>NC_137621.1:5925525-6101864 GCF_963280865.1 Gymnoscopelus braueri | reverse complement strand
TTTTCACCTTGATTAACGGTGATTTGTTCTGCAGTCACAGTAGATTAGAAGTGAACGGCGTAAATCGGTAGTTCTCAAACCTTTGAATAGCCAACATATAAATGGATCCAGTGGTTAAAATGACTGTGACGCTATGTGTTAACTACTTTCGCCGGGGACCCCCTGGAGAGCCCCCCCCCCCCCCCCCCCCTTGAGAACAGCTGATCTACAAATGTACAACACGCTGCGATGCTATGTTTGAATAGCTGAAGAATAAAATAGGGCTTAAGTGGTTAATGTATGTTTTCCATCAATCCTTGTAAAATTGGCTTGCATGGGAGGGCGGCCCGGCAGACCATGGCCATGTCATTATAACTCAGACATAACCATAAACAAACCTGATACGCCCATATATGGGCATATATGGACGGCCACTTCACTCTGACTCAGACGTTAATAAACCCGATACGTATAGGCTTGACATGTCACTATGACACAGACATAACCATAAACAAACCCGATACGTCCATATATAGGCTCGACATGTCACTATGACTCGGATATAACCATAAACAAACCCGATACGTCCATATATAGGCTTGACATGTCACTATGACTCAGACATAACCATAAACAAACCCGATACGCCCAGATCCGGTTGTCCAGAGCCACAGATCCCACCGCTATGCCCATACATGGTCATGCGCAGTGCATATATGGGACCGACCCACTTCAAACTCAGCCGGCGCATCGGCGAGGATTGGAGGGAGCTCGGTGCCCGCTGTCGGGTCGTTGGGAAGTGCGGTTGTCCAGAACTGTATATGGCCATATACTGTATACAGTGTTGCCAGATTCTGTGAGAGAAACAAGCAACCAGGTCTAGGAAAACCAGCCCAAAAGAAGCGACTATGGGCCACATGAGTACTTAACGTGTACATCAGCTATTTTGAAAAAGATTTGAAAATAGCAGATCTACAAGCTCACAACGCGTCGCATCGCGACGCGTTGTGAGCTTGTAGATCTGCTATTTTCAAATCAAATCCTGCGGGGAAATTATACTCAGCAGATCTGGCAACCCTGACTGTATACTTTACATCAGGGATCTCCATGTACTGTATGATAAAAAGGGACAAGGACTGACAGATACAGAGATCTCCATATATGGGCGCAAAAGGGAAACAGACAGACGTCTGTACAACAGGTGCTCTGACAAAGCCCCGGACACTGTTATAACGACTCGGACATAATCGGTCGGATCGGCGGTGCGATGTAGGTGTGAGGGCCGCGTAGTGGCCCGGACTCTAGTGATCTATAAATCTGCAACAACTTGCAACAAAAATGGCCAAATAATTGTTAGTGCAGCAAAACAAGAACATTAGCCAAAATTATTAAAAATGTCAGAATACTTTCAAGATTTGTTTAAATCTTGAAAGTATTGGGATTAGCCTCTGAGATGTACACTTAACGGAGTAGAAGTATAGAAATAAAATACTCAACTAAAGAAAAAAAAAGGTATTTGAAATTGTACTTCATAAAATACTCAAGTAAATGTACTAAGTCAGGGGTCTTCAACGTTTTCAGGCCAAGGACCCCCTAGCTGAGAGAGAGATGAAGCAGGGACCCCCTCTATATTGTATAAAATTGTATTTCAGGTTAAACTTTTATTGTTTACTTGGTCTGCTCTTTTTCCCCTCTACACCTATACTTCTGTGCCAAAAATAGCCGATCTACAAGCTCACAACGCCTCGCAGCGCGAGGCGTTGTGAGCTTGTAGATCTGCTATTTTTGGCAAAAGTTCTCCTCAGAAAAGGGATGCAGGCTTCAAGTGGTTATGGTAAAAAAGAAAAATCATATCACACAAAGATTTGGCGGACCCCCTGTAGTAACTCTGAGGACCCCCTGTTGAAGACCCCTGTGCTAAGTTACTTTACACCACTGATGACAGTGCGAGGTCGCGATTGGACGCCCGCGCAATTCACACCGCCACACCGCCCGGACGAACGACACTCCTCGCTCACTTTCTCTCCCTCAGCACAAAGCGCTGCATGTCGTTGATTGGCTGTTTCTCTTTGCCTGGAATCACAGGCTGATCAGAAACAGCTTTTCCTCTCCTCTACGCTTTCGTGGGAAACAGAGCAGAGAAAAAAAAAAGAAAAGAAAAGAAAAGCAGAATTTTTTTTTGCTTCTGTCCTGCTCCTCCCCCCCCCCCCTGTACGGCTGCCTTTCTGATGCGTTTCATCTCTATTTGGATCAGCTATTCCTTTAAAGTTGGATGGAACGCTTGTATGTCCAAAACCTTTCAGGAAATGGACAAAAAAGGCCCTGTATTCTAACGGATCCCATGTAGTTATTATTGTTAATAAATGGTGCATTTATACAGTGCTTTTTATCCAAAGCGCTTTACATAGATTGCGCATTACATTCACCCATTCACACACACATTCACACACCGATGGCAGAGGAAACAGTGCAAGGCACCAGCCTGCTCCTCGGGAGCAGTTAGGGGTTCAGTGTCTTGCTCAAGGACACTTCGTCACTCTGGGGGGAGCCCGGGATCGAACTGCGAACCTTGCAGTTCCCATCCGGCCGCTCTACCCCTGAGCCACTGCCGCCCATTTATTCTCATTTATCAAAACCAACCACTTTCCACTGCTCAGAACCAAGGGGCCAGCCTGAGAGTTTTACATTGACTCCAATACGGAAGTTTCGCTGTTTTACCCCTGCTGGTGTCAGAAAGAATACATTTTAACGCAAGCGGATGGGTTTTTGACAAACTTTAGACTACATTTTCTTAACTTAATCAAATTTGTCATAAATTCTATATGTTTCCAGTCGCTAATTTAAAGTCTCCTTTCAATCATCGTGATATGCATTTTGCTAAATTATGGTTCCATTTTTTAAAAAATTGACGATAAAGTAGGCTATTCTCTAAGAGGGGCGGGATGATTTGATTGACAAGTTACACAACCAATAGCATTCATTCCCCGCCCCCGCTCTTGATTGACAAGCTACCCAACCAATAGCATTCTTTGGGGATTGTTTTCCAGTTCCTGTTCCCGATGGGCTTATATTAGAGATGGCGGATTTCAAATTCCTGAACAATCGGCTTCATTTTCGGTCTGTAGAAACCAGCGGTCTGGCTTTGTCCATCTCTTTTATACAGTCTATGCTCTGAACGTGTTGCCATTGCAAGCGTAGTCATTCAATGGTAACTTTTAGAAATGCGCGGATAACTGTCACAACACTCACACTGTATGTTGGTTTGTTTACTGTTGAGAGAACAATGTTACACACATTAAGCTAATCACCCGAGGACCTCCCAAAATCATTTGGTGGGACCCCCCTGGGGGTCCCGAACCACAGTTTGGGAACCCCTGCTGTATCACTGACGTTAAATCAAACAAAGATGGAGGTACATTTTCCCCCGTATTGTGCCAGTAGCAACGGCCTTTAAAAAAAAAAGACTGAGTGAGTTCTTGCCAAGACTAATGCAGACGCAAAGACATGTCTGCCTACCGTACCTGCTGATCACATGGAGTTAGCCCCGCACTTTGATCAGCCACCGGAGCACTTTCCCCCTATTTAAGATGTCCGTCACGGTCTTGAATTCAAACTGCGGAGAGATTATATTTACATATTTAACCAGCCCCTCTGAGCCGTGCGTTTCAGACAGAGAGAGAGAGCCTCGATCTGCCCAAATGGAAGCGTTTTAGGAGCCGTGCGTTATTGCCACCGGCGGCATTCGGGACGGCAGGCTCCTTTCAACATCGTTCAAGGTCAAACATACTGTATATGAAAGGACTGAGGTGGGTTAGTGCATGTATGTATGTATGTATGTACCCACGCTCACCGTTTTCTTCACGTCATTATACAATCAAACTGGTGGCTACAGCTATACTCGTGGAATAAAGCAAAAATAAAATCTCATGACTGAAAATAATAAGGACGATGTTTAGGTATCACCATTCTGAACCTCTCTACATATACAGACAAACAGCTGAAGAATTCACAAACTCATCCTTTGAGCAAAGATTTGAGTAAAAAATATTCACTTTAAATATATATATTTAAAGATTTGCACAAACAGCTCATAGCGCGGCTATGAGCTTGTATATCTTCTATTTTTGAATAGCCAAAAGAAATCTAAAATGACACAAATGCGTTCCCGGATTGAATGGGCTAACCTCTGCTTTTCTTTGAGGTGTAGTAGGTATAGTAAACACTCGAAAGTGTGTTTTGCAAAAAATCAACCTCTTTTAGCACCACCATGGGAGTGTGCGTGCAAAGTTTGCCTCTGATCGGTCCAGCCGTGCCCGAGATTAGTTGCTCATAATCTGACGAACAGACGGCCAGATTCACAGGACCGAAAACATTAGTACCTCGCATTCGGGCCGTTCCTTCCGGCCTGGCGGGGATAATAGTCTTTCAACATCATATTTTCACTAATATTTTCACCAAATAATACGAACCACAACAAGAGCCAATCACAAACTCCTGCGGAGCGATGTTCAATGACAAATGGAGCTCCTTGTTATTATTATTTATTGAAGATGACATGTATCTCTCCTACTCTTATGTGTGCTGTTCTGTGTTTCATACTGCAGTGGTGCTGTGACAACCCAATTCCCCCTGCATGACCAATAAAGATCTGTCTGTCTGTCTGTCTGTTTATGCACACCAGGGCAGTAATAATAATGATAGAGTGTTAGCTTTTATAGTGATACATATAACTTTACATGTTATGTTGAAAAACGAGCAAGTGACATGAAAAGGCCAGCCGGGGCGCCTGATGGAGGGGAAAGGAACTGGTTGGAATAACGTGTTCCTTCCACGCCCTACGTCCTACCAGGGAAACTCCCCCCTGTCAGGTGACAAGAAGGTCAGTTGGCTCTCATGCATTGAAGGAGGCATGAGCTCGGCCCTGGCCTCCCTAGGTTGGCAGAGGGAAGGTAGTGCCCAGGATTACATAGACAATTGGCACTGGGTGTAAAAAAATGGGGTTACAAAATCGTGGGATAAAAATGTAGTTAAAAAAAAAAGAAGAAAATCATATAAGTGGGATGAGGATGTAATCTCTTCTGTAGTCAGCAGGTGGAATCTTGTGTTGTCTGTGTGTGAACAGTTGCAGTCGATGTGAGAATGGATGAAAGGTATATATGACTGTTACAAATATGTCTGCAAAACTCATTAGCTGTTCTTGAAAACCAGTTCTCCTCTCAAAACAAAACGTGTGGAGCTGCCAGCATGGTTTGGATGCTTTCAGTTAGGCGCGTAACATACCAACAAATAAATCACGATGCGATATTTATCACAATATGACTGACTGACAGTGTGACTGACTTCTTGTTGTCCTAGTCTAGTCTTCTTTGTCTTGTCCTGTTTTTTTCTCTCTTTTTTTCCTCTTTCTTCGGACTGTGAATACAGCTAATTAAGCAATTGAAGAAAAATAAATCTATAGACTATACATATGTTTGATCAAATATCTGGTCTGGCAAGATACAAATGAAAGCTATAGGATATTACTGCACATCATCATAACACACATATGTCATGCATTCTACAGGAATTCCTCTGTCTGGGATGTTGTTGCTACAGCTGTATTAAACCATCAACCTTTCTACTTACTGTGTGCTCCGGTTGCCAGCATTGAGTTGGATATAAGCTGTTTGTCACTCTATTTATTAAAAACACAAGTCAACGTGAAAGCCTAACAACATCCACTCCTGCCAGGCGCCTGAATAAATCTCCCATAACGTCACGCAGCAGTGGAAAGTAACTGAGTACATTTACTTAAGTACTGTACCGGAGTCCAATTTTGAGCCACTTTTACTTTACTTTAGTATTTTGATTTTTCTATACATACTTCTACTCCATTACATCTCAGAGGCAAATACAGTATGGTACTTATTTACTCCACTACAATTATTAGAAAACTCTAGTAACTAGTAACTTTACTGCAGCTTTAGATTACTAAAAGAAAACATCCATTAACCAATTAAGCCCTATTTTAAATTTCAGATATTCGGGAAATAGCCGATCTACAAGCTCACAACACATCGCAATGAGTTAGTACTTTTTACTTTGGTACTTATATATCGAGTATATCGTCTCTGTCCGGTGGAAACCTCATACAGCATGTCCAAAAGTGTTACTTCAGGATTCAAATTAAAAAATGTTTGCAAAGGTAGCAGATCTACAAGCTCGAAATGCGTCGCTTCGCACCGCGTTTCGAGCTTGTAGATCTGCTACTTTTGATGCTTTAGTGTGACGCTGTAGTATGATCAAGTAGGGCGATAATTTACGAAAAAAATTAAGTTAAAATATGAAGATAAGAGGTTTCTGCCCGACAACAAAGTTTTTTGATGTCAATACTTTTGTATTTTCACTCAAGTAATACTTTTACATTTCTGATCTTGTATGATATCATGAACCATCCAGACCTCTCAGGTTCATCATGGGAAAAGCTCTGTTTTCTGTCCCTAAACCCACAACTAGACGTGGGAAAGCAGCATTTAGACTTTAGTTTTTGATGCATCCTAGTCATGTTATAATTGTATAATTGGGTTTCCTTTGCTTGGTGTTCTGTGTAAAGCACATTCAATTGCCTTGTTGTTGAAACTGCCTTGCAACAAATCAGCAGTGGTGGAAAAGGTAGTGGAAAAAGTACTCATATTTGTTTTACTTAAGTAGAATTATTATGTAGAAATACTCTGCTACCAGCAAAAGTCCGGAATTAAAAATGTGCTTGAGTAAAAGCACGAAAGTATTGGTATCAAAATGTACTTAAAGTATCAAAAGTATAAAGTACTCATTCTGCATAAAGTTTTCAAATGAAAATCATTTGAAACTGCGACGCATTGTGAGCTTGTAGATCGGCTATTTTCAAATGGCCGAAATACAGAGTAACTAAAGTTTTGAAACAGTGGAGTAAAAGTACAATATTTGCCTCTGAGATGTAGTTAAGTAGTAAAAGTAAAAGTACCGAAAATTGGAAATTTGGAAATAATATCCACCGCACTGGCAAGTGAAAACCCGGCCGGCTCGCCAGAAACCTGGTTCCTATTGCAAGGTAACTTCATTCAGAGCAGAACATGAAAGGCTGGCATAATGAAACGCAGACACAATGTGAATCAATGGACCTGAATAAATACATGTATCGTTTCTGAGCTCAATAAATGGACTGTAGATCATTTTTCAGGAAAAAAAATAAATAATGTTACATGAAAAATGGACTTTGTTCTCTTTTTAAATGGATTCAGAGTTTAATCCTCGGCTATGAAACAGAATACACTTATTGTATTATTAACCACATATAGCCCTATAGCATCCCTATTCGGGGTGTATATCACAATAGGCGAACAGAATTCTGAAAATGAATAAATGAATGACCATTTGGCTAAAGTGGACAAAATAATCTGCAGAAATGGATGACCATTTGCAAAAGAAATGTTGGAATAGCCAAAGACATTTAAAGTGACACAGATGCTTCAACGGATTGAATGGGTTAAAACAGGGGTCTTCAACAGGGGGTCCGGGACCCCTAGGGGGTCCTCAGAGTTACAACAGGGGGTCCCCCACGTCTTTGTGTGATAGGATTATTTGTTTTTACATTAACCCTAGTATCCCTTTTCTTTGGAGAACTTTAGCCCAAAATAGCAGATCTACAAGCTCACAACGCCTCGCGCTACGAGGCGTTGTGAGCTTGTAGATCGGCTATTTTTGGCAAAGAGTTATAGCTGTGTAGAGGGAAAAAAGAGCAGCAAAAGTATATCTGAAACACAATTTTATACAATATAGAGGGGGTCCCATGCTTCATCTCTCACTCATATAGGGGGTCCTTGGCCTGAAAACATTGAAGACCCCTGGGTTAAAAAATAGACACAAAAACACTCAATGTCATTTACAACTAAACATTGCTCTCAAGAATGTTTTTGAAAACAAAAATCACAGTGTCGGGATGTATCCATCAATAAAGACCGGCGACCCGTCAATTATCCCTTGCATAACTTATACCAGGGGTCTTCAACAGGGGGTCCGGGACCCCTAGGGGGTCCTCAGAGTTACTACAGGGGGTCCACCAAATCTTTGTGTGATATATATATTTTTTCCTTAACTTGAACCCTAACATCCCTATTCAGAAGAGAACTTTAGCCAAAAATAGCGGATCTACAAGCTCACAACGCCTCGCAGCGCGTTTGTAGATCTGCTATTTTCGGCTAAGAGGTATAGGTGTAGAGGGAAAAAAGAACAGACCAAGTAAACAAAAAAAGTTTAATCTGAAATTAAATGTTATACAATATAGAGGAGGGGGTCCCTGCTTCATCTGTCTCTCAACTAGGGGGTCCTTGGGCTGAAAACGTTGAAGACCCCTGACTTATACAATCGGGGTGGTTCTATTTTGTCTCCCTGCTCTTCTAATGAAAGGTCATGACTCACCTAGACACAGGATCTGATGCAGATTGTGACTTGATGGTCGAAATTCTATTTCTCCCCTGAGCAAGCAGTCATAGGCTCTCATAGCTCAATGGTAAAACATTTCAACACTTGCGCAGTAAACCGGGTTAAAGGCATAGTTCACCCAAAATGCTTTTTTCCCCTATCGGTTATAGTCACCCCATGGGTGAGCTGTAGGGGGTGCTCAGGGGGTCGGCGACCCCTTAGCTCTGAAGCTACTCTTTTTTCTTTTTTTTTTCGACTATTGGCAATTAGTCGCCAATTAGATTCGACTAAACAAATCCTTAGTCGGGGACAGGCCTAGTCTGTAGTAAAAATTAAAAATACACTTTTGGTACTCACCAAAACAAAGACGGTTTAATAGAGTTGAAAGCCTATTCTACTAAGTGGGAACACTCTGAGCCCCCCACCTCACGTCTAAAATACACTTTTTGGCCAGAAAATAAAATATTTCAGCGGAAGGAAGAATCTGGTCAATAGGAACATTCCATTGACCAGATCTGTAGAGGGCACTGTGGAGTAACCAAAAACATGTTTTAATTCCGGTGAAATATTTTTCTTTCTGGCCAAAAAGTGGATTTTAGACGTGAGGTGGGGGGCTCACAGTGTTCCCATTTAGTAGCGTAGGCTTTCAACTCCATGAAAACCGTCTTTGTTTTGGTGAGTAGCAAAAGGGTACACACAAAGGAGACTCTTTGTGTCTCCTACCAGAACCACCACTAGCTGGTCAAAGTCATTTTGGGGGTGAACCACCCCTTTAAAATCTGTGGTAGAAGTGGAAAAGGTTCACACCACAAATCTCCTCTAATGGGAAGTCCCTTCCGTGGCACAAAAACTTTTTTTCAGATGGGGGTCCGTGGCCAAATACATATCAATTTGGGGGTCCTTCCCCTTCCGTGCACCGCATCCACTCTATAAGTAGATCTGCAGACCCACACGGTTATCCTCAGTCCATCCTTCAGTTCACGGCTATTCCCTCTACAGATTCCTGTCTTCAACATTTCTCTCCGGTGTGTCATTGTAGGCTATAGTTAATCTCAGCAGTGGCTGAATTCTGTCTCTCCATTCCCATCGCTGGTGGACAGTAACATTTACTTGAGTACCGTTACTTAAGTAGCCTACATCGTTTTGAGTAGAGGCATTTATAATGTTGGATACTTTACGACATTCACTCCTCTACATTTCAAAGACAAATATTGTACACATATTTGACACCACTACATTTCTCACAAGCTCGCGATGTGACACGTTGTGAGCTTGTAAATAGTTTTTTCAATATTATTGATATATTTATGGGGCCAAAAATGCAACATTTTAATACAGCCATGGATTGATATTAATCGCCCGGCCGATGTGTGTATTGTTGTAACACAGTTATCACATGACGCAATCTAATCTTTCTCGAAGGGATTCTCAATAAAAAACAATATTTCCCACTACGACGTCAGGACTTCGATACTCTATACTTTGGACTGAAGTACTGGGGAGTTTGAGTACTTTGTCCACACACTGGGGGCTTGTTAATCTAATCCCACCAGTGGCTCAGCAGAGTCTCAGTTTCATCGTTCCCATCCAGAACAGAAGAACCTTCGGGCCGGGCGTAGCGGCGGGACTCGGCCCGGCGGCCCGGCGGTGTCATCTCTTCAAGGAATGGCTGCAGCTGGCTGGCTGGCCGGCCCGGCCAGAGCAAGAAGCAAGCAGAAGAACAGTTTGGTTCACATCGTTTTTGGAAACCGTTTCAAAATCTATTTATCTGCTCCCGAGGAGATTCGCTGGAATCTCCATCTGCATTTCTGTATTTTTTTTCCTTTTTTCAGTGAGATAATGGCTTCCATGTTTCACGGAGGATGGATGGATGGGGGAGGGAGGGGGGGAGGGGCGGAAACTCTTGTCATATACAATGTTATATTATCACTGGTAATGGCCGTCAGATTGTTTAAGGCACTGCAGTGCAGAGAAACCGCATTTCAGATGCGTGGCAGCTGACAGCGTTGGACTGTGGAGGGAACACTCACACTAACGCGCACACACACACACACACACACACACACACACACACACACACACACACACACACACACCCGCACACGCACACGCACACGCACACGCACACGCACACGCACACGCACACGCACACGCACACACACACAATATGTCATTACAGAATTACAGAGGGATGGCTAGATTTCAGTGGCTAGATCTTTATCCCCAAGAACACATAATATGTAGTCATCACCTTTGATCCTTCACTCATTTTAGTGGCATGATACTAGAATGAATTCATCCCCATGTTTGTGCCGAATCCGGGGGGGAATGAGATCAGTGGAGCTCCCACATAAACCCCCAGCACCACGCTCCTGTCAGAGCCGCGGGAATATATTCCCTTAGGCTACCTTTTCATCCCCACCGTCCGTCCGTCCGTCCGTCCGTCCGTCCGTCCGTCCGTCCGTCCGTCCGTCCGTCCGTCCGTCCGTCCGTCCGTCCGTCCGTCCGTCCGTCTGCCCGGTGCCAGTGGCTAGACATCGTCAAGTTATGTGGTCACTTGTTTTAACGAGGCAGGCATCCCATGGTGATGAACATGCCCACAGTGATGCCGTGTGCTAATTGCTGTGATCCATTCCAGTGGCGTAATGAGCTGAGCGGCGGCTGTTTGAAGTGTTGCGTGGGCACATAGACATCAAACCCATGTCTGAGGTTTTTTTTGGGGGGGGGACACCATGCTGTGAGGTGGTGAGTGAGGCAGTGCCCATGGCTCTGCTGGGGCTCTGCCAACACGCTCTGACTCTTATACTGCAATGTGAGATGATTCTGTTGCGTATATGACAAAACAAACAAACAATTAAATTCACAACATCTGGATCCATTTTCCATATTCTTTTTTTTTTGTTGCACCTACATAATCCTTGTTGTGTGCCGTCCTTTGTTCTAATGCTGTGATACGGTCTTTGACACAGTAGCTACAGGGGTTCCCAAAAGACAAAATAGATGTTTGCCCGGGGACCCAAACTATAGTGAAAATAGCAGATCTACAAGCTCTGATCTACAAGCTCTGAGAGAGTCAGAGAACTTTGTGTACAGAATATAAAGGCATAAAACAGCCCAAAACAAATCTTTTTAAAACAAAAGAAAAGAGAGATGGAAGAGACGGTAACGATCTACAAACTCACAACGCGTCGCTTCGTGCCGCGTTGTGAGCTTGTAGTTCTGCTATTTTCACTTATTTTAAGTCATAATAATTGGTCCGCGGCCCAAAGATGTTTGGGAAACAGCACAGCAGCACATTGGATAACCAATGACTGATTTATACTTGGATGAGCATTATGTCGCTATATGAAATACTTCATAACTGAAACTGCTCACTTTACTTTTGATAACCAGTAATTCAAGGCTACTGGGTTGTTAGGTTATGCAGGCTGGGAGCTGTTGTGGCTCTTCTTGCAAAGATTGTTTTTGTCGATGTCCCTCAAGATCAGGGCAACGAGGTTGTGTCCCACTGTTGTAGAGTAATATGCTGAATTTCACATAAAGATCATCAGTGACAGTAACTTTTGTATGAATATTGTTCATGTTTTGCAGAGTTATTTTTTTAAGTATAATCCTTGACTCCTTGGGCCCTATTTTGCATGTCTTAAGTACCAGATCTTATGACTCAACTTAAAGGGATAGTTCACCCCCAAAATGACTTGTTTCTATCGATTACACATCCCATGGAGGCTTGAATTCATGGAGATTCTTTAGTTTTTGTCGCATTCCTGAGCCAATAATTTGATGACGTGGTGGTTCCAGTAGGATGCTAATGTATCCGGTAGGAGACTCAAAGTTGACACTTGAGTCTCCTACCGGATACATTAGCATCTTTCCAAAGCTGCGCACGACGAATCGCATCGCGTGATTTGGTACATAAAGGGGGATTAATTACCGCGGAAAATAAAAATCCATACCGCCCCAGCCCTAGGCGGGACAGGCACCCAGGCTTCAGATTGGTCTGTGGTGCGGGGGGCGGGACCAGTGACTTTCATTGTAAAGGTCCGTGGGCGGGGCGGGACAGAGCCTTCCAGTGTAAAATTCAAGTCACTTCCTGACTTGCCTACGTAATCGGTGACGTTTGGAAATCCTGCTCGAACAGGATGATAGTCAGACGGAGAAGCAAAACAAAAAAACGCTGAATGAGCGCTTCCGTCTGGATTCCAGGCTAACAGTATACTGCCCAAAGGCCATGTTTAAAACTATTAAAAAAAAGACAACGATTGCGAATGGAACGGGCCTTTAAGCCTCGACTCAAAGGCTTGGTGCTTGTGGTTGTTCCTGCAGTTTATATGAGGTATTCTGTGTATATCACACATGTTTACTTGCTTTAAACCATGAGTCATTTTGCCTCTACATTTACTTGAGAAGGCCGTATCTTTCTCACAGTACACTGTATGTATTAATACCCCAGGGAACAGCATGAAAGTGCTGCTTTTTATTAGCTTCATGTGAGAGGATTTAAAGGGATGTGTACAGGTGTACAAATGAACAGAGAACAAATAACAATCGACAAATTAATTTAGAAAACAATGGCCGAAGGCTTTGGAAAACGCTTGCTTGGTGAAAACAGTACATTCACATTATTGCATTAGTTTCACCATACATGGAGTTTTTTTTTTTTTTTTTTCAATAGAAATCCTTCTCTATGCCGACCACCTGAACACATAATGGGGGGGGGGGGGGGTGTGTGAACAGGCATGCAAGCATCATTCCATGTATAAACACACATAGAGTATATAGTCATATATATAGGCTCTGATGAGCTAATCGAGGAATAGCGACACAATCTATTTTGAGTTTTGTCTATTTTTTTTTTGTTGACAATCAATTCTCTAAACTTACAGCACAGCTATGAGCACAATTCAGCACAATTGTTTTTTCAAATGAATTCTATTTGGATAGTCCAAAAAACAAACAAACAAACAAAAAAACAAAGAAATGCACTGCTTGAATGGAAAAGCCTCTGTTTCTCTGTTTCTCTGACTCACATAAACTTGTCTTAAAACACAAAATGTTCTTCCTAAGCAAACATGATGTTTCCATAAAGGTGGAATGATGTTACACAGATGTCCGCACAGAAGCCAGGAGTGAAGGCTCCCTGTCCTATCTGTATCTGTTGACTGTAAATGTATGTGTGTGCAGTTTGTGAATGAAGTGGCAAAAAAAAAACACAACATGAGGTTCAGTGGTGTTTAGCCACATTATTACATGGAAAGTCATGATGACATTGTCCCAAATTCATCTGTCAACTAGTGTGGTGACGGGCAACTAGTGTGGTGACGGGCAACTAGTGTGGGCATACACCAGGCCTGATTATCTCTGCCAGGCCCGACGGCCGAAGGCCGGGTTCGCCCTTGTGCTATATAAATGGTAAATGGAGCATAGATATAGCGCTTTTATCTAAAGTGCTTTACATAGATTGTGCATTACATTCACCCATTCACACACACATTCACACACCGATGGCGGAGGAAACCATGCAAGGCACCAACCTGCTCATCGGGAGCAATTAGGGGTGTCCAGTGTGTTGCTCAAGGACACTTCGACACTAACTCTGCGGGAGCCCGGTATCGAACTGGGAACCGCACGGTTGCTATCAGGCGGCTCTACCAGCCACTCTACCCCTGAGCCACTGCCACTCCATGTAGTGGGGGTCCCTGCTTCATCTCTCTCTCTCTCAGCTAAGGTGACTTTGGCCTGAAAAACATTGAAGACCCCTGGTACAGTACAGTAGATGCTTTTTTTTTGTTAATGCATGACCTCATACAGAAACACAAAAAAAACAAAAACAATAAACATTGGAGTTACTGAGTCACAGTTTACGGTAAGTCTGCCATCATCAGGCACAGAAAACAGGGGGTTTCAATTGGACAGGGGTAGCTATTATCCCGCTAATTAACCAAACAATAGCAGGGACATACATTCATCGGGACTGGACCATGATGTCACTGAAGAATCGGCTCTCGTGTTTTACGAGCAGAATAAAAAGCGCTGTGTGCTTTGTCATTATGTGTTGAACACACATCTAAACCATGAGGGATTAGCATACCAAGACACTGACACAATCACATCCACCAATCCACCGTCATCAGACACACAACTGTGAGGAAGAAATTACAAACAGGAGCTGGGAAACCCTGACCAAACACGAGCCTTTCATCTTAAACAAGCCCTCAAAACCTGTGCGTATCGCTGAAACGTAGAGAATATCGTATCGATTACTTTTTCGTTTAATCAAATAATGGAGAGCCACATTTGCTTTTATAATTAAGTAAAAAATATGTATCAACAAATCGGTGTCATGTGTCAACAAATCAACATCAATCTGTGAGCTTGTAGATCGGCTATTTGAACTATTTGAAAATGTTTTTAAAAACAGTAAAAAATGTCAAAGACGTTTAGGGATAATGGGTAAGGCACCGGCGAAAATAGGGATCGATTGATTGATGTACTTTATTTAGTAAGACATGAGAACAACAGTACATGGGAGTACAAATTCACAATACAAGGTCTACTAAACTGGAAGACTCATTAAGCACTGAGCTTGTTTAAAATGAGTTCCCACGCACACAAATCATGATGATATATAAGAGACAGACAGGTATACACACTACTATACAGAAAGTCATACAATCAGCTTACAGGTTACTGGTATTAAAAACAAATGGAAAAAAAAGTACAAGAAGGGCCCTATTATGTTTTTTCTCTAAGAATGCAAATACAAGTGCAGTGGAAGGGGTCATCCCTATGTTCCCCGGGTTCTATGTTCCCCCACTAAGGTTAGGGTTAGGGTTAGGTTTAGGTTAGTGGAACCTCAGCTAACCAATGTCTATCATAACAGAACAAGATAAGTGTTGAAATCACAGTGTGGAAAATTGTTACGTTTAGGGTTGGGGGTTGGGATCAGGGGTCATCAACATTGCCAGCTTGTGATGGACATTTTCCTCAAACAAAAGTGTTGCTACGGACAAAAAATGAGTGGTCAATAATATTACCAGAAACACAGAAACATGTATACCAACTAGTCCAATAGACACGATGGAAAACACATGCTCCGTTTTTTAAGAGGGAGAGTGGTTAGTCCTCATCCCTAGTAGTTTATTTTATTAAGATATTAAGTAGGAAAGCTGAGAGGGAAGGTTAATTGCTTTAAAAGTAAAATGTATTATTATTATTTCCATGACTATTTCTGTACTTATGTCTAATTTCTGCTTCACTTTCTTCTTCTTTCTAAATTGAACTGATGGCTTTGAACTTTTCAAAGCATTAAAGACAATCAGGGACGGCGAGAATATTTTTTAATAACATCATCCACCGGTCATTATAATATCTAAGCTTAAAAGGCTTAAAAGGCCCAGTCATTAGGCACAATATGTATCTGCTACTGTTTGGTACCTGGTTTAACAAGGTTTGAATACCTTTCTGGCAGAGTCTTTATTAGAGTGTTAATGTCAAAGGACACTTCGGAAACCCAGCTCTTATCCTGTTTAACTAAGTTAAAATCAGGTCATTCATTGGCCTGGAAGACATGTTTTTGGAATGGTGTTTCTGAGTGTACTGGCACCCTATGCCAGAGGTTCTCAAAGTGGAGTCTGGGGACCCCCAGGGGCCCTTGAGGGGGTTCCAGGGGGTCCCCAGCAACACTTATTAATAGCATCAAAATCAGTGTAACCACTTTGAAGCTATTTTAAACATCACCAGCATACGACAATGGACAGCAGGCATCTTGTCTTGATGAGAATATCTGTTGTGAATATGAACAGTGTGGATAATCCAATATCTGGATGATGAGAGACTTGCAATCATATTCTGATTTTATTTGAGTAACGCGGTGTCCAACGATAGAAGAGTAAAAGAATAATTTTCATATTTTAAATGTATTGAAGTGAAGGTGAAAGTTGTGATGAATAGGCTACAAACTCAAATAAAGTATACTTGTACTTGTAGTACTTGTACTTTGTTACTTTGCACCACTGGTATTTCTGCATTAATTAAATATGTGTCCTATCTATTCTGAAGAAAACCTGGAGACTGGCAAGTCAGCCACTGTATACTGACTCTAGTCATTTATTTATTTTAATCAAAGATTTGCAGCGGACACGGACAAGTCTTGCCACGGGCACATTTGTCCATGTACGGACAATCCTAAAAAGGATCCAAACCCTATTTAGGCTTGGAGTCAATTGGCAGGTCTAAGTACTATAACACCTTGATTACATGTTTGTTGCCCAAAGAGCATTTATCTAGCTGCTTTCAATTGAGAAGGCTGCCATACCTGGCAATGATTCCAAACAAGTGATAGATTGTAAAAATCCACCAAACCCTCTACTCCTTCTGCAAGTAAGGTAAGCCGTTCCTAAACTGGCACGATCACCTGTACTTCTGTTAACTATTACCAGTAATTACAGTAGAAGCTTGTACAAAAACAATCTTTTCACCCACTCTTTTACGCAGTGGTAGAAGAGAAGTGCTCCCAATTTCTTTTTCACTTAAGTAAATGGTAAATGGTGCATTTATATAGCGCTTTTATCCAAAGCGCTTAACATAGATCGTGCATTACATTCACCCATTCACACACACATTCATACACCGATGGAGGAGGAAACCATGCAAGGCACCAACCTGCTCATCGGGAGCAATTAGGGGTATATCGTCTTGCTCAAGGACACTTCGACACTAACTCTAACTCTGTAAAAGTATCAGTAAAAGTAAGTCAAAGTATCAATACCAAAATATGAAAATACTTTGTTACCAGTATTCCAAATTTGACTTGAGTAAAAGTACAGAAGTATTGGCATCCAAAAATATCTACAGTACCAAAGTCAAAGTGGTAAAATGTTTAAAGTATGTCCAAACCTTTTCCAAAAATTGCCGATTTTCATGGTGTCTTTTTTTTGAATAGCTGAAGTATAACATACTGGTTCATGTGTTTTAACCTAAACATGTGAAGTAACTAAATATATCAAATCATTGTAGTGTATTTAAAAAGTGCAACATTTGCCATAGAGATGTTAGTGGAGTATAAGTGTTAAAGTAATGACAAATGGACATACTCATGTGAAGTAATAGGACCTCAGAATTGTACATAAGTAAGTAAATGTACTCTTGTAGTTGGTGTTCACCTCTGCTTTTACACCTGTAAACTTGTGCTGTGACAATAAAGTTGTTTTATCAGATTGTCGGACTTCCCACACCCGCACTTGATATGAACAATACATCCATCATACGTTTAGCACTCACAATAGCAAATGACACTGACCATCGTCCCCTACATCGGGGGTGATGCAACTTTGATGATGGAGAGGGCCACTATATTTCCACACTCACTCACACTCACTCCAGAGGGCCAACATTGCATATACTGTCGGGCAGAAACCTCCGTATTTTTCTTAAATTAATGCCGTACTTACTTCACCATTCTGTGTCACACAAAAGTAGCAAAAATAGCCGATCTACAAGCTCAAAACGCGTCGCAGCGCGACACGTTTTGAACTAAACCGTTGGTTCTCAAAGTGGGGTCCGGGGACCCCGAGGGGTCCTTGAGGGAGTTCCAGGGGTCCCCAGCTAAATGATGGATAGTTAGGAACCAAATGGAGCCTTGTGGGTCTGTAACTCTGAGAGTATAACATTTGCACACTCTCAGAGTTAAATTAACATTGATTTTACGATATAAATTGGGGACCCAGAGATAGGAAATGCCATTAAATGGGGGTCCGTAGCCTAATGCATGTCAAACTCGGGGTCCTTGAAATTAAAATGGTTGAAAATCACTGCTAGAGGCATACAAAAATCTTCTCTTATGTGGGTCCTTATATATATCTTTTCAAATGGGGGTCCGCGGGCTAATAAGTGTCAATTTGGGGGTCCTTGACATGAAAAAGTTTGCTCACTGTGAGCTTGTAGATCTGCTATTTTCAAATGGCCGAAACGTATATAGGGTTGAAGTGGGTAATGTATGTTTTGTAATAATAATCAAAATCTACAAAGTAACTAGTAACTAAGGGTTTCAAATAAATGTAGTGGAGTAGAAGTACAATATTTGCCTCTGAGATGTATAGTGGAGTAGAAGAAAAAATGTAGACAATTGTAAATACCCCAGTAAAGCCAAAGTACCTCAAAATTGTACTTAAGTACAATACTTGAGTAAATGTACTTAGTTACTTTACACCACTGCTCTGTGCTATGTGGTTATGTGTTTTTCTGTTGGAACAGACTGTGAGGATGAATATCCCTGAGGGGACAATAAATACTATTATCATTATCATTAGTAAGTTGAAGCTGAACATTGCTCTGCATCGTGTCCATGTTTAGCTGAACTTGTACCCCCATAACCCCCATAACTTGTACCCCCATAACCTCCATAACTTGTACCCCCATAACCTCCCCGATAACCTGCAGTATATTAGAACTCTGGGTCCGAGGCATTTAAACGTGTGGGACGCTGGGAGAGAACATCCCCCCCCTGTGTGTTTTTGCTCGCTACGTAATGAAGCACATTCCCCATCATCTCGTAGTTGGCATGCATTACCACAGCGGGGCCTTGCAAACAGATGCAGTTGTAAAAAAAGATTTTTACAAGGCAGGGCATTACTACTCACTTTAATTTGAAGTTTGCACCTGCTGCCCTATAATGCGATGCCCCCCCCCCCCTTGCTCTCTGGGAGAGGGCTCCTGGTGTTTTAACACCTTCTTCTGGGAGTCCCAGGTGCACCAAAGCCCCCCCCTCTGTAGTCTCTTCTGTCTACCTCCGAACATGGAAAAGACTCAGCGTGGTGTCCTAGATGGGACATCGGGGGCCGAGTCATGTGTCATGTGTCATATAGGCTACCTACAACAAGGCCACAAAGTGTCGCATTTGCAATGCTTTGTGGGTCTTGTAGGTAGGCTATATTTGGTCGCATTCGTGCCACATGGTGGGCTTGTATTTAGGCCATTTTTTGTTATCCGTGGCACGTTGTGGGCTTGTAGGTAAGCTATCTTTTGGCGTATCTGCGTGCGTTGTGGGCTTGTAGATAAACTATTTTTGTCACATCTGCGTACGTTGTGGGCTTGTAGGTAGGCTATTTTTGTTGCATTTGCAACGTGCCCTGGGCATGTAGGTCAACATATTGTCAGGTCGTACTGTAGTGACGACTTGGGGCAAAAAAAACACCCTGTTTGACGAGAATCGGCCATCATACGATGATGAGGCGTGAATCGCGTCTCCAGATCCCTGCAGGTCTAGAGTACAGAATCATTCAGATTCATGTCTATCCGTCTCAACAATTAGAACATCTCATACAGAAGTGGACAGACAACATTTGTTTGTAAAAAAAAACAGAACCCGCCACATGTACGGCACACATCACGGCACAATGGCGTTAGGAGGACCTCCTTCACAATGACCGCAGCTGTTGTTAATTAATAGGCAAAGAAAAGAAGGGGAAAAAAGGGTGTAAAGCGACCGAGGGGGTGGCAGATAAGAATTTAATAATAACTATTATAGTGGAAAATACTGCCTCACGGATGTTGTTTAAACACCACATCTGACACACACACACACACACGCGCGCGCGGTACACCTGTTTGCTGCAGACAGAGTAAACAATGCTGTTTCCATTATTTGTGGGGTTTTTAACGAGCGTGACTCATTGCTTACTTACAAAGCCTTCAGTGTTGCACTTTCATCCACAGATTTACCACATCAGGCCATCTGGGGTAATGCACAGAAACCCTCATCGTCTACGATCACTTTATAGACCACTTTTTACATGGAGACCCAAAACATTGTAAACCACAAGAAGGACCGTGTTGCCTGTTGTTCAGGCCACCGCCAACACAGTAAACTACAGAGTGCTAATTTGAACTGATTCTGATTCTAGCCCGTAATGGTCCATTCGTTTTGTTGTTTCTTTTACACTTTAAAGCAGGGGTCTTCAACGTTTCCAGGCCAAGGACCCCCTAGCTGAGAGAGATGAAGCAGGGACCCCCTTTATATTGTATACAATTGTGTTTCAGATTGAACTTTTTTTGTTTACTTGGTCTGCTCTTTTTTCCCTCAATACCAAACACCTCTTTGCCAAAGATTTGTCGATCTACAAGCTCACAACACCTCGCAGCGCGAGGCGTTGTGAGCTTGTAGATCTGCTATTTTTTGGCTAAAGTTCTCCTCAGAAAAGGGATGCTAGGGTTCAAGTGGTTAAGGTAAAAAAAAACATCACACAAAGATTTGGCGGACCCCCTGTAGTAACTGAGGACCCCGTAGTGGTCACCGGACCCCCTGTTGAAGACCCCTGCTTTAAAGGAGTAGTTCACCCAACAAATGACTTATTTTCTATCAATTACTCACCCCATGAACCCTTGAATTCATGGATATTTTATAGTTTTTTTGTCGCATTCCTAAGCCAATAATTCAATTACTGGCGGAAAGATGCTTATGTCTCCGGTAGGAGACTCTTACGGGAGACTCCGCCGGTCATCACATTATTGGCTTAGGAATGCGTGGAAAAAAATCCATGAATTCAAGGCTTCATGGGGTGTGTAATTGATAGAAATGTTTAATTTTTTTTGGGTGAACTACTCCTTTAAGAGTTAAAGGAGCGGCGCGGGAAGGGTGATTGATTGATTGTTTGATTGATTGAATATGTTTTTTTGCTGCTGATGTCCAGGATTGTTATTGATATAGGCTACTGCATTGGTTCTGAAAGTGGGGTCCGGGGACCCCCAGGGGTCCTTGGGGGGGGGGGGGGGGGGTTCCAGGGGGTCCCCAGCAAAATGTGTTAATAGCATCACAATCATTTTAATCACTTTAACCTTTTATACTT
This sequence comes from Gymnoscopelus braueri, assembly GCF_963280865.1. Lineage (NCBI taxonomy): Eukaryota > Metazoa > Chordata > Actinopteri > Myctophiformes > Myctophidae > Gymnoscopelus > Gymnoscopelus braueri. Next base: position 6,080,601 of record NC_137621.1, on the reverse strand, counting down.
TGGCCATTCAAAAATAGCAGATCTACAAGCTCATAGCGCCCGCGCTATGAGCTTGTAGATCTGCTATTTTTGAAAAATCGTGAAAATGTGTGCAAACCTTTGAAAATATATATTAAACATTTGTAACTCAAATCTTTGCTTCTGGGGGTCCCTGGAACAACATATTTTGAGATGGGGGTCCCCGGCCTAATAGCCTACATATCATTTTGGGGGTCCTTGGCATGAAAAGGTTTGAGAACCACTGGGCTAACTGTACCGTATTGATCCTTGTAATGAAACTGTCATTACACTACTAGACCTGCAGGGGGGCTGACAACCGGGCCCAGGTAGAGCAGTGGCTTCTCTCACTTTCAAACGTCCCAAAAAAATATTCAAATCGTTTCTCCTTTTGCTGCATGGGGACCCCCTGGATCCCCCTAAATGACCCCTGGGGGTCCCCGGACCCCACTTTGAGAACCACTGGAATAGCTGATCCTGTTAGCCTGTACAGGTGTGAGAGAAGAAACATCTATTTTATAGCTTGAATTAAGTTTCAGACCTTCCAGGTTCAGTTTTATGATATTAGGAGGCCATCTAGTGGCCAAAATGAAGTACTGCTTTCAGGGACATTTGTGTGAACAGGATTCTTCTTGCCAGTTATCACTGTTACACAGGATGTGTTCACATCCCTCATTCCACTGGCATCCAGGGTCCATTTCACCTACTGTCACATTAGTTTGTCATACATTCATACAGTTAACCCATTAAGACCTGAGGCCGCGGACACCCATCTCAAAATATTTTGTTCTAGGGACCCCCCAGAAGCAGAGCACAAATTTTCAAGATTAAAAAAAAATAGCAGATCTACAAGCTCTCGGTGCCGCGCTATGAGTTCCCGGTCCGGTCTGTTCCCGGTCTTTATGGGTTAATAAAGTGTCAGAATGAAGGAAAATGATTTGATCACTTGCAAATAAATAAATACATAAATCAATCAATCAGTTAAAGGTAGGGTAAGTGATTTTCTTTGGTTAAAATAAGTGTTAAATATCTCTATATTGTGATAGTACTCATTGCTATAGAGTGTTTGTTCAGTAAAAGGAGTCTCCTTGTCTCTCCAGCTCTTTATAAAAAAGAAAATGCATTTTCGTTTCAGTTTCATTTCCAATTTTATCCATTCAGGATAGAGAACTCAATCAGGATATAGATTAAACAAGTCAATTTGGAAGTGATGACACTAAGAAATGAGCAGGCAAAATTGGAACTGGAACACTATAAAATGAAGCTTAAAAATTGGTACTTTCTCCTGATTGGCTGAGATTTTGACACCTACCGGGAAATGTATTTTCTGTTTATTAAAGAGCTGGAGAGACGGGGGGACTCCTGTTACTGAACAAACACTCTATAGCAATGATTACTATCAGAATATAGTGCTTTAACCTTTTAACTAAATACTTTTTGTTTTAACCCAAACATATCACTTACCCTACCTTTAAGCTTATACTTTGCCGTACAACAAATAGTGAAAAAAGCAGATCTACGAGTTCACAACATGTTGCAGTGTGACATAGCTTGTATGTTTTTTTTTTTTATTTATCTTTCAAACCATTTCTAAATAGCAGATCTACACGCTCACAGGTCACATTTTGAACCATTGTGAGCTTGTAGATCTTGCTCCCACAGCTATGGTGGAGTGCAGTGCATGCTTGTGCCCAGGTTGACGTGGTTTTGAGGTTAGGTTTAGGCATAGTTTCTGTGAGGTTAGGGTTAAGGTTGGGGTTAAACCTATAGAACACTTACAATGGGTGAATTTCACCCGAACAACTGTAATTATGTGATTTTCATAATGTTGCTGATGTTTGAGGTCCTTGGGTAAATTCAGGATGCTCACTGACATCATAGAAGGTAGGTTTGTTTCCCTGCCCCCATCCCTGGTCTTTTCTACAGGGTGGTCTTCAGGTGAATTTCACCCATGGTTCATCAATTTGTCATGTATTGTTGTACTTTAATATATTTTTGGATAATGGGAGCAGAGAAGAGGTAGCCTGGTTCCAGACCATAGACCCCGCCCACTCTCTGAGTGGACTGCTCCACGCAGCTTCAGGCTGATAATCAGGCTAGAGAAGAGGGCAAGGACGACAAGAACTTGAATGGGAGATGTTGTGATATCACATACCTGCACATCCCTACTGCTGATATTGGACAGGTTTTAATGTTTTTTCACCCGTCTGTAGTGATCAGTGGTCATAGGAAACCTATTTCTATAACTGCAACTTCTTCTACTAAATTAAATCATGGTTAAATTGAAGTCAAAAAGAGATACAGTGAACCACACGCTGATCGCTGATCCTCTGCTGACATCTAGTGGACAGTCATATATATATAAAGTATAGGCTACATTATATCAGTGGGAAGGAGTGATCATCAGTGAGTGATGATCAGATTATCAAGTGTGAGTGTTTACCATTTAAATCAGTGGAAAGGATGGGATGAATAGTTGAGTGGTCTCTATGTGATGTCTGTTAAAACCACTGCATAGACAGCAAGATACGATCAAGTATACTTATTTAGACACACATCGGCCTTCATTTCCACATGAACGTTTGGAATTGAAGGCTGTTGTGTCAGAGCTCAAAACCTCTAGCTTGAACATTGAACTTGAAAGGAAAGAGCAAACAAAGTTACTAAGTCTCTAAGTAAGTAAGTAAGTAAGTAAGTAAGTAAGTCAACTGAACTGAGCAAGAGCCACATACATATACCGTAACCTGTCACAACGCACAATTAACTTGAGCCACAACACGACAGACCTCTAGCATTAACTTTAAAGGAAATTACAAACTCATTCATATAGTCTAATGCAGGGGTGATGCAACTTTGATGATGGAGAGGGCCACTATATTTCCACACTCACTCCATGGGGCCACGGGCAGACACGACTTATCTCCATGTTAACTTTTTTCGTAAATTAATGCCGTACTTCGCCATTCTATGTCACACAAAAGTAGCAAAAATAGCAGATCTAAAAGCTCAAAACGCGCCGCAGCGCGACGCGTTTTGAGCTTGTAGATCTGCTATTTTTGCTATTTTTGAATTGGAATCCTGAATTATTTGTTGCTATCTTTTAATTAGAATCCTGAAAAGTAACATTTTTATTTAATTTCAAATGCATGTAGTTATACTTATGTTAACTTTATGAACTTAAATACAAATACATTGGACATAAAAAAGACAATATAATTCTAATACTAGTCATCAAGCTACTAATATAGACTGAAGTAATTAAAGCGGGTCATGTTTGCATGTTTGGAATTGTAACAGCTGAAATCAATAATATATCAGTATTCCGATATTAACCTGCGGGCCGCATTAAGTGAAGACGGGGCCGCATGTGGCCCCCGGGCCGCCAGTTGCCCATGTATGGTCTAATGGAAGTGACCAAGGGACACGTACACTGTAACCTGTCACAAACATGATTCATTGCCAACAGTCATCAGACCCCAACATGACAGCAACAGAGTAACATCATATTACAGCATACACCACAAGCAGCAGCAGCAACAACAAAACAAACATGTTCCTACCTTGAGCCCTCTTCTACTTGACTTCATCAGTTGTGTAGGACGTGACGGCCTGCAGGGACAAACTTTGGAACCCATGGATAGAGAGGTAGAGCCCTCCTCTCTCTCTAGGTGGTCCTCAGACAAGCCCTTCAGACCTGGAGCTGCGTCTCCATGTCTTCTCCATCCTCCATACATCTGGCCAGCTGGCCGATACTCTCCAACCCTGCATTTTATGTTGCAAAACCACATAGGAAACAAGTGTTTGTTTTATGCTTTTATGCGTTTATATTCTGGGTATCCCACATCAAATACGTCCACATAGGTGGGTGTGGGACGTCCACATGATTGATGCCTGTGTGTTGGCTCCTGTATATAGCACAAGTTTCCGATATTCAATTAAGTAAAGTTAAAAGTATTGGCATCAAAATGTACTTAAAGTACCAAAAGTAAAAAATACTCATTATGCCAGAATGTCAAGTGTTGTGAATGTGAGTGAGTGAAGGTCAAATATATAAAAAATATTTTGAAAATAGCAGATCTACAAGCTCAGACATTGCTGCAAAGTTGTGAGCTTGTAGATCGTCTATTTTCAAATATATAGGGCTGAAGTGGTTAATGTATGTTTTGTAATAATAATCAAAATCTACAAAGTAGGCTAACTAGAAACTTAAGTTTTCAAATAATTGTTTTTGGTAGAGATGCAGCAGACAGAGGAGATAGAGGGGTAACATAAGAATGACATGGACCAAGTTATTGTGTAACATCCTGCTTCCATGTTCTACATTTCTGGCAGTGCTGTAAAGATTCATCAGACAGCCATAAAACACTGCTTACCTTTCACAATAGAAAGAAAACACTGACAAACATGGCGCTGCTACTGTGTCAAGTGAGGGACAAAAAGGTGATGCTTGCATAAAACAGGTGAAATATATTGGCAACAGTGACACCTACTGACATGAATAGGCTACTGCCATCTACATGCAAAAGTTAAATCGCCTGTCTTCAATATTGTCAAGAGGTTTATACAATAAAAATGCAGAGAGTAGAAAACAATATCAATGTAAATCAGTGCTTGCTCTTTGAGGTACCGCTGGGATTTGAACCCAGGATCTCCTGTTTACAAGACAGGCGCTTTCACCAGCTAAGCCAAGGTGCCTGCAAAAGCCTGATGTTACAGATAGAAAATGAGATGCTCTGATCAAGTAAGTGAATCGTTAAAGTTCTAAACGCTATTGTTAAATGAGTTTCAGTTTGTTTGAAGCAAGCCGAACACATGTAAATCCCAGCCACTAAATTTGATTGGGTAAAACGGGGCTTGCTTCCTGATCTGAAGGCACGCCCAGTTGTAGACAATGTGCATAGGTTCTCACCGCAGCCCCCGACAGATTCAAGCGCAGCTATGAATCTGTTCTTGAGCGATTATAGTTTGCCCAACACTCCCATAGCATTAAATGGCAATTATTTGCGCCCAATGTGGGGCTCGAACCCACGACCCTGAGATTAAGAGTCTCATTCTCTACCGACTGAGCTAACCGGGCTCATTTCTCCTATTACAGAGCTTCATTTTTGGACTATAAGCAGATGTTACAGGTACCAGGATGTGGCACCTAGTAGCAGATATATGTTTACCTGGAAAACAGGTTAAAGTGGTTATGAAGAATCAGAGATGGGGACTCGAGTTAGGGACTCGGACTCGAGTCGCACTCGAGTTGCCAAAAACGAGACTCTCGACTCGACTCTGACTCGCCCCTCAAAGACTTGAGACTTGACTCGACTCGAGCCTCAAAGACTTGAGACTTGACTCGACTCGAGCCTCAAAGACTCGTGGACAATCTTTATTTTATGTTTTTTTTTTTTTACAAATAAATGAATTAAATGCCCAAGAAACTTCCACTCCCCTGTCCCCCCCCCGCAAAGAAACCTCCGCTCCAGTGCGCGCTGCGCGGAGCCGGCTTCAGTCAAGCTGTTTCATGCTGCTCATTAACTAAAACATGGAGAGGCGAGCGCAACAGCTGCTATGTGTGTGGCCGCCGCGGCCTTTCATCATAAAGTTTAAATATAAAAACTTCGAAATTAAACAAATATGTTTAGCTCAGAATCAGCTATATAACCTCAGTTATCTTGGCGTATGCTTACATTTTTTATAAGATGGTCGGATCATCTGTGACAGCACGTTTAGGAAACATCGGATTTTCATTTCGTTAAACCCAGCTGGGTGAATATTCAACACTTCCCCACGGTAAACGCTACGCTCATGTAATGTTCACTGCATAAAAGCTGTGGTTCTCAAACCTTTTCAGGCCGTGACCCCCAAAAGAATCATATTTGAACTGGGGATCCACATTTAGTTTTGATCGATTCCACAGATAAATATTGTGAAAATAGCAGATCTACAAGCTTGCGAGGCATTGTGAGCTCCGTTGTGGTCCCGACCTAGCTGTAGTATACAACCCTCGTAGACGTATTTATGATTCTGACGTCTACGAGGGTTGTATAGGCTACTACAGCTAGTCCCGACCCACAGGTTGAGAACCACTGACTACAAGCAAGTGACATGTCTATGACAGCTGAGGAGACACAGAGATATCACGCCACTGCTGAGAAGATAAGACGCCACTGCTCTGCTCGCCTAACCTGTGCGCAACAGGGCATATCTCCGCCAAGCCAGGGTGACCTACCCAGGCCCATGAAATTCATATGCAGGCATAGTAGCCAATTAGAATGAAATCTGCAAAAACTGACTCATATACTGATACAGAACCATATTGGCTATATATTATCGCTGTCGGGTGGAAATCTTGTATGTTCCTTTTTTATTATTATTTAAAAACAATTTAAAATCGTGAAAATAGCCAATCTACAAGCTGTAATTATTAATAATTAAGAAATACTATATTTTAAAGAGTGAAAAATCAACTAAAGTCATTATTAGTGCAAGTTCAATCACATTTCATTTGAATGAAAATAAATTGTGGGGAAAATACATAAAATCTCTAATCTGTGAATCTAATGTGATTTATTATGACCTGTCTATACTTTTACATCTATGCCTTCGTGTTTGTGTGTGTGTGTGTGTGTGTGTGTGTGTGTGTGTGTGTGTGTGTGTGTGTGTGTGCATAATAACTGTATTTCAGCCTTAGGCTACATCATATAAATACATAATTAAATAAATTAAGAATAGAATCCACCCCCCCCCCCCCCCCCCCAATTAAAAAAAAAAAAAAGACTTTAAAAAGACTTTAAAAAGACTCGAGACTTGACTCGGACTCGACCCTCAAAGACTTGACTCGGACTCGACTCGACTCAACCCGCAAATACTTGAGACTTGACTCGACTCGTGCCTCAAAGACTTAAGACTTGACTCGGACTCGACTCGACTCAACCCTCAAAGACTTGAGACTTGACTCGACTCGTGCCTCAAAGACTTGAGACTTGACTCGGACTCGAGCTCAGAGACTCGTGGACATCTCTGTGAAGAATAGAGGCAGTGAAACGTGGTCTGTTTCCACGAGTCTTCTCTCAGTTATGAGAAGAACCAGCAGCGCATGCGCACTAGACTACCTAGACGACTATCTCAGAAGGCAAAACAGGTTAATACCATGGTCTTGCACTGCCACCTATTGACCAAAGTTATTATTGATTTTGGTGAAAACACAGCATGTATCCTTAGATTTCAGGATATGCTTATGGTCCAAAAATGAAGCTCTGTAAAAGGTGAAATAAGCCCGTTTACCTCAGTCGGTAGAGCATGAGACTCTTAATCTCAGGGTCGTGGGTTCGAGCCCCACATTGGGCGCAAATAATTGCCATTTAATGGTATGGGAGTGTTGGGCAAACTATGATTCATTTCTATCTGTAGATGAGATACTCTTCACCTACACAAAAAAAAATCATTCTGGAGTCTACAAAGTGCATAAAATGTGTGATGCACTGCCCTCTACAGCAGCGTTTCCCAACCTCGACACGGCGGACCTTATTGTGACATGCCTTGGGGTTCCGATTAAAATTTAGAATGAAAAAAGAACAACCCCCCCCACCCACACTCACACACACACACACACACACAATAGATACTGGGCTCAGGCTGCCGCTGCCTTGAGCTCATAGTCCGTTGCAGACACAGAGGCATAGCCAATCGACCCTCGCCCATAGGAATGCAAATGTGTGGCTTTGTCTTCATGGGGGCATCACATGTACTCCCCTGGCAGGTACTCAGGGATGAAGGTGGGCCGATACAGCGTTCAGCAGATCCGCCAAACCAGAATAAGAGGGGCTGTCAAAAGCCCATGTTATAACCTGCCGCATGTCCAACAATCAAACACATACAGGCCTACTAACGTTAAATCAACATACTGTACGTGTTAGTTTTCTTATAAAGTGCTTATAAATCACTCCAGTGTGTTTGTGTCAACGTAATCCGTGTAGTTTGTGGTGTTTAATTACTCCACGGAGAGAATCTCTTGCTACTTCAAGCCGCAGTACCGTCGATATAATATAACCGGAAAACTCTCCCCAAAAAATAGCCCCGTAAATAGCTGATCTACAAGCTCACAATGCACCACGCTATTTTCAAATATCCTAAGTATAAAACAGGTTAAAATAGTCTCGATTTTGATGCTATATGAAACACTCCCCCCCTCCCTTTCCCCCTCTTCACAACATCTTGACCAAATTAGCTGATGTAAAAGCTCACAACGTGTTTATTTGCAACGCATTGTGAGCTTGTATATTGCTATTTCCTGTGAATGTTTGCTTTTTATGACATGCCCAGAATAGGGTTGCTAGGGTTCATGTGGTTAGCACATTTTGCTGGGGTCCCCCTGAAACACCCTAAACTAAAGGACCCAATTTTTTTTTTTTTGAGAGAGAATCACATGTAGATCAACGACTGAACAGGAACCTGAAGACCACCTGGATCTCAATAAGTTTTAAGCACTCTTTATTTATTTTATTGCAAGTTGGCCGGTACTGAGCTGTACCTCAGTACGATGGTTTGGTTGTAAAAGTATTAATGGGTTCACTGAAGCAGTGCAGTTAATTCTACTTAAGTATTAACTAATCATAAGACTCACTGATCTAACATTTAGAAGTAATTACTTTAGAAAATAATAGGGACTGCCTATCATTCAGCTCGCATCGCATCTTCTATGAGAGCTGCAATGTAAACAAACAACCGTCCCCCTGAAACAACCGAAATTAAAGGACCCCTAGTTTTGTATGTATTTATTTTTTTAATTAGAGTGAAAATCTGCAGACAGAGATTTGGAGACTCGTTAGGGTGTTGAGATGATACTGCCTATTACTATTATTTTTTTACATTTAGCTGATCAAAGTCCTTGTAAAAAAAAATCTCTGCACTGCACACAGAGTGGGGGAGTGTTTACTAATGAATGACATTGTTTCAGTTCTTTAAATGTTGAATTTCTTCAAATACCAAATTGATTGATTGATGTACTTTATTTAGTAAGACATGAGAACAACAGTACATGGAAGTACAAATTCACAATACAAGGTCTACTAAACTGGAAGACTCATTAAGCACTGGGCTTGTTTAAGATGAGATCCCCATGCACACAAATCATGATGACATATAAGAGACAGACAGATATACACACTACTATACAGAATGTCATACAATCAGCTTACAGGTTACTGGTATGAAGAGTGAAAAATATGTACAAGAGAAGGAAAAAAAATTGGGAGGGGGGGGGGGGGTAGGTTAAGACTTAGACAGGGGCCATTTTTGAAACACACGAGATGCACCAAACAGAATCAGTATATCAATCATGGTGTCTCTAGTTAGTTCTTAATTTGCCATATTGATCATTGGATCTCAAAGTAGGGGTTGGGGACCTCCAGGGGTCCTCCCCAGCTAAATGATTGATAGTTAATCTATCTTCATCATTCCAACACGTTCAACTAAATACAGCAAGATAACTATTTTGAATTTGATCTGAATTTCACTTTGATCTCTGTACCTACAGTACAGGCCTATAGACAGTAAAGTATATGGTCCGACAATATTGGACTGAATCATTCCTACATAATATATAATAACTAATAATAATAAATAATAAATATTCTTAGATTTGGGGTTCCAGAGATAAACATCTTGTCAAATGGAGTTATGTGGTTTAATGCAAATATAATGTGGGGTCCTTGAAATTAGAGAGAATCATATGTAGATCAACGACAACCAAGTCTAGATACTAGATACTAGAATGTGTAAATTGGGGGATACTTGGAGACAATGACACACCTGAAGTGTGTGTAGATTATAGTGCAGTGCCAAGTGGGCCGACCAGACACATTTAAAATGCAAATAAGACAACAATAAGGTATAGTAGTGTGTGTGTGTGTGTGTGTGTGTGTGTGTGTGTGTGTGTGTGTGTGTGTGTGTGCGTGCGCGCGCGCGCACACACGCGTGTGTGTCTTAGCTCCGCCCCCTTAGCAGCCTCATCTGAGACAATAAAAGCTTGACCTTCAGTTCAGATCAAACACACAACTCACAGTGAGGGAGGACAGACTGTCTTTCCACAGCTACAGGAGGCTCTGTCTTCACTTACACACCTCCTCCACCAGGGGGCGAAAGGCACTAGGAAGACAACAGTGCCTGGATCCTTCAGTGCGCATGTGTGAAACACGTAGTAAGTGCGTGTTGTGATCTTGGTGAAAAACGTGTCACAAAGGAGGTAAAAAAGTGTCAGATGGAGTCTGTACGGCTGAAGATAAATGAACACATGACGTCGGTGGGAGAGGAGATATTGTGTGTTTTGGACAAACAGCAGCGTGGTGCTGATGTTTGTTGTGTGAAGCTTGTCAGAGTGTGTGTGTTGGAGCGCCTCAGTGCGGCTGCAGAGTTCATGTTCAACCTCTTCCAGAGAGAGATAGAGACTCTAGAAACTCTGCTGGAGAAACAAAACAAACTGCTGGACATCGATCTACACACTGCAGGTATGTCTGTTACACACACAACATCAAACTACACACTGCAGGTATGTCTGTTACACACACAACATCAAACTACACACTGCAGGTATGTCTGTTACACACACAACATCAAACTACACACTGCAGGTATGTCTGTTACACACACAACATCAAACTACACACTGCAGGTATGTCTGTTACACACACAACATCAAACTACACACTGCAGGTATGACACAGCGTTTACATGGTGAGGTGTTGTTAGGTTGTAGATCTGTTTTTGGGGATCATTACTTGTAGATCAAGTTTAATGTTATACATATCTTTAGTCTCTATATATAGTCTAGTGACTAGTCCTTATTTATGTCACATCAAAGTCCTTATTATAAATTTCGTGCTGTATTCCTTCATTCCAGACCAGTGTGTGGAGTCCAGTCTGCAGGTGAAGATCGGTTCTCCAGACAGGACTGTTTCTATTAAACAGGAACCTGAAGACCACCTTGAACAGAAACACAAAGACCACCTGGATCTCAGTAAGTTTTAAGCACTCTTTATTTATTTTATTGGTGAAAGTGGGCCGGTACTGAGGGTGTACCTCAGTGTACCCTCACTGAGGTACACTGAGGGTGTTCAGTATTAACTAATCACAAAACTCACTGATCTAACATTTACAAGTAATTACTTTCAAAAATAGGGACCGCCCCTCATTCAGCTCGCCTCGCATCTTCTATGAGAGCTGCAATGTAAACACACAACGGCCACATTATTTTCAGCACAGAGCGCAGCAGAGTTTTTTTTACAGCTGAAGTTATTCCAACTACTAAAGACATAAAACAGGAAACAAAGGAAAATGAAGCAATTAAAATGCAGTTAAAACAGCTGAGCTTTTTTAGCCAGTGTGCAGACTTTATTTGTATTTGTTGAACTTGTGTTTTTCCTGCACCTGGACACTGAAGTGGATGTATGTGCACCAGCTTTTAATAAAGCAGAGGGAACACTGCATGATATCATGTTCTATAGAGTCTCATTGTATCTTTTTTCCTAGACTTCCTGCTCGCCCATGTGTGTAAAGAGGAGGTTTCCCCTGAAGAGGAGTGGAGCTCCAGTCTAGTCCAGGAAGAATCAAAATCTCCAAAATATGAGAGGAGCCCCAGTCTGGTCCAGGAGGAACCACAACTTCCACGGATTAAAGAGGAACAGGAGGAGCTACTCCAAAGACCAGAAGAGGCTGATGGGTCAATGTTGACATTACTAGCAGTGAAAAGTGAAGATGATGATGAAAACACAGAGACAGAGCCTTTAGCCAGCACCTCAACTGAACACGTGAAAACACAAGCTGATGTAGAGCACTGTGGAAAATCACAACCAACTAGTGACCAGCTCCTCTCTTCACACTGTTCTGAATCAGACACTGAAGACAGTGATGAGTGGGAGGAGACTAGGGGAGATCAGTCAGCTTTAAACACACTGAAATCACACAAGACACAAACAGAGTGTGGCAAAATGTTTAATCAAAAGGTACATCTGATTCACACAGGGGAAAAGCCCTTTGCCTATACAGTTTGTGGTAAAGGCTGTGTTAGCAAAAGTAAACTAAAAACACACATGAGGACTCATACAGGCGAAAAGCCCTTCTCTTGTACAGTTTGTGGTAAAGGCTGTTCTCGAAAGGGTGATCTAAAAATACACATGATGACTCATACAGGCGAAAAGCTCTTTTCTTGTTCAGTATGTGGTAAAGGCTGTGTTAACACATGGGCTCTAAAAAGACACACGAGGACTCATACAGGCGAAAAGCCCTTTTCTTGTAAAGTTTGTGGTAAAGGCTGTTCTCAAAAGGGTGATCTAAAAATACACATGATGACTCATACAGGCGAAAAGCCCTTTTCTTGTAAAGTTTGTGGTAAAGGCTGTTCTCGAAAGGGTGATCTAAATAGACACATGAGGACTCATACAGGCGAAAAGCCCTTTTCTTGTTCAGTATGTGGTAAAGGCTGTTCTCGAAAGGGTGGTCTAAATAGACACATGAGGACTCACACAGGCGAAAAGCCCTTTTCTTGTAAAGTTTGTGGTAAAGGCTGTTCTCAAAAGTGTGATCTAAAAAGACACATGAGGACTCATACAGGGGCCTCTAGCCTTTAGTTTAAGCTAGTCACACAGACACATATATGATCATTCAGTCTTATCCAGGATGACAAAGAGAATGATACTAAAGCAGAGGCATTACATAATCTGCCAATAAATAAAATAAACATTAATAGTTTCTTGTGATGGATTTTTATTTTATCTCTTATTTTCTATTCAACATGATGGAATTACATGTTTATATTTATAGCTTTATTCCCTCCAGCTCATTTACTTATTCAGTTACTGGTAGTACTATCTGAGCATCACTGTGTCTGTCCACATTTGCCAGGATTTAACAAGTCATATTCATTCATATCCATGCAATAATTATTATTCATTGGTATGCAGTAAATAATTGTGCAGTAAAGTGCTGACAAACTGCTGAGTTTGTGTAGTCACTCTGTGTTGACATGTGTGTTGTTTAGATTGTTTCAATATAATAGTACATAATATGGTAGATGCCAGGGAGACAATGTACATTGTCACCTAGTTTGATTAAATGTTTATATTCTACATAGTTTTGTGTTTTTATAGACTCAGATCCCCTTTTATCCCTTGGGATTTTGCTTTAATAATTAAAGTATTAAAGCACCCTGTGCCTAAATAAAATAGCATATATTGTGAACTGGAAACACGTCTCTGTTCCTCTTTTAAACCTGATGTTTGGCATTCTGAACTGTGGATTTTGTGGTATTCTCTGGGTGAAACTCCCAGGGTGGCGTAGTCCGGTGTTCTGTTCCGGGCTTAGGTGCCCTGGTCACATAATACTTTGTACAATCCAGTCGATTAAATGCCCCTAACACGTTTTCAAGTTTAATGGCCACAGGTAGGAATGACCTCCTGTGTCTCTCATTGGTACATTTTGGCGTAATGAGTCTCTCACTGAACATGCTCCTTCTGCAAATATAGTGCATTTGTAATACATGTGATGATAAATAGCAACAAGGAATCAGTTGTTGAAATAAAGCAGTGAAGTACACATAAAGTAATAAGCAATTAGAATCAAAAATCTTTATTTGTCAAACTCAAACATGGCACAAGCAGTGAAACTGTTACAATACAACACAATACCAGATAATAATGTAAAATACAAAATAACACTGTACGAGATACATAAAGGTAGAGGCAGGCAGAACATCAGTATTATATATATATATATATATATATATATATATATATATATATATATATATATATAAGTATAGGCTACATTATATCGGTGGGAAGGAATGATCATCAGTGAGTGATGATCAGACCATCAAGTGTGAGTGGTTACCATTTAAAGGGATAGTTCACCCCCAAAATGACTTTTCTTTCTTTCTATTAGTCACCCCATGGAGACTTGCATTCATGGATATTTTTTGTCACATTCCTAAGCCAATACTTTGATGACCAGAGCGGTTCTGGTAGGAGACACAAAGAGACTCCTTTGTATCTCCTACCGGAACCGCTGCCTACCAGTCCACTGGTCTTCAAATTATTAGCTTAGGAATGTAAAAAAAAAAAAAAAAATATCCATGAATTCACGTCTCCATGGGGTGATTAATCCATAGAACAAAAGTATTTTTTTTGGTGAACTATCCCTTCAAATCAGTGGAGAGGATGGGATGAATAGTTGAATGGTCTCTATGTGATGTCTGCTAGAATCGCTGCATCGACAGCAAGATACAATCAAGTATACTTATTTACCTAATCAGGTCCAAATGCTGTGTATTATTAACTGGGTTGGGTACACAACACACTTAACTGGAGTCATATCAGCCTTCATTTCCACATGAACATTTGGAATTGAAGGCTGTTGCGTCAGCGCCCAAAACTTCTGGCTTGAACATTAAGTAAGTAAGACAAAGTAAGTCATTACACATAGGCTAACTGAACTGAGCAAGAGCCACATACACACATATACACCGTAACCTGTCACAACGCACAATTAACTTGAGCCACAACACAACAGACCTCTAGCATTAACTTTAAAGGAAATTAAAAACTCATTCATATAGTCTAATGGAAGAGACCAAGGGACACATACAGTACAATGTAACCTGTCACAGCTGTCACAAACATGATTCATTGCCAACCAGTCATCAGACCCCAACATGACAGAGTAACAAGTAAATAGAGTAACAGATTGAATCATATTACAGCATACATACAACACAAGCAGCAGCAAAACTAACATGTTCCTACTAGTTAGTGATGTGTCGTTCATGATCGATTCGTTGAAAAGAACTAGTTAATTTCCCGCGAACGTGAACGAGCTCGTTCACTTTCTGAAACTGTTACGTTCACGAGCGACGTTTTACACACATTATAAAACATACATTAACCACTTTAGCCCTATTTTATACCTAGGCTATTTGAAAATAGCAGATGTACTTGTAGATCGGCTATTTTCAATTATGTTAGTACTTTTACTTTTGGTAGTTTAAGTATATTTTGATGCCAATACTTTTGTACTTTTACTCAAGTCAATTTTGAACACTAGTAAATAGCGCTACTGAACGAGAACGTGAACGAATCATTTGAACGAATCAATGCCGTGAACGTGAACGAAATGGTTCGCTCACTGAAATTAACTTTTTTTCCCAACACTAGTTCCTACCTTGAGCCGTCTTCTACTTGACTTCATCAGTTGTGTAGGACGTGACGGCTTGCAGGGTCAAACTTTGGAACCCATGGATAGAGAGATAGAGCCCCCCTCTCTAGGTGGTCCTCAGACAAGCCCTTCAGACCTGGAGCTGCGTCTCCATGTCTTCTCCATCCTCCATACATCTGGCCAGCTGGCCGATACTCTCCAACCCTACATTTTATGGTGCAAAACCACATAGGAAACAAGTGTTTCGTTATGCTTTTATCACAAATGAAATACGTCCACATAGGTGGGTGTGGGACGCCCACATGATTGATGCCTGTGTGTTGGCTCCTGTATATAGCACGAGTTTACGATATATAATTATATAATTGCCATTTAATGGTATGGGAGTGTTGGGCAACTATGATTCATTTCTAACTGTAGATGAGGTACTCTTCACCTACACAAAAACTAATTCTGGAGTCTACAAAGTGCAGAAACTGTGTGATGCACTGCCCTCTACAGCAGCGTTTCCCAACCTCGACACGGCGGACCTTATTGTGCCGGGCTCAGGCTGCCGCTGGCTTGAGCTCATAGTCCGTCACAGGCACAGCCAATCGACCGTCGCCCATAGGAATGCAAATGTGTGGCTTTGTCTTCATGGGGGCATCACATGTACTCCCCTGGCAGGTACTCAGGGATGAAAGTGGGTCGGAAAGGGCCGATACGGCGTTCAGCAGATCCGCCAAACAGGGGAAGAAGAGGGGCTGTCAAAAGCCCACGTTATAACCTGCCGCATGTCCAACAATAAAACACATACAGGCCTACTAACGTTAAATCAACATACGTGTTAGTTTTCTTATAAAGTGCTTATAAATCACTCCAGTGTGTTTGTGTCAACGTAATCTGTGTAGTTTGTGGTGTTTAATTACTCCACGGAGAGAATCTCTTGCAACTTCAAGCCGCAGTACCGTCGATATAATATAACCGGAAAACTCTCCCCAAAAAATAGCCCTGTAAATAGCTGATCTACAAGCTCACAATGCACCACGCTATTTTCAAATATCCTAAGTATAAAACAGGTTAAAATAGTCTCGATTTTGATGCTATATGAAACACTCCCACCCCCCCCTTTCCCCCTCTTCACAGCATCTTGACCAAATTAGCTGATGTAAAAGCTCACAACGTGTTTAATTGCAACGCATTGTGAGCTTGTAGATTGCTATTTCCTGTGAATGTTTGCTTTTTATGACATGCCCAGAATAGGGTTGCTAGGGTTCATGTGGTTAGCACATTTTGCTGGGGTCCCCCTGAAACACCCTAAACTAAAGGACCCAATTTTGTGAGAATCACATGTAGATCAACGACTGAACAGGAACCTGAAGACCACCTGGATCTCAATACGTTTTAAGCACTCTTTATTTATTTTATTGCAAGTTGGCCGGTACTGAGGGTGTACCTCAGTACGAAGATTTGGTTGTAAAAGTATTAATGGGTTCACTGAAGCTGTGCAGTTAATTCTACTTCAGTATTAACTAATCAGAAGACTCACTAATCTAACATTTAGAAGTAATTACTTTAGAAAATAATAGGGACTGCCTATATCATTCAGCTCGCACCGCATCTTCTATGAGAGCTGCAATGTAAACAAACAACCGTCCCCCTGAAACAACCGAAACTAAAGGACCCCTAGTTTTGTATGTATTTTTTTTTTTAATGAGAGTGAAAATCTGCAGACAGAGATTTGGAGACGCCTTAGGGTGTTGAGATGATACTGCCTATTACTACTATTTTTTTACATTTAGCTGATCAAAGTCCTCCTAAAAAAAATCTCTGCACCGCACACAGAGTGGGGGAGTGTTTACTAATGATTGACATTGTTTCAGTTCTTTAAATGTTGAATTTCTTCAAATACCAAATTGATTGATTGATGTACTTTATTTAGTAAGACATGAGAACAACAGTACATGGAAGTACAAATTCACAATACAAGGTCTACTAAACTGGAAGACTGATTAAGCACTGAGCTTGTTTAAGATGAGATCCCCATGCACACAAATCATGATGATATATAAGAGACAGACAGATATACACACTACTATACAGAATGTCATACAATCAGCTTACAGGTTACTGGTATGAAGAGTGAAAAATATGTACAAGAGAAGGAAAAAAATGGGGAGGGGGGGGGGGTAGGTTAAGACTTTGACAGGGGCCATTTTCGAAACACATGAGATGCACCAAACAGAATCAGTATATCAATCATGGTGTCTCTAGTTAGTTCTTAATTTGCCATATTGATCATTTGATCTCAATGTAGGGGTTGGGGACCTCCAGGGGTCCTCCCCAGCTAAATGATTGATAGTTAATCTATCTTCATCATTCCAACACGTTCAACTAAATACAGCAAGATAACTATTTTGAATTTGATCTGAATTTCACTGTGATCTCCGTACCTACAGTATAGGCCTATAGACAGTAAAGTATATGGTCCGACAATATTGGACTGAATCATTCCTACATAATATATAATAACTAATAATAATAAATAATAAATATTCTTAGATTTGGGTTCCAGAGATAAACATCTTGTCAAATGGAGTTATGTAGTCTAATGCAAATATAATGTGGGGTCCTTGAAATTAGAGAGAATCATATGTAGATCAACGACAACCAAGTATAGATACTAGATACTAGAATGTGTAAATTGGGGGATACTTGGAGACAATGACACACCTGAAGTGTGTGTAGATTATAGTGCTGTGCCAAGTGGGCCGACCAGACACATTTAAAATGCAAATAAGACAACAATAAGGTATAGTAGTGTGTGTGTGTGTGTGTGTGTGTGTGTGTGTGTGTGTGTGTGTGTGTGTGTGTGTGTGTGTGTGTGTGTGTGTGTGTGTGTGTGTGTGTGTGCGCGCGCGCGCGCGCGTGCGCGTGTGTGTCTTACCTCCGCCCCCTTAGCAGCCTCATCTGAGGCAATAAAAGCTTGACCTTCAGTTCAGATCAAACACACAACTCACAGTGAGGGAGGACATACTGTCTTTCCACAGCTACAGGATGCTCTGTCTTCACTTACACACCTCCTCCACCAGGGGGTGAAAGGCATAGATATATATAAAGGCTAGATGACTCACCCGCGCTGCTGGCCAATGGAGTACGACGTTGCCACATGGCGGCCATCTTGAAACAGTCATTCATAACATTATGTCTATGGTGCATATACTTTAAAATAACCATAGCGTGCTCAATTTTCATCCGATTTTCAAACGGTTTGGTGTTTTGTAAACACTAAAGATGTAATAAAATTATAAAATTATAAAATAAAATAAAAAATAAAAAAACATGATTATAATTATAAGTATGCAGTATCATGACTACATCTTTGGTGTTTACAACACACCAAACCGTTTGAAAATCGGATGAAAATTGAGCACGCTATGGTTATTTCAAAGTATATGCACCATAGACATAATGTTATGAATGACTGTTTCAAGATGGCCGCGGTTGAGCTACGCTTACGCCGTCCCCTTGAGCCATCTAGCCTTTATATATATCTATGGTGAAAGGCACTAGGAAGACAACAGTGCCTGGATCCGTCAGTGCGGATGTGTGAAACACGTAGTAAGTGCGTGTTGTGATCTTGGTGAAAAACGTGTCACAAAGGAGGTAAAAACGTGTCAGATGGAGTCTGTACGGCTGAAGATAAATGAACACATGACGTCGGTGGGAGAGGAGATATTGTGTGTGTTGGACAAACAGCAGCGTGGTGCTGATGTTTGTTGTGCGAAGCTTGTCAGAGTGTGTGTGTTGGAGCGCCTCAGTGCGGCTGCAGAGTTCATGTTCAATATCTTCCAGAGAGAGATAGAGACTCTAGAAACTCTGCTGGAGAAACAAAACAAACTGATGGACATCGATCTACACACTGCAGGTATGTCTGTTACACACACAACATCAAACTACACACTGCAGGTATGTCTGTTACACACACAACATCAAACTACACACTGCAGGTATGTCTGTTACACACACAACATCAAACTACACACTGCAGGTATGTCTGTTACACACACAACATCAAACTACACACTACAGGTATGTCTGTTACACACACAACATCAAACTACACACTGCAGGTATGTCTGTTACACACACAACATCAAACTACACACTGCAGGTATGTCTGTTACACACACAACATCAAACTACACACTGCAGGTATGACACAGCATTTACATGGTGAGGTGTTGTTAGGTTCAGTGATGTGTTCTACCGTGGTACGCTGTATACGTAGTATGGCCTGCAGATTTTTTTCGTCGCCACCGTATACGTTCAAAAACAGTTCGAAACGGCGTATCTGATACGTTGATACGCATCTGATACGCTGCACCCAGGAGTGGCTGGCTGGGGGCCGCAGCAATACAAACAGCAAGAATGTCGTCTGACTAGTCTAACTCTGAGATGAAGCCTTATCATGTGCGTGGCTATTGTTCTTGAGGTGATAATTAATGGCTACTGGCGAAGGAATTCACACATTTCAACGACCTGCCATTCACTTCATTGAATGTAGGTCACTGAATTGAGTACTTCATTAGTATTCAAATTGCGCGTCATATCACAGCAAAATCTTGAATCTTCAATACAGTTTGTGTCTTCAATGCCAAGTTAATACTATTCTGTAATAGACACATGAATGCTCGCTGTTAACACTGCTATTATATCTGATAAGCCTAACCAGCATTTGTTTATAACAATCCTTGCACTTCTATGGTAATAAAAATAAATGAAAAATAAATGCATCCAAGGCTAAAAGCAGCTCCGAAGTGGTTGAGTTACAGGGTGATTAACATTAGAAACAGTATAAAATCAGTACAAAACATATTGTAAGTGGAGCCTACTCAGTTTGTTACTGTGAAACTGGGCCTGAGTGGGCCTGGTCAAGTTTGTGCGGAGCAGAAACACGCGCAGAGCAGAAACGCGCGCGGAGCGTGCGTTTTTTTTTTTTACATTAATCAATTATACGCGTGTGTGTGCGGTGCGTGTGGGAGGAACTAGGGGGGGAATTGTTATAATATACCCTCTAAAAAAATCTAGAACACACCACTGGTTAGGTTGTACATCTGTTTTTGGGGATCATTGCTTGTAGATCAATAGACCAGCCATTAGGCTCCGTTTTGATGACTGAGTTTAACTTCCCCGTCCACACACCTATTCCCACACACCTACTTTTAAAGTTTAATGTTATACATATCTTTAGTCTCTATATATAGTCTAGTGACTAGTCCTTATTTATGTCACATCAAAGTCCTTATTATAAATTTCGTGCTGTATTCCTTCATTCCAGACCAGTGTGTGGAGTCCAGTCTGCAGGTGAAGATCGGTTCTCCAGACAGGACTGTTTCTATTAAACAGGAACCTGAAGACCACCTTGAACAGAAACCCAAAGACCACCTGGATCTCAGTAAGTTTTAAGCACTCTTTATTTATTGTATTGGTGAAAGTGGGCCGGTACTGAGGGTGTACCTCAGTGGGTGTACCCTCACTGAGTTACACTGAGGGTGTTCAGTATTAACTAATCACAAGACTCACTGATCTAACATTTACAAGTAATTACTTTAAAAAATAGGGACCGCCCCTCATTCAGCTCGCCTCACATCTTCTATGAGAGCTGCAATGTAAACACACAACGGCCACATTATCAGCGCAGGCGGGGCCCCCCCTGCTGGTGGCCCCCCCGCACCGCATTGCTTGCTACCCCTCCGTTACGCCACTGAGCACAGAGCGCAGCAGAGTTTATTTACAGCTGAAGTTATTCCAACTACTAAAGACATAAAACAGGAAACAAAGGAAAATTAAGCAATTAAAATGCAGTTAAAACAGCTGAGTTTTTTTTTTGCCAGTGTGCAGACTTTATTTGTATTTGTTGAACTGGACACTGAAGTGGATGTATGTGCAGCAGCTTTTCATAAGGCAGAGGGAACACTACATGATATCATGTTCTATAGAGTCTCATTGTATCTTTTTCCCTAGACTTCCTGCTCGCCCATGTGTGTAAAGAGGAGGTTTCCCCTGAAGAGGAGTGGAGCTCCAGTCTAGTCCAGGAAGAATCAAAATCTCCAAAATATGAGAGGAGCCCCAGTCTGGTCCAGGAGGAACCACAACTTCCACGGATTAAAGAGGAACAGGAGGAGCTACTCCAAAGACCAGAAGAGGCTGATGGGTCAATGTTGACATTACTAGCAGTGAAAAGTGAAGATGATGATGAAAACACAGAGACAGAGCCTTTAGCCAGCACCTCAACTGAACACGTGAAAACACAAGCTGATGTAGAGCACTGTGGAAAATCACAACCAACTAGTGACCAGCTCCTCTCTTCACACTGTTCTGAATCAGACACTGAAGACAGTGATGAGTGGGAGGAGACTAGGGGAGATCAGTCAGCTTTAAACACACTGAAATCACACAAGACACAAACAGAGTGTGGCAAAATGTTTAATCAAAAGGTACATCTGATTCACACAGGGGAAAAGCCCTTTGCCTGTACAGTTTGTGGTAAAGTCTGTGTTAGCAAAAGTAAACTAAAAACACACATGAGGACTCATACAGGCGAAAAGCCCTTCTCTTGTACAGTTTGTGGTAAAGGCTGTTCTCGAAAGGGTGATCGAAAAATACACATGATGACTCATACAGGCGAAAAGCCCTTTTCTTGTTCAGTATGTGGTAAAGGCTGTGTTAACACATGGGAACTAGAAAGACACATGAGGACTCATACAGGCGAAAAGCCCTTTTCTTGTACAGTTTGTGGTAAAGGCAGTGTTGACATATATAATCTAAAAAGACACATGAGGACTCATACAGGTGAAAAGCCCTTCTCTTGTACAGTTTGTGGTAAAGGCTGTTCTCAAAAGAGTGATCTAAAAACACACATGAGGACTCATACAGGCGAAAAGCCCTTTTCTTGTGCAGTTTGTGGTAAAGGCTTTGTTACCATAACTCATCTAAAAAGACACATGAGGACTCATACAGGGGCCTCTAGCCTTTAGTTAAAGCTAGTCACACAGACACATATATGATCATTCAGTCTTATCCAGGATGACAATGAGAATGATACTAAAGCAGAGGCATCACATAATCTGCCAATAAATAAAATAAACATTAATAGTTTCTTGTGATGGATTTTTATTTTATCTCTTATTTTCTATTCAACATGATGGAATTTAATTTGTCTTTTTACATGTATTTATCTTTATAGCTTTATTCCCTCCAGCTCATTTACTTATTCAGTTACTGGTAGTACTATCTGAGCATCACTGTGTCTGTCCACATTTGCCAGGATTTAACAAGTCATATTCATTCATATTCATGCAATAATTATTATATTCATTGATATGCAGTAAATAATTGTGCAGTAAAGTGCTGACAAACTGCTGAGTTTGTGTAGTCGCTCTGTGTTGACATGTGTGTTGTTTAGATTGTTTCAATATAATAGTACATAATATGGTAGATGCCAGGGAGACAATGTACATTGTCACCTAGTTTGATTACGTGTTAATATTCTACAGAGTTTTGTGTCTTTATAGAGGTGTCTTTATAGAGGTATTTTTATAGACTCAGATCCCCTTTCATCCCATGGGATTTTGCTTTAATAATTAAAGTATTAAAGCATCAGCATTGTACAATCCAGTCAATTAACCCTTTAAGACCGGGAACGCATCGTGTCATTTTAGATTTCTTTGGCTATTCAAAAATAGCAGATATACAAGCTCATAGCGCGGCACCGAGTGCCGCGCTATGAGCTTGTATATCTGCTATTTTTGAATATCTGCTATTTTTGAAAATACATTTTTTTGATTTTTTTCAAAAAACTGTTAGGATTTAGAAAATATTTAAGAATCGCCTCAGGTCTTAATGGGTTAAATGCCCCTAACACGTTTTCAAGTTTAATGGCCACAGGTAGGAAGGACCTCCTGTGTCTCCCATTGGTACATTTTGGCGTAATGAGTCTCTCACTGAACATGCTCCTTCTGCAAATATAGTGCATTTGTAGTAAATGTGATGATAAATAGCAACAAGGAATCAGTTGTTGAAATAAAGCAGTGAAGTACACATAAGTAATAAGCAATTAGAATCAAAAATCTTTATTTGTCAAACTCAAACATGGCACAAGCAGTGAAACTGTTACAACACGATACAATACCAGATAATAATGTAAAATACAAAATAACACTGTGCGAGATACATAAAGGTAGAGGCAGGCAGAACAGCAGTATTATAAATATATATATATATATATATATATAAAGTTTAGGCTACATTATATCGGTGGGAAGGAATGATCATCAGTGAGTGATGATCAGACCATCAAGTGTGAGTGGTTACCATTTAAAGGGATAGTTCACCCCCAAAATGACTTTTCTTTCTATCTATTAGTCACCCCATGGAGACTTGCATTCATGGATATTTTTTTGTCGCATTCCTAAGCCAATACTTTGATGACCGGAGCGGTTCTGGTAGGAGACACAAAGAGACTCCTTTGTGTCTCCTACCGGAACCGCTGCCTACCAGTCCGCTGGTCTTCAAATTATTAGCTTAGGAATGTAAAAAAAACAAAACAAATATCCATGAATTCACGTCTCCATGGGGTGATTAATCCATAGAACAAAAGTATTTTTTTTGGGTGAACTATCCCTTCAAATCAGTGGAGAGGATGGGATGAATAGTTGAATGGTCTCTATGTGATGTCTGCTAGAATCGCTGCATGGACAGCAAGATACAATCAAGTATACTTATTTACCTAATCAGGTCCAAATGCTGTGTAATATTATAATTAACTGGGTTGGGTACACAACACACTTAACTGGAGTCATATCAGCCTTCATTTCCACATGAACATTTGGAATTGAAGGCTGTTGCGTCAGCGCCCAAGACTTCTGGCTTGAACATTAAGTAAGTAAGACAAAGTAAGTCATTACACATAGGCTAACTGAACTGAGCAAGAGCCACATACACACCGTAACCTGTCACAACGCACAATTAACTTGAGCCACAACACGACAGACCTCTAGCATTAACTTTAAAGGGAATTACAAACTCATTCATATAGTCTAATGGAAGAGACCAAGGGACACATACAGTACAATGTAACCTGTCACAGCTGTCACAAACATGATTCATTGCCAACCAGTCATCAGACCCCAACATGACAGAGTAACAAGTAAATAGAGTAACAGATTGAATCATATTACAGCATACATACAACACAAGCAGCAGCAGCAAAGCTAACATGTTCCTACTAGGTAGTGATGTGTCGTTCATGATCGATTCGTTCAAAAGAACTAGTTAATTTCCCGCGAACGTGAACAAGCTCGTTCACTTTCTGAAACTGTTACGTTCACGCACAACGTTAAAAAAACACTCCCACGATGGTGTTTTACACACATTATAAAACATACATTAACCACTTTAGCCCTATTTTATACCTAGGCTATTTGAAAATAGCAGATCTACAAGCTCACAATGCGTTGTGAGCTTGTATATTGGCTATTTTCAATTATGTTAGTACTTTTACTTTTGGTAGTTTAAGTATATTTTGATGCCAATACTTTTGTAAAATAGCAGATCTACAAGCTCAGACATTGCTGCGTGTTGTGAGCTTGTAGATCGGCTACTTTCAAATAGACACAAGTATATAGGGCTGAAGTGGTTAATGTATGTTTTGTAATAATAATCAAAATCTACAAAGTAACTAGAAACCTAAGTTTTCAAATCATTGTTTTTGGTAGAGATGCAGCAGACAGAGGAGATAGGGGGGTAACAGCAGAATGACAAGCCATAAAACACTGCTTACCTTTCACAATAGAAAGAAAACACTGACAGACAAACATGGCACCCTCAGCTAACTAGTTAGCTGAACTACTGTGTCCAGTGAGGGACAAAAAGGTGATGCTTGCTTAAAACAGGTGAAAGAAATTGGCAACAGTGACACCTACTGACATAAATAGGCTACTGCCTTACATCTACATCCAAAAGTTCAATCCTGTCTTCAATATTGTCAAGAGGATAATACAATAAAATGTAGTGAGTAGAAAACTATAACAATGTAAATCAGTGCTTGCTCTTTGAGGTACCGCTGGGATTTTAACCCAGGATCTCCTGTTTACTAAAGAGGCGCTTTCAGCAGCTAAACCACGACACCTGCAAAAGCCTGATGTTAAATATAGAAGATGAGATGCTCTGATCGAGTAAATAAATCGTTAAAGTTCTAAACTAATACATCTTTTGACTTTCATGCTATATCTGTAATGGATAAATTAGAATGCCAACCTGTTCTTCTATCATTTCTGTACTATCTAACTTTATCTGAACTAAGAAGGTTTAAACTCACAGCAGGGGTCTTTAGTCAACCACTCTACACATGAATGTGCTAAATGTAACTCACCTACAGCTGTAAATGGAACAGCTGATCTGAATCCTTCATGCTACTGTCACTGTCTCAGCTATGTGTATTTGTGTAGCTATGGTTGTGTCTCTCTTATATTTAGTCCATACCTTATAAGACCATTTAGAAAAGCCTCTTTGGTACAATGTGGAGTATAAAGAACTGTGGTAGAGGAGGTTGAGGAGGCTTGTGCCCCGAATGGGCTGTTGGTCAGGCCAGGAGGCCTGGCTCTGAATGATCTGTATGCTGTTGCTCTCTGCCTGAATCTTCCTAATAAATGAATAAAAACTTCACCCGAATGGAATATTATTATTCTATTACATTTGGCGTTGTCGGCAGGATCAATATTTCATATTTCATAACTAATTATGATTATGGATACTTGATCAAAAGAACTTAAGGGTGAAGGACTTTTTGGGAAAAAGATTTTCTCAAAGCAGATCCGGACCAGATCCAGACGATGGAGGACAAAGAGGAGCACTACAGAAGCAAGCTATGCAGAATCAACTTCTGATGATCTTCAACAAGGTCTACACGATTGGAACCTTGCAGACCGATCTATTCTGTCTGTGATGACAACAAGGAAACCACAAGCTTCAAGGCACAGAGGGAAGGAGCAGAGCATGCGTTTTCCACAGAGCATGCATGGTCACCAGCCATGAGAGCAGCACCAACAATGTCACCATGCAGCAGCAGAGGTGACGAAATCGACACCATACAAACAACAAGAGACTTTGCCACAGCAGGAGGACAAGGCACAGAGATCCACAGAGAGCATTTGAGAGCCACTGAACTGGGACCCACCAGCCCAAGGGAGATCACTGCCACAGAGAGACATGCTGCACGTGAGAGACACTACTGGAACCACTAGCAAAGTGGAGATCGCTGTCAGAGACATAACCAAATGGACCCGTACGCCAAGTGAAGATGGAGGAAAGAGCCATGAAGACTGGAAAACTATATTCAATATCTAACTGAAAATATTTGTTCATACTGCCTAATCTCTGGCATATCAACGTCTGGGGTGAGATAAAGTTGGTCGTGGAAAGCGAGCCATTCGTACTCAATCGATAAATACCTGTACTCCGGTGCAAAGTTGGTGAAAGCCAAATTAGGAAATTAGGTCGTGGAAGACGAGCCGTCCGTGAAAGTCGGAAAATACCTGTACTCCGGTGCAAAGTCCTTAGAAGGAAACTGTCAAAATCAATCCGTGAAAGGCGGTCCGAATTGGTAAATGAATCTGTATGGAGCCCTCAGTCTTGAGAAACAGAGATTTAACATACAAACAGAGATAGATTTGACATTATGAGTGAGAGGCTTTCAGAGCTTTCAAACCTAAAACAACCAGGTCTATTAGTCTGTAATATGTTTCATGTGATATGTTTGATATTTATCTGAATAAATTAATATAGGAATTTTAGATAAAAGCTGATATCTAAAAGAAAAAATTAGTCAACTGGGCATTGGCCATAAATGTGGAAATATTTGTTTTGACTGCATAGTCTCTGGCCTTTTAACGTTTAGAAGGGAGAGAAGTGTTTAGACACGCGTATCGCCCCAATTAGCCAGCGTGCTAAGGGCCCTTTGCCTTGAAAAACAGAGATTTAATGTCCAACCAGATAAAAGATTTCACATATACTAAATTCTAGAAAATGAGAGAGAGAGAGAGCTCTACAAAAATGGTTGAGTAAATATATAGCTATATCAACATGTAGGTAGGAAAATGTCTATTGATTTGGCATTCTATAAATCACCTGTCGTATGTACATGAATATGATTATTCATGTACAAAAAGAAAAAACTCTGGAATGTAATGGATAAATTAGAATGCCAACCTGTTCTTCTATCATTTCTGTACTATCTAACTTTATCTGAACTAAGAAGGTTTAAACTCACAGCAGGGGTCTTTAGTCAACCACTCTACACATGAATGTGCTAAATGTAACTCACCTACAGCTGTAAATGGAACAGCTGATCTGAATCCTTCATGCTACTGTCACTGTCTCAGCTATGTGTATTTGTGTAGCTATGGTTGTGTCTCTCTTATATTTAGTCCATACCTTATAAGACCATTTAGAAAAGCCTCTTTGGTACAATGTGGAGTATAAAGAACTGTGGTAGAGGAGGTTGAGGAGGCTTGTGCCCCGAATGGGCTGTTGGTCAGGCCAGGAGGCCTGGCTCTGAATGATCTGTATGCTGTTGCTCTCTGCCTGAATCTTCCTAATAAATGAATAAAAACTTCACCCGAATGGAATATTATTATTCTATTACATATCTTACACACATGTATGGAAACAAAAAAACAAGAACAGAGATGTCTTTCCATACTGTTAGACAACAACACATTCTATTGCCCATGCGCAACCTGTAGAGGGCAGTGCATCACACACTTTCTGCACTTTGTAGACTCCAGAATGAATTCCAAATTTTTTTGTAGGTGAAGATTGAAATGATAGAGGTGTATCATAGTTTGCCCAACACTCCCATACCATTAAATGGCAATTATTTGCGCCCAATGTGGGGCTCGAACCAACAAACCTGAGATTAAGAGTCTCATGCTCTACCGACTGAGCCAACCGGGCTTATTTCACCTTTTACAGAGCTTCATTGTTCCACTATAAGCACATGTTACAGGTATCAGGATGTGGCACCTAGTAGCAGATATATGTTTACCTGGAAAACAGGTTAAAGTGGTTATGAAGAATAGAGACAGTGAAACGTGGTCTGTTTCCACCGAGTCTTCTCTCAGTTATGAGAAGAACCAGTAGCACATGCGCACTAGACTACCTAGACGACTATCTCAGAAGGCAAAACAGGTTAATATCATGGTCTTGCACTGCCACCTATTGAACAAAGTTATTATTGATTTTGGTGAAAACATATCATGTATCCTTACATTTTAGGATATGGTCCAAAAATTAAGCTCTGTAAAAAGTGAAATAAGCCTGGTTAGCTCAGTCGGTAGAGCATGAGACTCTTAATCTCAGGGTTGTGGGTTCGAGCCCCACATTGGGCGCAAAGAATTGCCATTTAATGGTATGGGCCGCTGCCTTGAGCTCATAGTCCGTCGCAGACACAGAGGCACAGCCAATCGACCTTCGCCCATAGGAATGCAAATGTGTGGCTTTGTCTTCATGGGGGCATCACATGTACTCCCCTGGCAGGTACTCAGGGATGAAAGTGGGTCGGAACGGGCCGATACGGCGTTCAGCAGATCCGCCAAACAGGGGAATAAGAGGGGCTGTCAAAAGCCCATGTTATAACCTGCCGCATGTCCAACAATAAAACACATACAGGCCTACTAACGTTAAATCAACATGTTCCTTATGAAGTGCTTATAAATCACTCCAGTGTGTTTGTGTCAACGTAATCCATGTAGTTTGTGGTGTTTAATTACTCCACGGAGAGAATCTCCTGCAACTTCAAGCCGCAGTACCGTCGATATCATATAACCGGAAAACTCGCCCCCAAAAAATAGCCCCGTAAATAGCTGATCTACAAGCTCACAATGCACCACGCTATTTTCAAATATCCTAAGTATAAAACAGGTTAAAATAGTCTCGATTTTGATGCTATATGAAACACTTTGTTTACCCCCCCCCCTTTCTCCCTCTTCACAACATCTTGACCAAATTAGCTGATGTAAAAGCTCACAACCTGTTTAATTGCAACGCATTGTGAGCTTGTAGATTGCTATTTCCTGCGAATGTTTGCTTTATATGACATGCCCAGAATAGGGTACGGTTCATGTGGTTAGCACATTTTGCTGGGGTCCCCCTGAAAAACTAAAGGATCCCACTTTTTTTTTAATTTTATTACAGAGTTTGAGAATCACATGTAGATCAACGACTGAACAGGAACCTGAAGACCACCTGGATCTCAATAAGTTTTAAGCACTCTTTATTTATTTTATTGCAAGTTGGCCGGTACTGAGGGTGTACCTCAGTACGAAGATTTGGTAGTAAAAGTATTAATGGGTTCACTGAAGCTGTGCAGTTAATTCTACTTCAGTATTAACTAATCAGAAGACTCACTGATCTAACATTTAGAAGTAATTACTTTAGAAAATAATAGGGACTGCCTATCATTCAGCTCGCACCGCATCTTCTATGAGAGCTGCAATGTAAACAAACAACCGTCCCCCTGAAACAACCGAAACTAAAGGACCCCTAGTTTTGTATGTATTTATTTTTTTAATTAGAGTGAAAATCTGCAGACAGAGATTTGGAGACTCCTTAGGGTGTTGAGATGATACTGCTTATTACTATTATTTTTTTACATTTAGCTGATCAAAGTCCTCGTAAAAAAAAAAACTCTGCACTGCACACAGAGTGGGGGAGTGTTTACTAATGAATGACATTGTTTCAGTTCTTTAAATGTTGAATTTCTTCAAATACCAAATTGATTGATTCATGTACTTTATTTAGTAAGACATGAGAACAACAGTAAATGGAAGTACAGATTCACAATACAAGGTCTACTAAACTGAAAGACTCATTAAGCACTGAGCTTGTTTAAGATGAGATCCCCATACACACAAATCATGATGACATATAAGAGACAGACAGATATACACACTACTATACAGAATGTCATACAATCAGCTTACAGGTTACTGGTATGAACTATGAAGAGTGAAAAATATGTACAAGAGAAGAAAAAAATGGGGAGGGGGGGGGGGTAGGTTAAGACTTAGACAGGGGCCATTTTCGAAACACATGAGATGCACCAAACAGAATCAGTATATCAATCATGGTGTCTCTAGTTAGTTCTTAATTTGCCATATTGATCATTGGATCTCAATTTAGGGGTTGGGGACCTCCAGGGGTCCTCCCCAGCTAAATGATTGATAGTTAATCTATCTTCATCATTCCAACACGTTCAACTAAATACAGCAAGATAACTATTTTGAATTTGATCTGAATTTCACTGTGATCTCCGTACCTACAGTATAGGCCTATAGACAGTAAAGTATATGGTCCGACAATATTGGACTGAATCATTCCTACATAATATATAATAACTAATAATAATAAATATTCTTAGATTTGGGTTCCAGAGATAAACATCTTGTCAAATGGAGTTATGTGTTGTAATGCAAATATAATGTGGGGTCCTTGAAATTAGAGAGAATCATATGTAGATCAACGACAACCAAGTATAGATACTAGATACTAGAATGTGTAAATTGGGGGATACTTGGAGACAATGACACACCTGAAGTGTGTGTAGATTATAGTGCTGTGCCAAGTGGGCCGACCAGACACATTTAAAATGCAAATAAGACAACAATAAGGTATAGTAGTGTGTGTGTGCGTGTGCGTGTGCGTGTGTGTGTGCGCGCACGCGCGTGCGTGTGTGTATCTTAGCTCCGCCCCCTTAGTAGCCTCATCTGAGACAATAAAAGCTTGACCTTCAGTTCAGATCAAACACACAACTCACAGTGAGGGAGGACAGACTGTCTTTCCACAGCTACAGGAGGCTCTGTCTTCCCTTACACACCTCCTCCACCAGGGGGCGAAAGGCACTAGGAAGACAACAGTGCCTGGATCCTTCAGTGCGCATGTGTGAAACACTTAGTAAGGTTGTGTTGTGATCTTGGTGAAAAACGTGTCACAAAGGAGGTAAAAACGTGTCAGATGGAGTCTGTACGGCTGAAGATAAATGAACACATGACGTCGGTGGGAGAGGAGATATTGTGTGTTTTGGACAAACAGCAGCGTGGTGCTGATGTTTGTTGTGCGAAGCTTGTCAGAGTGTGTGTGTTGGAGCGCCTCAGTGCGGCTGCAGAGTTCATGTTCAACCTCTTCCAGAGAGAGATAGAGACTCTAGAAACTCTGCTGGAGAAACAAAACAAACTGATGGACATCGATCTACACACTGCAGGTATGTCTGTTACACACACAACATCAAACTACACACTGCAGGTATGTCTGTTACACACACAACATCAAACTACACACTGCAGGTATGCCTGTTACACACACAACATCAAACTACACACTGCAGGTATGTCTGTTACACACACAACATCAAACTACACACTGCAGGTATGCCTGTTACACACACAACATCAAACTACACACTGCAGGTATGTCTGTTACACACACAACATCAAACTACACACTGCAGGTATGTCTGTTACACACACAACATCAAACTACACACTGCAGGTATGTCTGTTACACACACAACATCAAACTACACACTGCAGTAGCCATGGTTCACATGACGCTTGTATACAAGCGTCATGGTGCCGAGTCCCCCTGGTCTAAAGTTGTGTTCGATTTTTTCACATTGCCATCTCTCACATAAACATAAACGTTCAGATTTCAAATATAAAGTGCTTACCACCGAGCCACGGATGTTACAAGGCGATGCGGACCGCGATGAGTACCCGTATCTCCCGTATTGTTCAATAAAAAGCATTTTAATCCCATCGCCGGCCATTTTCTCCAAATTGTCTCCGATACTTTCAACCATGCGACACTAATGGTTGGGAGGTGTATTGCACTCTGATACATTACAAAACAAAAAAAATCAAAAAAAGAAAATGGCCGGCGATGGGATTAAAATGCTTTTTATTGAACAATACGGGAGATACGGGTACTCATCGCGGTCCGCATCGCCTTGTAACATCCGTGGCTCGGTGGTAAGCACTTTATATTTGAAATCTGAACGTTTATGTTTATGTGAGAGATGGCAATGTGAAAAAATCGAACACAACTTTAGACCAGGGGGACTCGGCACCATGACTGTCATGGTATGACAGTCATGTTTCAGGGCTAACACTGCAGGTATGTCTGTTACACACACAACATCAAACTACACACTGCAGGTATGTCTGTTACACACACAACATCAAACTACACACTGCAGGTATGTCTGTTACACACACAACATCAAACTACACACTGCAGGTATGTCTGTTACACACACAACATCAAACTACACACTGCAGGTATGACACAGCATTTACATGGTGAGGTGTTGTTAGGTTCTTTGATGTGTACGCTGTATACGTAGTATGGCCTGCAGATTTTTTTATACGTTCAAAAACAGTTCGAAACGGCGTATCTGATACGTTGATACGCATCTGATACGCTGCACCCAGGAGTGGCTGGCTGGGGGCCGCAGCAATACAAACAGCAAGAATGTCGTCTGACTAGTCTAACTCTGAGATGAAGTCTTATCATGTGCGTGGCTATTGTTCTTGAGGTGATAATTAATGGCTACTGTCGAAGGAATTCACACATTTCAACGACCTGCCATTCACTTCATTGAACGTACGTCACTGAATTGAGTACTTCATTAGTATTCAAATTGCGCGTCATAGCACAGCAAAATCTTGAATCTTCAATACAGTTTGTGTCTTCAATGCCAAGTTAATACTATTCTGTAATAGATACATGAATGCTCGCTGTTAACACTGCTATTATATCTGATAAGCCTAACCAGCATTTGTTTATAACAATCCTTGCGCTTCTATGGTAATAAAAATAAATAAAAAATAAATGCATCCAAGGCTAAAAGCAGCTCCGAAGTGGTTGAGTTACAGGGTGATTAACATTAGAAACAGTAGAAAATCAGTACAAAGCATATTGTAAGTGTAGCCTACTCAGTGTGTCACTGTGAAACTGGGCCTGAGTGGGCCTGGTCGAGTTTGTGCAGAGCAGAAACGCGCACGGAGCGTGCGCTTTTTGTTTTTTACATTAATCAATTATACGCGCGTGCGTGCGGTGCGTGTGGGAGGAACTAGGGGGGGGAATTGTTATAGTATACCCTCCAAAAAAATCAAGAACACACCACTGGTTAGGTTATAGATCTGTTTTTGGGGATCATTGCTTGTAGATCAATAGACCAGCCATTAGGCTCCGTTTTGATGACTAGGTTTAACTTCCCCGTCCACACACCTATTCCCACACACCTACTTTTAAAGTTTAATGTTATACATATCTTTAGTCTCTATATATAGTCTAGTGACTAGTCCTTATTTATGTCACATCAAAGTCCTTATTATTAATTTTGTGCTGTATTCCTTCATTCCAGACCAGTGTGTGGAGTCCAGTCTGCAGGTGAAGATCGGTTCTCCAGACAGGACTGTTTCTATTAAACAGGAACCTGAAGACTACCTTGAACAGAAACCCAAAGACCACCTGGATCTCAGTAAGTTTTAAGCACTCTTTATTTATTGTATTGGTGAAAGTGGGCCGGTACTGAGGGTGTACCTCAGTGGGTGTACCCTCACTGAGTTACACTGAGGGTGTTCAGTATTAACTAATCACAAGACTCACTGATCTAACATTTACAAGTAATTACTTTAAAAAATAGGGACCGCCCCTCATTCAGCTCGCCTCACATCTTCTATGAGAGCTGCAATGTAAACACACAACGGCCACATTATTTTCAGCACAGACAGTGGCGTAACGCAGAATCGCGGGGCCTCCCCGTGGGAGTTTCACGTGAGGCCCACGTCCGCGCGCGTGCAAAAAAAATCGGGTCTAATTCGGTCTAATTCGGGTCTAATTCGGTTCTATTTGACCAATATAAATCAACTTTTTTCTTTTTTTTGCTGTAAAAATATTTTTATCAGCGCAGGCGGGGCCCCCCCTGCTGGTGGCCCCCCCGCATCGCTTGCTACCCCTCCGTTACGCCACTGAGCACAAAGCGCAGCAGAGTTTATTTACAGCTGAAGTTATTCCAACTACTAAAGACATAAAACAGGAAACAAAGGAAAATGAAGCAATTGTTGAACTGGACACTGAAGTGGATGTATGTGCACCAGCTTTTCATAAGGCAGAGGGAACACTGCATGATATCATGTTCTATAGAGTCTCATTGTATCTTTTTCCCTAGACTTCCTGCTCGCCCATGTGTGTAAAGAGGAGGTTTTCCCTGAAGAGGAGTGGAGCTCCAGTCTAGTCCAGGAAGAATCAAAACCTCCAAAATATGAGAGGAGCCCCAGTCTGGTCCAGGAGGAACCACAACTTCCACGGATTAAAGAGGAACAGGAGGAGCTACTCCAAAGACCAGAAGAGGCTGATGGGTCAATGTTGACATTACTAGCAGTGAAAAGTGAAGATGATGATGAAAACACAGAGACAGAGCCTTTAGCCAGCACCTCAACTGAACACGTGAAAACACAAGCTGATGTAGAGCACTGTGGAAAATCACAACCAACTAGTGACCAGCTCCTCTCTTCACACTGTTCTGAATCAGACACTGAAGACAGTGATGAGTGGAAGGAGACTAGGGGAGATCAGTCAGCTTTAAACACACTGAAATCACACAAGACACAAACAGAGTGTGGCAAAATGTTTAATCAAAAGGTACATCTGATTCACACAGGGGAAAAGCCCTTTGCATGTACAGTTTGTGGTAAAGACTGTGTTAGCAAAAGTAAACTAAAAACACACATGAGGACTCATACAGGCGAAAAGCCCTTCTCTTGTACAGTTTGTGGTAAAGGCTGTTCTCATAAGGGTGATCTAAAAATACACATGATGACTCATACGGGCGAAAAGCCTTTTTCTTGTTCAGTATGTGGTAAAGGCTGTGTTAACACATCGGTCCTAAAAACACACATGAGGACTCATACAGGCGAAAAGCCCTTTTCTTGTACAGTTTGTGGTAAAGGCTGTTCTCGAAAGGGTGATCTAAAAAGACACACAATGACTCATACAGGCGAAAAGCCCTTTTCTTGTTCAGTATGTGGTAAAGGCTTTGTTACCACAAGTCATCTAAAAAGACACATGGGGACTCATACAGGGGCCTCTAGCCTTTAGTTAAAGCTAGTCACACAGACACATATATGATCATTCAGTCTTATCCAGGATGACAAAGAGAATGATACTAAAGCAGAGGCATTACATAATCTGCCAATAAATAAAATAAACATTAATAGTTTCTTGTGATGGATTTTTATTTCTCTTTCTCTTATTTTCTATTCAACATGATGGAATAACATTTTTCTTTTTACATGTATTTATCTTTATAGCTTTATTCCCTCCAGCTCATTTACTTATTCAGTTACTGGTAGTACTATATGAGCATCACTGTGTCTGTCCACATTTGCCAGGATTTAACAAGTCATATTCATTCATATTCATGCAATAATTATTATATTCATTGGTATGCAGTAAATAATTGTGCAGTAAAGTGCTGACAAACTGCTGAGTTTGTGTAGTCACTCTGTGTTGACATGTGTGTTGTTTAGATTGTTTCAATATAATAGTACATAATATGGTAGATGCCAGGGAGACAATGTACATTGTCACCTAGTTTGATTACGTGTTTATATTCTACAGAGTTTTGTGTCTTTATAGAGGTCTTTTTATAGACTCAGATCCCCTTTCATCCCATGGGATTTTGCTTTAATAATTAAAGTATTAAAGCATCAGCATTGTACAATCCAGTCAATTAACCCTTTAAGACCGGGAACGCATCTGTGTCATTTTAGATTTCTTTGGCTATTCAAAAATAGCAGATATACAATATATATAGATAGATATACATATACTATTTTTGAAAAATCTTGAAAATATATTTTTTAGATTTTTTTCAAAAAACTGTTAGGATTTAGAAAATATTTAAGAATTGCCTCAGGTCTTAATAGGTTAAATGCCCCTGACACGTTTTCAAGTTTAATGGCCACAGGTAGGGAATGACCTCCTGTACAACACAATACAATACCAGATAATAATGTAAAATACAAAATAACACTGTGCGAGATACATAAAGGTAGAGGCAGGCAGAACAGCAGTATTATATATGTTACAGGACGATTGAATAACCAGGACGATTGAAGAAGGAGCGCTTGTTTTCAGGCAATTCTGTAAAACCAACGCTAGAGGGCAATGCAAGCCAGACTAGAGGGAGGGTGTGTGTGTGTGTGTGTGTGTGCGTGCGCGTTTGTACGCATGCACACACATGCGCACGCATGCACACACATGCGCACGCGCATGCACGCGCCCGCGCACACACGCATTGTTTTAGTTTCTCCCTGAGAGACACACACACACACACACACACACACACACACACACACACACACACACACACACACCCACACCCACACACACACACAGTGATCCATGAAAATAACTATTCTGTCCCTATCGGTTTACAACTCGGACGGCGCTGTGTCGACTATCAGAGCATCGGCCGGTGGCGCGCCTCCTCGGCCTCAAGCTCTGCTGAGTCGGCGCGCCTCCGTCATGGACAATAACTATTATCACGTGCGTGTGAACGCGTGTTCAGCGTTCCCCTAGCGTAGCTTCCTGGTTGCTACGTGGGGGGGAACAACAACAGACAGGTCCGCGTCGCATCAAAGCCCCGCCTCGCCCCAAAGCCCCGTGCCTAAAAACGAGCGCTCTGTCTTCAATCGTCCTGGTTATTCAATCGTCCTGTGACATATATATATATAAAGTATAGGCTACATTATATCGGTGGGAAGGAATGATCATCAGTGAGTGATGATCAGACCATCAAGTGTGAGTGGTTACCATTTAAAGGAATAGTTCACCCCCAAAATGACTTTTCTTTCTATCTATTAGTCACCCCATGGAGACTTGCATTCATGGATATTTTTTGTCGCATTCCTATGCTAATACTTTGATGACCGGAGCGGTTCTGGTAGGAGACACAAAGCGTCTCCTTTGTATCTCCTATCGGAACCGCTGCCTACCAGTCCGCTGGTCTTCAAATTATTAGCTTAGGAATGTGAAAAAAAAAAAAAAACAATTATCCATGAATTCACGTCTCCATGGGGTGATTAATCCATAGAACAAAAGTATTTTTTTTTGTGAATTATCCCTTTAAAATCAGTGGAGAGGATGGGATGAATAGTTGAATGGTCTCTATGTGATGTCTGCTAGAATCGCTGCATCGACAGCAAGATACAATCAAGTATACTTATTTACCTAATCAGATCCAAATGCTGTGTAATATTATAATTAACTGGGTTGGGTACACAACACACTTAACTGGAGTCATATCAGCCTTCATTTCCACATGAACATTTGGAATTGAAGGCTGTTGCGTCAGAGCCCAAAACTTCTGGCTTGAACATCTAAGTAAGTAAGACAAAGTAAGTCATTACACATAGGCTAACTGAACTGAGCAAGAGCCACATACACACATATACACCGTAACCTGTCACAACGCACAATTAACTTGAGCCACAACACGACAGACCTCTAGCATTAACTTTAAAGGGAATTACAAACTCATTCACATAGCCTTATGGAAGAGACCAAGGGACACGTACAGTACACTGTAACCTGTCCCAGCTGTCACAAACATGATTCATTGCCAACCAGTCCTCAGACCCCAACATGACAGAGTAACAAGTAAATAGAGTAACAGATTGAATCATATTATAGCATACATACAACACAAGTGTGACGCACACAAAATGTATGGTCACATTTATGTTGTTTTATTTTGAAGATTATATTTTTGTGAAAAGAATGTTTCTCATATGCACCTGCATGGACAAGAATGGACAATTATTTCTTGGTTGAATCCAAATGTTCAAAGTAACACTACACACAGTGGGACTCTCCTAGTGTTGCCACCACTAGGGGGCAGTGTGGCGATTATTTCTCAGAGACACATGTTGAATGGACTGACGTTGCTTCCTCATTCTGCTGAGGAAGGCTAAATGGAGAAAGATCGTCTCATTGTGTCTTCATTCTTCGTTCTATTCCTGTTTTAACAGGTTTGTACAACACTAAAGTGTCATAAACTGCATACAGTTGTTGGTGAAGTTATTATTTTCATTTGAGATCGTTTTTTTATGAAGCTAAGTGTCAATTTGAGTGGTTTTGAGACCTAGTCCAAAATGCTTTGTTTTGTTTGTAATCAAGGCAGACTTCGTTTTTGGGCTCCAGATCATTCTATTTTGTCTGTAGTGTTAAGAACGATTTTTGGGTAACAGTATTATTGAATTAAAACGTTTTTGTATATTTTAATGCACTTTAACCAGTGAAGCTAAAAAACGTTTTCCAAAGCCTAATTATTTAAAAACTCAGTCACTACTAATATTCACCTGGTGCTTAGATATTTGTAGCAAGATGCTAGTTGTTATTTACATAATGTGTGCACTACTGTCTATGACAGACATTTAAAGGAGCATTCCTTGCAATTTTGGGTTTTGGTTAAAACAAATGCAACTGATGAATATAAAGGTAACTAAAATGTTAGGTAAAAATTGTGTTATTATAACTAAATTTGACAGTGAAACCCATTGAAATGTGATGTAATGAAAAGAAAAGAAAAGAATATTGTGACTATGTAAAAGTATATTGATGAGAAAAAGGAAAGAGCAATATAAAGAGAAAAGTTAATACAGGCTGTGAATCAATAAATATGCCTGGGATTCTGCTGAGGAAGGCTAAATGGAGAAAGATCGTCTCATTGTGTCTTCATTCTTCTATTCCTGTTTTAACAGGCCTACCACGGCTTTCCAGCAGCAAAAACCTTATCTGCATATGGGTCTCAAATCTGGGACCTGTAACAGATTTGTGGGGGCTCGTCCGGGATCGGCGCCACCTGTTGGTCGGAGTTGGACGTCGATCTAGTGATTTCTGAACCTGTGGGCCAGGGTGCTTCATCATCAGAGCCAGCAGCTGTGAGAGTCAAGAGCGTCTGACTGTTGCCAGAGCAAGGACTTCACGAGCTGAGGGTGTCTGATTGATGTTCACGATGGCAGACGAGAGGA
Organism: Gymnoscopelus braueri; assembly: GCF_963280865.1. Taxonomy (NCBI): domain Eukaryota; kingdom Metazoa; phylum Chordata; class Actinopteri; order Myctophiformes; family Myctophidae; genus Gymnoscopelus; species Gymnoscopelus braueri. The sequence continues at coordinate 6,041,275 of NC_137621.1, read as the reverse complement.
AGAAGCTGACCTGGACCATAAAGAAGAAGCTTTTCAACCTTTCTTCAGATGAACTGCTACAGCTTGCCAAGTGCATCTCACAAGAGCCTACTCAAGCTAAGTTGGTCAACCAGGATGAAGAGAGCTGTATTGATTATGTGTGTGCTTACATGGAGAGCGCCACTCTGCTAGAGTTAGATGATCAGGGCATATCACAGTTATTAGATATACGAAAGATTATTGACGAAATTATTGCTATGCGTACTAAGAGTGATGTTACAACAGGGGTTGGAGCATATGTTGATGTACATGTTGTATCTGATGCTAATGGTTTTGAGAGTGTTCACACTAACCCACATGCTGTTTCTGATGCTAGTGTTTCATCACACTTATCTGAAGGTGTCCACACTGACACACATGTTGCAGATACACACTCTGACATCGCACCATTTGATTTGGCCGCTCAAACTGATGCCCTTGAATTGCAAATAAGTAAGCTGATGTCTACCTATGATGATTTGCGCCAAAAAGTTAAACAGGGTGGGGCTTCACATACTCTACACACCATAACTGACACACAACCCACTGATTCTCACCAGTCCCACAGTCTACAAACCATAACTGGCACACAATACACTCACCAGTCCCGCAGTCCACATGTCATAACATCCCCCCATCCCAACCATAACCAACATCCCACTCACCATGCTGAAAGCATGATTTCCCTCAAAGACCTCTCTTTCCTCCAGAAGAAGGAATTCAAGGTACATGGAGGACAGATTGGCGATAATGCATCCGATATAACCTACAGCAATATCAGCAAGCAGATTGATCAAGGACTGAGAGAAATGCACACTGAGGGTGAAATCATACGAGCAGTGTTTCGCATTATAAAGCCTGGAAACTTCAAGGATATGCTCTCCAGCCAGGATGACATGACCATAAGCGAGCTGAAGAGTTTCCTACAATCTCACCTAGGAGAGAAAAGCAGTACTGAACTGTTCCAGGAACTGATAAGTGCCAAACAGCATGATCATGAATCACCGCAGCAGTTTCTCTACAGAATGATGGGGTTCAAACAAAAAGTGATCTTCATGTCAAAACAGACAGACTCGGATATCAAGTACGAAGCACAAACAGCACAGAATGTCTTCCTTCGCACAGTATGTCAGGGCCTGAATGAGAAGCATGATGACATCAGGTGGGAGTTAAAGTCCCTCCTCTCAGACCCTACAGTCACCGATGATGCACTGCTCAGACAAGTTAACAAAACAACAAGCGAAGAGAGTGAGAGGAAACGACGCTTGGGACGCAGCACTCGCCCCAAGACAGCTCAAGCCCACAGTGGTGAAGTCACCACCAGTGAAGTGAACAAAGAAAAGCCTGACACAAGTTAAAGATGAGCTCATCCAGCAGCTAAGCGCTCAAGTACAGGCCCTGACGGAAGTAGTAACCTCCCTACAGTCAAAAGATGCAGTAAAGCCATCAACACCTGAGCCTCAGCCCCAGTCCACCTGCCAGTGTTCCAATAAACCGAGCCAAAGTCAACAAGTAAGGAAAGAGAGACCATATGGCTGCCTTAACTGTGTTACAAATGGCCGTCCCAACTGCAACCACTGTTTCGCCTGTGGAGAAGACGGACACCGTGCTGTCGGTTGTCTGAAGAGACCCAAGCCATCGGGAAACTCCCCCCGGTCGCAGCAGAGAGACAACCTGTGACCGGCACCAGCCTTCAGTCTCATCCAGACAGAATAAAACCAGTACCAGCGCAGTTCAATCACAATCTCGCCGCCCCTTCCCACTCATCAGCTGATGACAAGTCACCATCACAGCGAGTAGCTAAGCTAATTGGAAAGAAATGCTTATTGAAATGCAATCTAAGTGGACATGCTGTGACTGTCCTTCTAGACTCTGGGGCCCAAGTTAGTATTATTGACAAGCCATGGAAACACAAATACCTACCCCAACAGCAAGTGCGCCCTCTCAGTGAACTCATAGGAAGCAGAGGATTGGATGTCACAGCAGCCAATGGAGGACAGATCCCATACGATGGCTGGGTGGAACTCACCTTTAATCTACCTGGCAACGATGATCCAAATCTCGCCATCAGAGTACCCTTCCTGGTCAGCCGTGTAAGCCTCGGGAGGCCGATATTGGGCTTCAACGTCATTCAAGAGCTCATCCTAGGGCAGGAGGGCGAAATTGAAGTTGTTGCGGTTATTGGCAAGTTGCTGAGAGAGGCCATGCAGATTGAAAATGACCAAGCAGAGACAATTGTGAACTTGATACAGACCCAGGAATCCAACCAGCACCATCTCTCACCAACCAGCAGTGGTGAGAGTTGGTCGTCAAGACATAGTCGTCCGCCCAGGCCATGTTGCACGCATCAAGTGCAAGGTGCCGGCTGATTTCACCTCCTCTGTGGCACTGTTCGAGGTCAACCATCCAGACCTGAGACTGGAGGAGCTAGATATTGGTGATGGCTTGGTCGAGGTCCACCATGTCAGACAGCCCTATGTGGAGATTCCCGTGGGTAACCACACCCAACACAACGTGACATTGAACAACTTCACAATGTTGGGCAGTATCCAGTCGATCGACAAGATCGTGAAGACGGATCAGATGGATAGTGTCGAGATCAACAATGTTGACTTACCTGTTCCTGTCAATGAAGATAACAGTGACCAAAAAGAACAACCATACAAGCGGTGGTCTCCCCCTGTTGATTTAAGCCACCTAAGCAATGAACATCAAGCAGTAGCGAAACAAATGCTCTATGAGGAGTCAAGTGCGTTTGCTCAGGATGAAAATGACATGGGGTGCATTCCAAGCCTCCAAATGGGAATAACCCTGAAGGATGACATCCCAGTACAGAGAACCTATGCTGCAATTCCCAAACCACTGTACAAGGAAGTTAAGGAGTACATCCAATACTTACTGGCAAAGAAGTGGATTGTGAAGTCCAAATCTCCATACTCCGCTCCAGTGGTCTGTGTCCGCAAGAAGGATGGAAGCCTGCGGCTATGCATTGATTACAGGCTCCTGAACCAAAAGACAGTCCCAGATAGACACCCGCTTCCCCGTATTCAAGACCTCATTGACACGTTGGGTGGGTACAACTTGTTCTCGATTTTGGATCAGGGAAAAGCCTATCATCAAGGCTTCATCGCAGAGGGGTCGCGACATATGACAGCATTCATCACTCCATGGGGTTTGTACGAGTGGGTGCGCATCCCCTTTGGGCTTTCGAACGCCCCAGCTGCTTTTCAGAGAAGCATGGAGGAAATGCTTGACTCCTTGAGAGACGAATGTTGCATCCCATACTTGGATGACGTCCTCTGCTACAGTAAGACATTTGAAGATCACGTTGAGTCACTGAGACAGGTGCTGAAGGCTCTCCAACGCCACGGTGTAAAGCTCAGGCCAACCAAGTGTGAGCTCTTCAGAAAAGAGGTCCGTTATGTGGGGAAGCTGGTCTCTGCTGATGGAGTGCGGCTAGACCCCAAAGACCTGGAAGCCATCCAGGCCTTGAGGAGTAAAACCCCCAACACCGTTGGAGGGGTCCGGAAGCTGCTAGGATTTTTAAGCTACTACAGAACGTACATTCAAGATTTCTCTAGAATTGCCAAGCCGATGTATGAGCTCTTACAATCCAAAAACCCTGTCACCACCGTGCCTCAACCTAGACAGAAAAAGGGAAAAGGAGCCCAGCTGTCATCCAGAACCCCAATACAGTGGACTGAAGAGCACCAAATCCTCGACCAGCTCATCCACACTCTGTCCAACCCACCAGTACTAGCGTACCCTGATTTCGAGCTCCCTTATGTGCTGCACACGGACGCGTCACAACAAGGTCTTGGTGCGGTGCTGTACCAGCGCCAGGGAGGGAAGCTCAGAATCATTGCATACGGGTCCAGGACGCTGACGCCTGCAGAGCGGAATTACAACCTTCATTCAGGCAAACTTGAATTCCTGGCTTTAAAGTGGGCCATATGCGAAAAGTTCAGAGACTACCTCTTCTATGCGCCCCACTTTGTTGTGTATACAGACAACAACCCATTAACCTACGTGCTGAGCACCGCTAAGCTCAATGCTGTCGGCCACCGATGGGTTGGTGAGCTAGCGGACTTCCGGTTTGAAGTCAAGTATCGACCGGGGAAGGTTAATGTGGATGCTGACACCTTGTCTAGGATGCCATTAGACATCAACAACTATGTTGACTCATGCACACAGGAGCTGTCCAGAGACATCATACTGGCAACGTGGGAAGGCAGTCATGCTGCCAAGCAGAACGATGTGGCTTATGTCGCTGTCCTGAACCTGTCACAAGATAGCTCAACCTCCCCGTCACCAGAGCTTCTCCCAACCATCCCCCATGATGAGCTCATTAAATCTCAACGAGATGAACCGGCCATCAGTCAAGTCATCAGGCTGAAAGAGACCGCCAACACACTGACCAATGACATGAAGAAGGGAGTTAGTGGTCTTGCAAGAAAGCTTCTACACCAATGGGAGAAACTCCATCTGAAAGATGGTCTGCTGTACCGGAGAACAAGCCAGAGGAGTCAGCTGGTCTTGCCTGACCAGTACCGAACTCTGGTGTTGAGACACCTCCATGATGATATGGGCCATATGGGGACAGAAAGGGTCTTGTGCCTAGCCAGGGACCGGTTCTACTGGCCATACATGAAGCAAGATGTTGAAGCTTATGTAACAAGGAAATGTCCCTGCATAAAGCAGAAGAAGCCTGTCTCACACATCAGAGCACCGATGGGAAGCATTACCTCTACCTCACCCCTAGAGTTAGTGTCCATTGACTACCTCCACTTGGAGCCAAGCAAGGGAGGCTTTGAATACATTCTGGATGTCATTGACCATTTTACAAGGTACGCCCAAGCCTACGCCACCAGAAATAAGTCCGGGGAGACAGCGGCAGAGAAACTCTTTGAGGATTTTATTCCATGCTTTGGGTACGCAAGTAAATTACACCACGACCAGGGAAGAGAATTTGAAAACAAACTCTTCAAGACCCTGCAACAACTCAGTGGAGTTGGTCATTCCAGGACCACACCCTACCATCCTCAGGGTAATCCTGCGGAAAGGTTCAACCGAACATTGCTCCAAATGCTCAGAACCCTGGGAGAAAAGGAGAAGGAAAGATGGAGAAACCACTTGCCGCAGGTCGTCCACGCCTATAATTGTACCAGGCATGAGGCAACAGGGTTTTCGCCTTTCTATCTAATGTATGGACGTCACCCACGCCTGCCCGTGGACATGATATTTGGCCTGGAAAATGAAGAGGAAGCCACTTCTCCAAGAGGCTATGCCGAGAAGTGGGCTCAAAGGATGAAGGAAGCTTACCGACTCGCCTCTGAGAATAGTCAACAGTCAAGTTCTCGAGGAAAGAGATACTATGACCGCCACATGAAGGGTGTTGTCCTTGAACCAGGTGACCGTGTCCTGGTACGTAATCTGAGTGAGAGAGGGGGCCCCGGTAAATTGAGATCATACTGGGAAAACACAGTCCATGTTGTGAAGGAGAGAATTGCTGATGGACCTGTTTACAGGGTTACGCCGGAAACCGGTGGAAACAGGGTCCGAACACTACACCGCAACCTGCTCCACGTGGTCAATGACTTACCTCTAGACTTACCCCCGCAACCACAACCTGGAAGGAAGAGAGACTCCCCTAGAGACCTACCTGAACCCCAACACCAGCAGAGAACAAGGAACAGACAGTCAAATTCAAGGAGACAGAATGAAGGGCCCAGCAGTGAGTCCTCAGATTCAGATGATGATGCACCACGATACTGGCTGAGAGCGCCAGTAATGAGAGACCGTGACAGTTCACAAGTACAGCCCCGCTGTGAGCCTCAGAGAAACACTAATCATGGAACATACACTCAGAGATCTGAACAAACCAGACTGCTCATACCTGAAAGAGAAACCAGAGGATATCCTATCCAGGGAGGGAGAGGGGAAATGCCTGTGGAAGAGAACAGAGAAGAGGAGCAGTTACAGGAGCAGTTACCTGCCGATACAATACCTTCAGATGATGAGCAGGAGAATGTGAACCAGCAAAGGGAAGGACCAGTAGACCCTCAGTCAATCAGTGAACAACCCACCTGTGATCAAACCAGCAGTCCACAACCACGGAGGTCCACTCGTGACAGAAGGCCTCCCCAGATGTTCACCTACGGCTCATTGGGCCAACCCTCTTACCAACCCCAAACCATGGCCAACGCAGTGGGAGCCTATGAAACGCCATCCCTACCAATCTGGGAGATGGGTCCACATCCCATGACATACCACACCCTTTTCAACAGACTACCATATCCCATACCCAATGCTACCTTACCCCTCAACCATGCCATACGGTGTACCACACTTTGTGTACTGATTGACACAGCCACAAACACCCAAACTTACACAAACATACCTACCTGGATACACTACTTACCTTGAACCTATGGGGAAACACGCACACACACAACAACTTACCTTGCACTTACCTTTGGGTATTGAGAAGTTGATGTATTTTTGATATCTTGAATTTAAGAGTTGAATGTCTGGAGACATTTTTCTTTTGTCGGGGAGCGTGTGACGCACACAAAATGTATGGTCACATTTATGTTGTTTTATTTTGAAGATTATATTTTTGTGAAAAGAATGTTTCTCATATGCACCTGCATGGACAAGAATGGACAATTATTTCTTGGTTGAATCCAAATGTTCAAAGTAACACTACACACAGTGGGACTCTCCTAGTGTTGCCACCACTAGGGGGCAGTGTGGCGATTATTTCTCAGAGACACATGTTGAATGGACTGACGGACTTCCTCATTCTGCTGAGGAAGGCTAAATGGAGAAAGATCGTCTCATTGTGTCTTCATTCTTCTATTCCTGTTTTAACAGGTTTGTACAACACTAAAGTGTCATAAACTGCATACAGTTGTTGGTGAAGTTATTATTTTCATTTGAGATGTTTTATGAAGCTAAGTGTCAATTTGAGTGGTTTTGAGACCTAGTCCAAAATGCTTTGTTTTGTTTGTAATCAAGGCAGACTTCGTTTTTGGGCTCCAGATCATTCTATTTTTGTCTGTAGTGTTAAGAACGATTTTTGGGTAACAGTATTATTGAATTAAAACGTTTTTGTATATTTTAATGCACTTTAACCAGTGAAGCTAAAAAACGTTTTCCAAAGCCTAATTATTTAAAAACTCAGTCACTACTAATATTCACCTGGTGCTTAGATATTTGTAGCAAGATGCTAGTTGTTATTTACATAATGTGTGCACTACTGTCTATGACAGACATTTAAAGGAGCATTCCTTGCAATTTTGAGTTTTGGTTAAAACAAATGCAACTGATGAATATAAAGGTAACTAAAATGTTAGGTAAAAATGTGGTTATTATAACTAAATGTGACAGTGAAACCCATTGAAATGTGATGTAATGAAAAGAAAAGAAAAGAATATTGTGACTATGTAAAAGTATATTGATGAGAAAAAGGAAAGAGCAATATAAAGAGAAAAGTTAATACAGGCTGTGAATCAATAAATATGCCTGGGATTCTGCTGAGGAAGGCTAAATGGAGAAAGATCGTCTCATTGTGTCTTCATTCTTCTATTCCTGTTTTAACAGGCCTACCACGGCTTTCCAGCAGCAAAAACCTTATCTGCATATGGATCTCAAATCTGGGACCTGTAACACAAGCAGCAGCAAAACTAACATGTTCCTACTAGTTAGTGATGTGTCGTTCATGATCGATTCGTTCAAAAGAACGAGTTAATTTCCCGCGAACGTGAACGAGCTCGTTCACATTCTGAAACTGTTACGTTCACGTGCGACGTAAAAAAAAAACGCTCCCGCGATCGTGTTTTACACACATTATAAAACATACATTAACGACTTTAGCCCTATTTTATACCCAGGCTATTTGAAACTGCGTCACGATGCGACACGTTGTGAGCTTGTAGATCTGCTATTTTCAATTATGTTAGTACTTTTACTTTTGGTAGTTTAAGTATATTTTGATGCCAATTTTGAACACTAGAAAATAGCGCTACTGAACGAGAACGTGAATGAATCATTTGAACGAATCAATGCCGTGAACGTGAACGAAATCGTTCGCTCACTGAAATTAACTTTTTTTCCCACCACTAGTTCCTACCTTGAGCCGTCTTCTACTTGACTTCATCAGTTGTGTAGGACGTGACGGCCTGCAGGGTCAAACTTTGGAACCCATGGATAGAGAGGTAGAGCCCTCCTCTCTCTCTAGGTGGTCCTCAGACAAGCCCTTCAGACATGGAGCTGCGTCTCCATGTCTTCTCCATCCTCCATACATCTGGCCAGCTGGCCGATACTCTCCAACCCTGCATTTTATGTTGCAAAACCACATAGGAAACAAGTGTTTGGTTATGCTTTTATGCGTTTATATCCTGGGTATCCCAAATCAAATACGTCCACATAGGTGGGTGTCAGGACAGCAGAGTCACTGCCCATCTCTCGCCGCAGGCTGAAAACCCACCTCTTCACACTACCCTTCCTCTTTGCCTGGCCTACTTGTTCACTATCTGTACGAACGCTTGTTTTATTGTTGTATTGTTTTATTGGATCTTGTTTAGTCGATACACTTATTTGTTTTAGCTCTTGCTCATTTGATTTTCCTATTTGTCTCACCAAAATACTTAAGAAAGTAGGTAGCTGATATATTGCACTTTTACCTTAGCGCTAGGTATACTCTTGGTTGCTTGTTTTTGCAGAAAATGCACTTAAAACTTCTGGTGATTAGTAGTTTTCGTTCCCCACCTATGTTGAATGCACTTATTGTAAGTCGCTTTGGATAAAAGCGTCTGCTAAATGACTGTAATGTAATGTAATGTAATGTGGGACGCCCACATGATTGATGCCTGTTTATATTCTGGGTATCCCACATCAAATACGTCCACATAGGTGGGTGTGGGACGCCCACATGATTGATGCCTGTGCGTTGGCTCCTGTATATAGCACAAGTTCCCGATATTCAATTAAGTAAAGTTAAAAGTATTGGCATCAAAATGTACTTAAAGTACCAAAAGTAAAAAATACTCATTATGCCAGAATGTCAAGTGTTGTGAATGTCAGTGAGTGAAGGTCAAATACATAAAACATATTTTGAAAATAGCAGATCTACAAGCTCAGACATTGCTGCGCGTTGTGAGCTTGTAGATCGGCTGCTTTCGCCTTTCAAATAGACAAAAGTATATAGGGCTGAAGTGGTTAATGTATGTTTTGTAATAATAATCAAAATCTACAAAGTAACTACAAACTTAAGTTTTCAAATAATAGTTTTTGGTAGAGATGCAGCAGACAGAGGAGATAGAGGGGTAACAGCAGAATGACATGGACCAAGTTATTGTGTAACATCCTGCTTCCATGTTCTACATTTCTGGCAGTGCTGCAAAGATGTGCTGGCAGTGCTGTAAAGATTCATCAGACAGCCATAAAACACTGCTTACCTTTCACAATAGAAAGAAAACACTGACAAACATGGCGCCCTCAGCTGCCTAGTTAGCTGAACTACTGTGTCCAGTGAGGGACAAAAAGGTGATGCTTGCTTAAAACAGGTGAAAAGAAACAGTGACACCTACTGACATAAATAGGCTACTGCCTTAGATCTACAAGCACAAATTCAATCGCCTGTCTTCAATATTGTCAAGAGGTTTATACAATAAAAATGCAGAGAGTAGTAAACAATAACAATGTAAATCAGTGCTTGTTCTTTGAGGTACCGCTGGGATTTTAACCCAGGATCTCCTGTTTACTAAAGAGGCGCTTTCAGCAGCTAAACCACGACACCTGCAAAAGCCTGATGTTTAATATAGAAGATGAGATGCTCTGATCGAGTAAATGAATCGTTAAAGTTCTAAACTAATACATCTTTTGACTTTCATGCTATATCTTACATACATGTATGGAAACAAAAAAACAAGAAAAGAGATATCTTTCCATACTGTTAGACAACAACACATTCTATTGCACATGCTGTAGAGGGCAGTGCATCACACATTTTCTGCACTTTGTAGACTCCAGAATGAATTCCACATTTTTTTGTAGGTGAAGATTGAAATGATAGAGGTGTATCATAGTTTGCCCAACACTCCCATACCATTAAATGGCAATTATTTGCGCCCAATGTGGGCTCGAACCAACAACCCTGAGATTAAGAGTCTCATGCTCTACCGACTGAGCTAACCGGGCTTATTTCAGCTCTTACAGAGCTTCATTGTTGCACTATAAGCAGATGTTACAGGTACCAGGATGTGGCACCTAGTAGCAGATATATGTTTACCTGGAAAACAGGTTAAAGTGGTTATGAAGAATAGAGGCAGTGAAACGTGGTCTGTTTCCACGAGTCTTCTCTCAGTTATGAGAAGAACCAGCAGCACATGCGCACTAGACTACCTAGACGACTATCTCAGAAGGCAAAACAGGTTAATACCATGGTCTTGCACTGCCACCCATTGAACAAAGTTATTATTGATTTTGGTGAAAACATATCATGTATCCTTAGATTTTAGGATATGCTTATGGTCCAAAAATTAAGCTCTGTTAAAGGTGAAATAAGCCTGGTTAGCTCAGTCGGTAGAGCATGAGACTCTTAATCTCAGGGTTGTGGGTTTGAGCCCCACATTGGGTGCAAAGAATTACCATTTAATGGCAGGCGCGTATCGTCATTGGGGCCAACGTGGCCATGGCCCGGTCTGTAAACCCAGCTTGTCCCTGTGTAGGGGCAAGATCCAGGGGAGAAAAAAAAACTAAAAATCAACATTAGCAGCTCTCACCCTATTCTGTTGTAGCCGACCACAGAAAGTCGACTTTGTTTTCAAATGGGGCTCATTTGCATTCGGCCGAATTGTTAATGAGGAGCCAATAAAAACCAGTTTAGCCGCCAAACCGGTTCTTGCCCGGTTCTGGCCCGGTCAACGTTAGAATCCACCAAACGCCACTGTTTAATGGTATGGGAAAAAAACAACCGTCCCCCTGAAACAACCGAAACTAAAGGACCCCTAGTTTTGTATGTATTTCTTTTTTTAATTAGAGTGAAAATCTGCAGACAGAGATTTGCAGACTCCTTGGGGTGTTGAGATGATACTGCTTATTACTATTCTTTTTTTACATTTAGCTGATCAAAGTCCTCGTAAAAAAATCTCTGCACTGCACACAGAGTGGGGGAGTGTTTACTAATGAATGACATTGTTTCAGTTCTTTAAATGTTGAATTTCTTCAAATACCAAATTGATTGATTGATGTACTTTATTTAGTAAGACATGAGAACAACAGTACATGGAAGTACAAATTCACAATACAAGGTCTACTAAACTGAAAGACTCATTAAGCACTGAGCTTGTTTAAGATGAGATCCCCATGCACACAAATCATGATGATATATAAGAGACAGACAGATATACACACTACTATACAGAACGTCATACAATCAGCTTACAGGTTACTGGTATGAAGAGTGAAAAATATGTACAAGAGAAGAAAAAAATGGGGAGGGGGGGGTTGGAGGGGGGGGGGGTAGGTTAAGACTTTGCATGACTTAGACAGGGGCCATTTTCGAAACACATGAGATGCACCAAAAAGAATCAGTATATCAATCATGGTGTCTCTAGTTAGTTCTTAATTTGCCATATTGATCATTGGTTCTCAATGTAGGGGTTGGGGACCCCTACATTGGGGGGGTCCTCCCCAGCTAAATGATTGATAGTTAATCTATCTTCATCATTCCAACATGTTCAACTAAATACAGCAAGATAACTATTTTGAATTCGATCTGAATTTCACTGTGATCTCCGTACCTACAGTAGGCCTATAGGCCTATAGACAGTAAAGTATATGGTCCGACAATATTGGACTGAATCATTCCTACATAATAACTAATAATAATAAATATTCTTAGATTTGGGTTCCAGTGATAAACATCTTGTCAAATGGAGTTATGTGGTCTAATGCAAATATAATGTGGGGTCCTTGAAATTAGAGAGTTTGAGAATCATATGTAGATCAACGACAACCAAGTCTAGATACTATAATGTGTAAATTGGGGGATACTTGGAGACAATGACACACCTGAAGTGTGTGTAGATTATCTGTGCTGTGCAAAGTGGGCCGACCAGACACATTTAAAATGCAAATAAGACAACTATAAGGTATAGTAGTGTGTGTGTGTGTGTGTGTGTGTGTGTGTGTGTGTGTGTGTGTGTGTGTGTGTGTGTGTGTGTGTGTGTGTGTGTGTGTGTGTGTGTGTGTGTGTGTGTGTGTGTGCGTGCGTGCGTGCGTGCGTCTGCGTGCGTGCGTGCGTGTGTGTCGGTGCTCCGCCCCCTTAGCAGCCTCATCTTAGCAGACCATAAAAGCGTGACCTTCAGTTCAGATCAAACACACAAGCACAAGTTAACAGTGAGTGTAACTGCCACAGGTTCAACAAATGTCCACGCCTCATACTGATGTCTTTTATGGGTTTTTATTTCCACAACTCTCCAAACTCCTCCAACAGTAAACACCACAAGACACCGTGAAAACTATGAAAAGAATAAAACATACGTTTGTTCAGTTGAATCCATAATCATTATGAAACAGAGTCCTCTGATTAGTGACACAGGTGCATCCAATTGTCATTTTACAATGAAGTCTTCCAAACAATGTTTAACTTGCAAATAACAATGCACACAACAATACATCACAAATCAATGAAAGGCACAGAATGCAATAACCATTTACCGTGTGCGCCTCTTGAACCTTGTGCAGAACTATAGCAATTGTATCTCTCTCTCTGGAGTTTCTCAAGACGTGACCTCTCTGTGTCAACTCTGCTTGCTTCTGACTTGATTGACAAGCTTCACTCTGACCATGTGACTCTGCCCAAATTACCGTGAACCCTCTAAGCAATGGGCACAGCATTTTTACCTTAAATCTTGTACTATATAAACCCTTTTAATATATTTATTGTAACTTTTAGTACTATTTATTCATAATTAAATGAATCTTTTTAACCCAGTGTGAACATGAATTTTACATAAACAAGCATGTTTATAATGATAACTGAAACCACTGTCTGTCCATCTGGGACAGTTACACTCCCACCAAATTACTGTAATTCTTTAGTGTACATATTCCAGTAATTTATTTAACCAAACTTTTAACTCTCAGGTCAAGACTTGTAACCCTTTTTCTCGCAGTAAGACAAAATACACCATTTTTTACTCCACACAGTATGTATAGGTTAGTTCACTTAGAACCCATTTTCATTGTTTCCTAACAACACAACCAACCTAGGAAAAGGACCATTAATCAATACCCTTTGGCACATTTCTAGGAAGGGAAATAGGACCTCTAGTCAGTGGGTCAAACACTGAGGCTACAGTAGTGAGTATTTTGCTCTGTGTTACTGATTTCTCATTTGTATCTTTATCTGCATGTATTTGCAGATTTTGCACTTTACGTTTCCTTTCCACTTCAGGTTCTGGTACCACTTTGTAATTGCAGTGGGTCTCTTCCTTTGAGGCTTCCATCTCCTCTTCCAGACTGAGTGCTGTGGAACTTGTGTCTTCTGTCTCAAGCTCTTTATCTCTGCTGTTCTCTATGTCTCCATTGTCCTCTGTTTTGAGGGCTCTGCTGACAGGAGCTGGTGTCATTGGCAGAAGTTCTTTGACAGATATATGATGACACAGACCAGTCACATCTGTTGACTTTACTTTCTGTGGTGCGCTGCCAACTATGCTCCAGCCCAAGTCCGTCTTTATAGCATATGGCTCGTCATCACCTCCTGTGATAACTCTCCGTGGCGCCAATGCTTTAGAGCAGTCGTACCCTATTAGTAACCCCACCTTGACATCAATCAGCCCTGACATTTCGTATGCTATGCCATCCAAATGCTTCCATCTTCTGGCTGTCTCTGCGGTAGGAATTTGTGAACGCTCATGTGGGATAAAATCCCTGGTGTAGGCAGGTGGCAAGTCAACATAGCTGTCTAAGTCCTCTAACTCTTAGCCCACTAACTCTCTCACTCTTAACGCTGGAGTCTTTTCCCATCATAGTAGTTAGCTTTAACTTGACTGGTTCCATACCTGCCCCAATCTCCTCACACACTTCCTTGTCTACAAAGGTGTTGCTACTCTGGGTGTCTAATAGGGCATACACTAGGGTCTCTGTTTTAGGGGTGGTGGTCGAGGAAAGCCATACAGGTACTATCATGGATGTGCTCCCACCATCACCTGTGTTTACACAGCAAGTAAGGGAAGAGGTACTTTCTTCTACTTGCTCAACCTGAGAAGATGATCTTTCTCCAACAGGACGGTCTGCATGAAGGGGTGTCGGATGAGATTTCTGGCATATGTTGCAAGTAGCTTTTTTCTTGCAGTCCTTTGAAATGTGTCCCTTTCTTAGACAGCCAAAACATAGGTTATTGTCAAATACAAACTTTTTCTTGTCCTCAACAGACTTGTCACTGAATGTCTTGCATTTGTAGATGAAGTGGCTCTCTCCACAGCATGTACATTTGACTGTGTTTGAGGATGCTGAGGGAGGTTCTACTTCCTCGTCTCCAGAAGCCTCCCCTGAGCTGCTATCCTCTGCACTGTGTGTTTTTGCCACTGTTTTTGGCTTGTCTCTGGTGCTCACGTTTGTGACAAACACATTTGCCTTTGGGCGCGTCATGTCTCTAGATTGCCTCTCTTCAGTATGCTTCAGCGCATGGAAAGAGGTTATTGGATTGCACGCAATATATGCTTCTTGTGCAATATACTCAGCAAATTCTTTAAAACTAGGGTAATCTTCATTTTCTTTTAGGCATTTTGAGACTATGCGATTCCATCGAGAGGTAACCCAGTCAGGGAGTTTTTGAAGCATCTCTTGATTACTTTCACAGTCGTTCAACGCTTGAAGCCCCTTTACATGTGGCATGGCATTGCTGCAAGCTTTAAGAAAATCACCGAACTGTCTTAGTTTAAATGACTCTCGAGAACCAATCTTTGGCCAGTTCTTCAGCTTATCTCTGAAGGCACGCTGGATTATGAAGGGGTGACCATAACACTCATTCAGTGCCTCCCATGCCTGACCGTAGGCTTCCTCATCCTTTCTGAAGAAGCTTCCTTCCAACACAGATCGTGCCTCTCCACTGACATATTTTTGTAGGTAAAAGAGCCTGTCTGCTGTATTTGTGCATCGGCGCTCAATTAATGCTTTGAAGCTCACGCTCCACTCTAGGAAGTTCAGTGGGTCGCCTGTGAAGACGGAGGGCTCAGGTGCAGGCAGTCTGGTAAGCACCATTGTGTCATAAAGGGCTTGTACTAATGACACTTCGTTGTTAGTACTGTATGATTGTACATTGTCCTTATATGTTCTTTCACCTTTTATCTCTTTCTTGAGTACTGCATGAGGAATGATCACTTTACTGCGAACTGATTTCTCATCACAGCCCTCACCTAAGTCAGCTTCAGAGTATGCCTTAAGCTTGGCAGTTAGTACTTGAATATCCCTCTGATTTTCTAGCTTTTTAAGCTCTGCAGCCATAGTTTGTTGCTGTGCGGCCATATCTGCTGCCATAGTTTGTTGCTGTGTGGCCATAAGTTGTTGCTGTGCTGCCATATCTGCCGCCATAGCTTGTTGCTGCGTTACCATAGCTTGTTTTTGTGCAGCAATAACATCCTCCATCTGCATTTCTACTTGTTTGGCAGCCAATTCTGCTGCATAATCTGCAATTTTTGCTGAGACACTTGGGTGATCTGATCCATATTTTGAGTGTTGGGAAGTCCCTGCTATGGACTGGGCGTATTCTTTGTTAAACACCATATTGAGTCTTGCTCTTTCTGCGTCTGGATCAAACTCTTCCATTCCATTTTCACTCAAACGTATTTTCATCAGCCTCATCAGGTCATTTGTTAGGTCTACGCAGCCATCTATTTTCCGCCTAATATCCGGAGACGGAGCTGATAATGTTCTCATACTATTATACACATCTTCCAATTGTTTCTCTAACCCTTCAACATTGTCCATCATCTCAGCCAAATTCAGGTCAGAGCACTCAAGTTTCAGGTTTGCACGTGCAACTCTAACGTTGTCTTTCCAATGTCCATACAATGAGTTGAATTTACTCTCCATTTTAGAAATCTCTTGTTGCTTCAGCTCCTGCATTTTTGGAGTGAACCTTTTCTCTCTAGTGGATTTCCGTGTTTGATCTTGCTTTGGCGTGGAGGTAAGCTCCTTTTGTGACACTTGGAGTATTTGTATTTCAGCATGAATTTCACCTATGTGTGTCTCCAGTCTTTCTCTTTCTTCTTTATCATTTTCTGTTTCTAGTTGTTCTTTCAATTTGTCATATTCTTTTTGAAGAGACTTAATTTCCTTCTCATCACCTTGTGGTTTTTCACCGTCAGCAGGCATAATTCTGTTGTATGCTGTGCTGTACTTAACATCAACTTATTGTAAAAGGTGCACATAAACCTCGAGTGCAAACCAAAAACCCAATACTGTATAGCTTATTCAAAAATAAACATTGTGTGTACTCTTTGGTTACAGCAACTTTCAATGATCAAATGACAGGTTACTGTCAAAACACAATAAGCATAGCTATGCAACCTTAATACAGCAAAATAACAAGTTACAATGTTTGTATACAATCTTCTCTTCTTTCTTTTTTTTCCTTTTAACTTTTGTATCTTATCAACTCTTCTTCATGTGTTGCACTGTCAAACCTTGACGTCTGGGATGACGATGTAATCCTGCACTCTCTTAGTTGCAGCGATGTGATGAAAACAGTCATGCGCACAAAAGCCTCTTGCAGAGCTGCAGTGTACACTGGGCAACGCTGCCCTCCGTGGGTGACACTGCGGTACTGCAGCTTCAGTTGTTCAAAGCAGACTGTTCCTCTCCTCTCTGTCGGACATTTCACCAAACTTTAGAGCTCTGTCACTCCTTTTACTACCACGTCCACGTTGGTGTGTTCCGTTCCCTCTGGGACCACGCTGGCTTGACGTTCTCTCTTGGGGGACCACGCTGGGCGTTACGTTTTCACTGTAACTGCCACAGGTTCAACAAATGTCCACGCCTCATACTGATGTCTTTTATGGGTTTTTATTTCCACAACTCTCCAAACTCCTCCAACAGTAAACACCACAAGACACCGTGAAAACTATGAAAAGAATAAAACATACGTTTGTTCAGTTGAATCCATAATCATTATGAAACAGAGTCCTCTGATTAGTGACACAGGTGCATTCAATTGTCATTTTACAATGAAGTCTTCCAAACAATG
Organism: Gymnoscopelus braueri; assembly: GCF_963280865.1. Lineage (NCBI taxonomy): Eukaryota > Metazoa > Chordata > Actinopteri > Myctophiformes > Myctophidae > Gymnoscopelus > Gymnoscopelus braueri. The sequence continues at coordinate 6,024,000 of NC_137621.1, read as the reverse complement.
TTTAACTTGCAAATAACGATGCACACAACAATACATCACAAATCAATGAAAGGCACAGAATGCAATAACCATTTACCGTGTGCGCCTCTTGAACCTTGTGCAGAACTATAGCAATTGTATCTCTCTCTCTGGAGTTTCTCAAGACGTGACCTCTCTGTGTCAACTCTGCTTGCTTCTGACTTGATTGACAAGCTTCACTCTGACCATGTGACTCTGCCCAAATTACCGTGAACCCTCTAAGCAATGGGCACAGCATTTTTACCTTAAATCTTGTACTATATAAACCCTTTTAATATATTTATTGTAACTTTTAGTACTATTTATTCATAATTAAATGAATCTTTTTAACCCAGTGTGAACATGAATTTTACATAAACAAGCATGTTTATAATGATAACTGAAACCACTGTCTCTCCATCTGGGACAGTTACAGTGAGGACAGACTGTCTTTCCACAGCTACAGGAGGCTCTGTCTTCACTTACACACCTCTTCCACCAGGGGGCAAAAGGCACTAAGAAGGCAACAGTGCCTGGATCCTTCAATGCGCATGTGTGAAACACGTAATAAGTGTGTGTTGTGATCTTGGTGAAAAACGTGTCTTAAAGGAGGTAAACAAGTGTCAGATGGAGTCTGTACGGCTGAAGATAAATGAACACATGACGTCGGTGGGAGAGGAGATATTGTGTGTTTTGGACAAACAGCAGCGTGGTGCTGATGTTTGTTGTGTGAAGCTTGTCAGAGTGTTTGTGTTGGAGCGCCTCAGTGCGGCTGCAGAGTTCATGTGCAACCTCTTCCAGAGAGAGATAGAGACTCTAGAAACTCTGCTGGAGAAACAAAACAAACTGCTGGACATCGATCTACACACTGCAGGTATGTCTGTTACACACACAACATCAAACTACACACCACAGGTATGTCTGTTACACACACAACATCAAACTATACACTGCAGGTATGACACAGCGTTTACATGGTGAGGTGTTGTTAGGTTGTAGCTGTTTTTGGGGATCATTGCTTGTAGATCAATAGACCAGCCAAAGGCTCCGTTTTGATGACTGAGTTTAACTTCCCCGTCCGCACACACCTATTCCCACACACCTACTTGTAAAGTTTAATATGATACATATCTTTAGTCTCTATACATAGTCTAGTGACTAGTCCTTATATATGTCACATCAAAGTCCTTATGATTAATTTTGTGCTGTATTCCTTCATTCCAGACCAGTGTGTGGAGTCCAGTCTGCAGGTGAAGATCGGTTCTCCTGACAGGACTGTTTCTATTAAACAGGAACCTGAAGACCACCTTGAACAGAAACCCAAAGACCACCTGGATCTCAGTAAGTTTTAAGTACTCTTTATTTATTTTATTGGTGAAAGTGGGCCGGTACTGAGGGTGTACCTCAGTGTACCCTCACTGAGGTACACTGAGGGTGTTCAGTATTAACTAATCACAAGACTCTCTGATCTAACATTTACAAGTAATTACTTTCAAAAATAGGGACCGCCCCTCATTCAGCTCGCCTCGCATCTTCTATGAGAGCTGCAATGTAAACACACAACGGCCACATTATTTTCAGCACAGAGCACTGCAGAGTTTATTTACAGCTGAAGTTATTCCAACTACTAAAGACATAAAACAGGAAACAAAGGAAAATGAAGCGATTAAAATGCAGTTAAAACAGCTGAGTTTTTTTTAGCCAGTGTGCAGACTTTATTTGTATTTGTTGAACTTGTGTTTTTCCTGCACCTGGACACTGAAGTGGATGTATGTGCACCAGCTTTTCATAAAGCAGAGGGAACACTGCATGATATCATGTTCTATAGAGTCTCATTGTATCTTTTTTCCTAGACTTCCTGCTCGCCCATGTGTGTAAAGAGGAGGTTTCCCCTGAAGAGGAGTGGAGCTCCAGTCTAGTCCAGGAAGAATCAAAATCTCCAAAATATGAGAGGAGCCCCAGTCTGGTACAGGAGGAACCACACCTTCCACGGATTAAAGAGGAACAGGAGGAGCTACTCCAAAGACCAGAAGAGGCTGATGGGTCAATGTTGACGTTACTAGCAGTGAAAAGTGAAGATGATGATGAAAACACAGAGACAGAGCCTTTAGCCAGCACCTCAACTGAACACGTGAAAACACAAGCTGATGTAGAGCACTGTGGAAAATCACAACCAACTAGTGACCAGCTCCTCTCTTCACAATGTTCTGAATCAGACACTGAAGACAGTGATGAGTGGGAGGAGACTAGGGGAGATCAGTCAGCTTTAAACACACTGAAATCACACAAGACACAAACAGAGTGTGGCAAAATGTTTAATCAAAAGGTACATCTGATTCACACAGGGGAAAAGCCCTTTGCCTATACAGTTTGTGGTAAAGGCTGTGTTAGCAAAAGTAAACTAAAAACACACATGAGGACTCATACAGGCGAAAAGCCCTTCTCTTGTACAGTTTGTGGTAAAGGCTGTTCTCGAAAGGGTAATCTAAAAATACACATGATGACTCATACAGGCGAAAAGCCCTTTTCTTGTTCAACATGTGGTAAAGGCTGTGTTAACACATGTGATCTAAAAAGACACACAAGGACTCATACAGGCGAAAAGCCCTTTTCTTGTTCAGTATGTGGTAAAGGCTGTTCTCGAAAGGGTGATCTAAATAGGCACATGAGGACTCATACAGGCGAAAAGCCCTTTTCTTGTAAAGTTTGTGGTAAAGGCTGTTCTCAAAAGGGTGATCTAAAAATACACGTGATGACTCATACAGGCGAAAAGCCCTTTTCTTGTTCAGTATGTGGTAAAGGCTGTTCTCGAAAGGGTGATCTAAAAAGACACATGAGGACTCATACAGGGGCCTCTAGCCTTTAGTTTAAGCTAGTCACACAGACACATATGATCATTCAGTCTTATCCAGGATGACAATGAGAATGATACTAAAGCAGAGGCATTACATAATCTGCCAATAAATAAAATAAACATTAATAGTTTCTTGTGATGGATTTATATTTTATCTTATTTTCAATTCAACATGATGGAATTAAATTTGTCTTTTTACATGTATTTATCTTTATAGCTTTATTCCCTCCAGCTCATTTACTTATTCAGTTACTGGTAGTACTATATGAGCATCACTGTGTCTGTCCACATTTGCCAGGATTTAACAAGTCATATTCATTAATATTCATACGATAATTATTATATTCATTGGTATGCAGTAAATAATGGTGCAGTAAAGTGCTGACAAACTGCTGAGTTTGTGTAGTCACTCTGTGTTGACATGTGTGTTGTTTAGATTGTTTCAATATAATAGTACATAATATGGTAGATGCCAGGGAGACAATGTACATTGTCACCTAGTTTGATTACGTGTTTATATTCTACACAGAGTTTTGTGTCTTTATAGAGGTCTTTTTATAGACTCAGATCCCCTTTTATCCCATGGGATTTAGCTTTAATAATTAAAGTATTAAAGCATCAGCATTGTACAATCCAGTCAATTAAATGCCCCTAACACATTTTCAAATTTAATGGCCACAGGTAGGGAATGACCTCCTGTGTCTCCCATTGGTACATTTGGGCGTAATGAGTCTCTCACTGAACATGCTCCTTCTGCAAATATAGTGCATTTGTAATAAATGTGATGATAAATAGCAACAAGGAATCAGTTGTTGAAATAAAGCAGTGAAGTACACACAAGTAATAAGCAATTAGAATCAAAAATCTTTATTTGTCAAACTCAAACATGGCACAAGCAGTGAAACTGTTACAACACAATACAATACCAGATAATAATGTAAAATACAAAATAACACTGTGCGAGATACATAAAGGTAGAGGCAGGCAGAACAGCAGTATTATATATATATATATATATATATATATATATATATATATATATATATATATATATATATATATATATATATATATATATATATATATATATATAAAGTATAGGCTACATTATATCGGTGGGAAGGAATGATCATCAGTGAGTGATGATCAGACCATCAAGTGTGAGTGGTTACCATTTAAAGGGATAGTTCACCCCCAAAATGACTTTTCTTTCTTTCTATTAGTCACCCCATGGAGACTTGCATTCATGGATATTTTTTTGTCGCATTCCTAAGCCAATACTTTGATGACCAGAGCGGTTCTGGTAGGAGACACAAAGCGTCTCCTTTGTATCTCCTACCGGAACCGCTGCCTACCAGTCGGCTGGTCTTCAAATTATTAGCTTAGGAATGTGAAAACAAAAAATATCCATGAATTCACGTCTCCATGGGGTGATTAATCCATAGAACAAAAGTATTTTTTGGGGGGTGAACTATCCCTTCAAATCAGTGGAGAGGATGGGATGAATAGTTGAATGGTCTCTATGTGATGTCTGCTAGAATCACTGCTTCGACAGCAAGATTCAATCAAGTATACTTATTTACCTAATCAGGTCCAAATGCTGTGTAATATTATAATTAAATGGGTTGGGTACACAACACACTTAACTGGAGTCATATCAGCCTTCATTTCCACATGAACATTTGGAATTGAAGGCTGTTGCGTCAGAGCCCAAAACTTCTGGCTTGAACATTAAGTAAGTAAGACAAAGTAAGTCATTACACATAGGCTAACTGAACTGAGCAAGAGCCACATACACACATATACCGTAACCTGTCACAACGCACAATTAACTTGAGCCACAACACAACAGACCTCTAGCATTAACTTTAAAGGAAATTAAAAACTCATTCATATGGTCTAATGGAAGAGACCAAGGGACACATACAGTACAATGTAACCTGTCACAGCTGTCACAAACATGATTCATTGCCAACCAGTCATCAGACCCCAACATGACAGAGTAACAAGTAAATAGAGTAACAGATTGAATCATATTACAGCATACATACAACACAAGCAGCAGCAAAACTAACATGTTCCTACTAGTTAGTGATGTGTCGTTCATGATCGATTAGTTGAAAAGAACTAGTTAATTTCCCGCGAACGTGAACGAGCTCGTTCACTTTCTGAAACTGTTACGTTCACGAGCGACGTTTTACACACATTATAAAACATACATTAACCACTTTAGCCCTATTTTATACCTAGGCTATTTGAAAATAGCAGATGTACTTGTAGATCGGCTATTTTCAATTATGTTAGTACTTTTACTTTTGGTAGTTTAAGTATATTTTGATGCCAATACTTTTGTACTTTTACTCAAGTCAATTTTGAACACTAGAAAATAGCGCTACTGAACGAGAACGTGAATGAATCATTTGAACGAATCAATGCCGTGAACGTGAACGAAATCGTTCGCTCACTGAAATGAACCTTTTTTCCCAACACTAGTTCCTACCTTGAGCCGTCTTCTACATGACTTCATCAGTTGTGTAGGAAGTGACGGCCTGCAGGGTCAAACTTTGGAACCCATGGATAGAGAGATAGAGCCCCCCGCCCTCTCTAGGTGGTCCTCAGACAAGCCCTTCAGACCTTGAGCTGCGTCTCCATTTCTTCTCCATCCTCCATACATCTGGCCAGCTGGCCGATACTCTCCAACCCTACATTTTATGGTGCAAAACCACATAGGAAACAAGTGTTTCGTTATGCTTTTATCACAAATGAAATACGTCCACATAGGTGGGTGTGGGACGCCCACATGATTGATGCCTGTGTGTTGGCTCCTGTATATAGCACAAGTTTACGATATATAATTATATAATTGCCATTTAATGGTATGGGAGTGTTGGGCAACTATGATTCATTTCTAACTGTAGATGAGGTACTCTTCACCTACACAAAAACTAATTCTGGAGTCTACAAAGTGCAGAAACTGTGTGATGCACTGCCCTCTACAGCAGCGTTTCCCAACCTCGACACGGCGGACCTTATTGTGCCGTGTGACATGCCTTGGGGTTCCGATTAAAATTTAGAATGAAAAAAGAACAACCCCCCCCCACACAAACACACAATAGATACGGGGGCTCAGGCTGCCGCTGGCTTGAGCTCATAGTCCGTCACAGGCACAGCCAATCGACCGTCGCCCATAGGAATGCAAATGTGTGGCTTTGTCTTCATGGGGGCATCACATGTACTCCCCTGGCAGGTACTCAGGGATGAAAGTGGGTCGGAAGGGGCCGATACGGTGTTCAGCAGATCCGCCAAACAGGGGAAGAAGAGGGGCTGTCAAAAGCCCACGTTATAACCTGCCGCATGTCCAACAATAAAACACATACAGGCCTACTAACGTTAAATCAACATACGTGTTAGTTTTCTTATAAAGTGCTTATAAATCACTCCAGTGTGTTTGTGTCAACGTAATCCGTGTAGTTTGTGGTGTTTAATTACTCCACGGAGAGAATCTCTTGCAACTTCAAGCCGCAGTACCGTCGATATAATATAACCGGAAAACTCTCCCCAAAAAATAGCCCTGTAAATAGCTGATCTACAAGCTCACAATGCACCACGCTATTTTCAAATATCCTAAGTATAAAACAGGTTAAAATAGTCTCGATTTTGATGCTATATGAAACACTCCCACCCCCCCCTTTCCCCCTCTTCACAGCATCTTGACCAAATTAGCTGATGTAAAAGCTCACAACGTGTTTAATTGCAACGCATTGTGAGCTTGTAGATTGCTATTTCCTGTGAATGTTTGCTTTTCATGACATGCCCAGAATAGGGTTGCTAGGGTTCATGTGGTTAGCACATTTTGCTGGGGTCCCCCTGAAACACCCTAAACTAAAGGACCCAATTTTGTGAGAATCACATGTAGATCAACGACTGAACAGGAACCTGAAGACCACCTGGATCTCAATACGTTTTAAGCACTCTTTATTTATTTTATTGCAAGTTGGCCGGTACTGAGGGTGTACCTCAGTACGAAGATTTGGTTGTAAAAGTATTAATGGGTTCACTGAAGCTGTGCAGTTAATTCTACTTCAGTATTAACTAATCAGAAGACTCACTAATCTAACATTTAGAAGTAATTACTTTAGAAAATAATAGGGACTGCCTATATCATTCAGCTCGCACCGCATCTTCTATGAGAGCTGCAATGTAAACAAACAACCGTCCCCCTGAAACAACCGAAACTAAAGGACCCCTAGTTTTGTATGTATTTATTTTTTTAATGAGAGTGAAAATCTGCAGACAGAGATTTGGAGACGCCTTAGGGTGTTGAGATGATACTGCCTATTACTACTATTTTTTTACATTTAGCTGATCAAAGTCCTCCTAAAAAAAATCTCTGCACCGCACACAGAGTGGGGGAGTGTTTACTAATGATTGACATTGTTTCAGTTCTTTAAATGTTGAATTTCTTCAAATACCAAATTGATTGATTGATGTACTTTATTTAGTAAGACATGAGAACAACAGTACATGGAAGTACAAATTCACAATACAAGGTCTACTAAACTGGAAGACTCATTAAGCACTGAGCTTGTTTAAGATGAGATCCCCATGCACACAAATCATGATGATATATAAGAGACAGACAGATATACACACTACTATACAGAATGTCATACAATCAGCTTACAGGTTACTGGTATGAAGAGTGAAAAATATGTACAAGAGAAGGAAAAAATGGGGAGGGGGGGGTAGGTTAAGACTTTGACAGGGGCCATTTTCGAAACACATGAGATGCACCAAACAGAATCAGTATATCAATCATGGTGTCTCTAGTTAGTTCTTAATTTGCCATATTGATCATTTGATCTCAATGTAGGGGTTGGGGACCTCCAGGGGTCCTCCCCAGCTAAATGATTGATAGTTAATCTATCTTCATCATTCCAACACGTTCAACTAAATACAGCAAGATAACTATTTTGAATTTGATCTGAATTTCACTGTGATCTCCGTACCTACAGTATAGGCCTATAGACAGTAAAGTATATGGTCCGACAATATTGGACTGAATCATTCCTACATAATATATAATAACTAATAATAATAAATAATAAATATTCTTAGATTTGGGTTCCAGAGATAAACATCTTGTCAAATGGAGTTATGTGGTCTAATGCAAATATAATGTGGGGTCCTTGAAATTAGAGAGAATCATATGTAGATCAACGACAACCAAGTATAGATACTAGATACTAGAATGTGTAAATTGGGGGATACTTGGAGACAATGACACACCTGAAGTGTGTGTAGATTATAGTGCAGTGCCAAGTGGGCCGACCAGACACATTTAAAATGCAAATAAGACAACAATAAGGTATAGTAGTGTGTGTGTGTGTGTGTGTGTGTGTGTGTGTGTGTGTGTGTGTGTGTGTGTGTGTGTGTGTGTGTGTGTGTGTGTGTGTGTGTGTGTGTGTGTGTGTGTGTGTGTGTGTGTGTGCGCGCGCGCGCGTGTGTGTTTGTCTTAGCTCCGCCCCCTTAGCAGCCTCATCTGAGACAATAAAAGCTTGACCTTCAGTTCAGATCAAACACACAACTCACAGTGAGGGAGGACAGACTGTCTTTCCACAGCTACAGGAGGCTCTATCTTCACTTACACACCTCCTCCACCAGGGGGCGAAAGGCACTAGGAGGACAACAGTGCCTGGATCCTTCAGTGCGCATGTGTGAAACACGTAGTAAGTGCGTGTTGTGATCTTGGTGAAAAACGTGTCACAAAGGAGGTAAAAAAGTGTCAGATGGAGTCTGTACGGCTGAAGATAAATGAACACATGATGTCGGTGGGAGAGGAGATAGTGTGTGTTTTGGACAAACAGCAGCGTGGTGCTGATGTTTGTTGTGCGAACCTTGTCAGAGTGTGTGTGTTGGAGCGCCTCAGTGCGGCTGCAGAGTTCATGTTCAACCTCTTCCAGAGAGAGATAGAGACACTAGAAACTCTGCTGGAGAAACAAAACAAACTGATGGACATCGATCTACACACTGCAGGTAGGCCTATGTCTGTTACACACACAACATCAAACTACACACTGCAGGTATGTCTGTTACACACACACAACATCAAACTACACACTGCAGGTATGTCTGTTACACACACACAACATCAAACTACACACTGCAGGTATGTCTGTTACACACACAACATCAAACTACACACTGCAGGTATGTCTGTTACACACACATCAAACTACACACTGCAGGTATGTCTGTTACACACACAACATCAAACTACACACTGCAGGTATATCTGTTACACACACAACATCAAACTACACACTGCAGGTATGTCTGTTACACAAACAACAACAAACTACACACTGCAGGTATGTCTGTTACACACACAACATCAAACTACACACTGCAGGTATGTATGTTACACACACAACATCAAACTACACACTGCAGGTATGTCTGTTACACACACAACATCAAACTACACACTGCAGGTATGACACAGCGTTTACATGGTGAGGTGTTGTTAGGTTGTAGATCTGTTTTTGGGGATCATTGCTTGTAGATCAATAGACCAGCCATAGGCTCCGTTTTTAACTTCCCCGTCCACACACCTACTTGTAAAGTTTAATGTTATACATATCTTTAGTCTCTATATATAGTCTAGTGACTAGTCCTTATTTATGTCACATCAAAGTCCTTATTATTAATTTCGTGCTGTATTCCTTCATTCCAGACCAGTGTGTGGAGTCCAGTCTGCAGGTGAAGATAGGTTCTACAGACAGGACTGTTTCTATTAAACAGGAACCTGAAGACCACCTTGAACAGAAACACAAAGACCACCTGGATCTCAGTAAGTTTTAAGTACTCTTTATTTATTTTATTGGTGAAAGTGGGCCGGTACTGAGGGTGTACCTCAGTGTACCCTCACTGAGGTACACTGAGGGTGTTCAGTATTAACTAATCACAAAACTCACTGATCTAACATTTACAAGTAATTACTTCAAAAATAGGGACCGCCCCTCTTTCAGCTCGCCTCACATCTTCTATGAGAGCTGCAATGTAAACACACAACGGCCACATTATTTTCAGCACAGAGCGCAGCAGAGTTTTTTTTACAGCTGAAGTTATTCCAACTACTAAAGACATAAAACAGGAAACAAAGGAAAATGAAGCAATTAAAATGCAGTTAAAACAGCTGAGCTTTTTTAGCCAGTGTGCAGACTTTATTTGTATTTGTTGAACTTGTGTTTTTCCTGCACCTGGACACTGAAGTGGATGTATGTGCACCAGCTTTTCATAAAGCAGAGGGAACACTGCATGATATCATGTTCTATAGAGTCTCATTGTATCTTTTTTCCTAGACTTCCTGCTCGCCCATGTGTGTAAAGAGGAGGTTTCCCCTGAAGAGGAGTGGAGCTCCAGTCTAGTCCAGGAAGAATCAAAATCTCCAAAATATGAGAGGAGCCCCAGTCTGGTCCAGGAGGAACCACAACTTCCACGGATTAAAGAGGAACAGGAGGAGCTACTCCAAAGACCAGAAGAGGCTGATGGGTCAATGTTGACATTACTAGCAGTGAAAAGTGAAGATGATGATGAAAACACAGAGACAGAGCCTTTAGCCAGCACCTCAACTGAACACGTGAAAACACAAGCTGATGTAGAGCACTGTGGAAAATCACAACCAACTAGTGACCAGCTCCTCTCTTCACACTGTTCTGAATCAGACACTGAAGACAGTGATGAGTGGGAGGAGACTAGGGGAGATCAGTCAGCTTTAAACACACTGAAATCACACAAGACACAAACAGAGTGTGGCAAAATGTTTAATCAAAAGGTACATCTGATTCACACAGGGGAAAAGCCCTTTGCCTATACAGTTTGTGGTAAAGGCTGTGTTAGCAAAAGTAAACTAAAAACACACATGAGGACTCATACAGGCGAAAAGCCCTTCTCTTGTACAGTTTGTGGTAAAGGCTGTTCTCGAAAGGGTGATCTAAAAATACACATGATGACTCATACAGGCGAAAAGCTCTTTTCTTGTTCAGTATGTGGTAAAGGCTGTGTTAACACATGGGCTCTAAAAAGACACACGAGGACTCATACAGGCGAAAAGCCCTTTTCTTGTAAAGTTTGTGGTAAAGGCTGTTCTCAAAAGGGTGATCTAAAAATACACATGATGACTCATACAGGCGAAAAGCCCTTTTCTTGTAAAGTTTGTGGTAAAGGCTGTTCTCGAAAGGGTGATCTAAATAGACACATGAGGACTCATACAGGCGAAAAGCCCTTTTCTTGTTCAGTATGTGGTAAAGGCTGTTCTCGAAAGGGTGGTCTAAATAGACACATGAGGACTCACACAGGCGAAAAGCCCTTTTCTTGTAAAGTTTGTGGTAAAGGCTGTTCTCAAAAGTGTGATCTAAAAAGACACATGAGGACTCATACAGGGGCCTCTAGCCTTTAGTTTAAGCTAGTCACACAGACACATATATGATCATTCAGTCTTATCCAGGATGACAAAGAGAATGATACTAAAGCAGAGGCATTACATAATCTGCCAATAAATAAAATAAACATTAATAGTTTCTTGTGATGGATTTTTATTTTATCTCTTATTTTCTATTCAACATGATGGAATTACATGTTTATATTTATAGCTTTATTCCCTCCAGCTCATTTACTTATTCAGTTACTGGTAGTACTATATGAGCATCACTGTGTCTGTCCACATTTGCCAGGATTTAACAAGTCATATTCATTCATATCCATGCAATAATTATTATTCATTGGTATGCAGTAAATAATTGTGCAGTAAAGTGCTGACAAACTGCTGAGTTTGTGTAGTCACTCTGTGTTGACATGTGTGTTGTTTAGATTGTTTCAATATAATAGTACATAATATGGTAGATGCCAGGGAGACAATGTACATTGTCACCTAGTTTGATTAAATGTTTATATTCTACATAGTTTTGTGTTTTTATAGACTCAGATCCCCTTTTATCCCTTGGGATTTTGCTTTAATAATTAAAGTATTAAAGCACCCTGTGCCTAAATAAAATAGCATATATTGTGAACTGGAAACACGTTTCTGTTCCTCTTTTAAACCTGATGTTTGGCATTCTGAACTGTGGATTTTGTTGTATTCTCTGGGTGAAACTCCCAGGGTGGCGTAGTCCGGTGTTCTGTTCCGGGCTTAGGTGCCCTGGTCACATAATACTTTGTACAATCCAGTCGATTAAATGCCCCTAACACGTTTTCAAGTTTAATGGCCACAGGTAGGAATGACCTCCTGTGTCTCTCATTGGTACATTTTGGCGTAATGAGTCTCTCACTGAACATGCTCCTTCTGCAAATATAGTGCATTTGTAATACATGTGATGATAAATAGCAACAAGGAATCAGTTGTTGAAATAAAGCAGTGAAGTACACATAAAGTAATAAGCAATTAGAATCAAAAATCTTTATTTGTCAAACTCAAACATGGCACAAGCAGTGAAACTGTTACAATACAACACAATACCAGATAATAATGTAAAATACAAAATAACACTGTACGAGATACATAAAGGTAGAGGCAGGCAGAACATCAGTATTATATATATATATATATATATATATATATATATATATATATATATATATATATATATATATATATATATAAAGTATAGGCTACATTATATCTGTGGGAAGGAATGATCATCAGTGAGTGATGATCAGGCCATCAAGTGTGAGTGGTTACCATTTAAAGGGATAGTTCACCCCCAAAATGACTTTTCTTTCTATCTATTAGTCACCCCATGGAGACTTGCATTCATGGATATTTTTTGTCACATTCCTAAGCCAATACTTTTTTTGACCAGAGCGGTTCTGGTAGGAGACACAAAGAGTCTCCTTTGTGTCTCCTACCGGAACCGCTGCCTACCAGTCCACTGGTCTTCAAATTATTAGCTTAGGAATGTAAAAAAAACTAAACAAATGTCCATGAATTCACGTCTCCATGGGGTGATTAATCCATAGAACAAAAGTATTTTTTTGGGTGAACTATCCCTTCAAATCAGTGGAGAGGATGGGATGAATAGTTGAATGGTCTCTATGTGATGTCTGCTAGAATCGCTGCATCGACAGCAAGATACAATCAAGTATACTTATTTACCTAATCAGGTCCAAATGCTGTGTAATATTATAATTAACTGGGTTGGGTACACAACACACTTAACTGGAGTCATATCAGCCTTCATTTCCACATGAACATTTGGAATTGAAGGCTGTTGCGTCAGCGCCCAAAACTTCTGGCTTGAACATTAAGTAAGTAAGACAAAGTAAGTCATTACACAGGCTAACTGAACTAAGCAAGAGCCACATACACACATATACACCGTAACCTGTCACAACGCACAATTAACTTGAGCCACAACACGAAAGACCTCTAGCATTAACTTTAAAGGGAATTACAAACTCATTCACATAGCCTTATGGAAGAGACCAAGGGACACGTACAGTACAATGTAACCTGTCACAGCTGTCACAAACATGATTCATTGCCAACCAGTCCTCAGACCCCAACATGACAGAGTAACAAGTAAATAGAGTAACAGATTGAATCATATTACAGCATACATACAACACAAGCAGCAGCAGCAGCAAAACTAATATGTTCCTACTAGTTAGTGATGTGTCGTTCATGATCGATTCGTTCAAAAGAACTAGTTAATTTCCCGCGAACGTGAACGAGCTCGTTCACTTTCTGAAACTGTTACGTTCACGCGCGACGTAAAAAATAAAACGCTTTACACACATTATAAAACATAAATTAACCACTTTAGCCCGATTCTATACCTAGGCTATTTGAAAATAGCAGATCTACAAGCTCACAACGCGTTGTGAGCTCTCTCTCTAGGTGGTCCTCAGACAAGCCCTTCAGACCTGGAGCTGCGTCTCCATGTCTTCTCCATCCTCCATACATCTGGCCAGCTGGCCGATACTCTCCAACCCTGCATTTTATGTTGCAAAACCACATAGGAAACAAGTGTTTGGTTATGCTTTTATGCGTTTATATCCTGGGTATCCCAAATCAAATACGTCCACATAGGTGGGTGTCAGGACAGCAGAGTCACTGCCCATCTCTCGCCGCATGCTGAAAACCCACCTCTTCACACTACCCTTCCTCTTTGCCTGGCCTACTTGTTCACTATCTGTACGAACGCTTGTTTTATTGTTGTATTGTTTTATTGGATCTTGTTTAGTCGATACACTTATTTGTTTTAGCTCTTGCTCATTTGATTTTGCTATTTTCTGTTTTCTGTTTAAGAAAGTAGGTAGCTGATATATTGCACTTTTACCTTAGCGCTAGGTATACTCTTGGTTGCTTGTTTTTGCGGATCTGCTCTTGCTCATTTGATTTTGCTATTTTCTGTTTTCTGTTTAAGAAAGTAGGTAGCTGATATATTGCACTTTTACCTTAGCGCTAGGTATACTCTTGGTTGCTTGTTTTTGCAGAAAATGCACTTAAGACTTCTGGTGATTAGTAGTTTTTGTTCCCCACCTATGTTGAATGCACTTATTGTAAGTCGCTTTGGATAAAAGCGTCTGTAATGTAATGTAATGTAATGTGGGACGCCCACATGATTGATGCCTGTGCGTTGGCTCCTGTATATAGCACATATATATGTAGCATATATAGCATATAGCACTTGTAGATCTGCTATTTTCAAATAGCCTAGGTATAGAATCGGGCTAAAGTGGTTAATTTATGTTTTATAATGTGTGTAAAGCGTTTTATTTTTTACGTCGCGCGTGAACGTAACAGTTTCAGAAAGTGAAGGTCAAATATATAAAACATATTTTGAAAATAGCAGATCTACAAGCTCAGACATTGCTGCGCGTTGTGAGCTTGTAGATCGGCTGCTTTCGCCTTTCAAATAGACAAAAGTATATAGGGCTGAAGTGGTTAATGTATGTTTTGTAATAATAATCAAAATCTACAAAGTAACTAGAAACTTAAGTTTTCAAATAATTGTTTTTGGTAGAGATGCAGCAGACAGAGGAGATAACAATAAGAGGGGTAACAGCAGAATGACATGGACCAAGTTATTGTGTAACATCCTGCTTCCATGTTCTACATTTCTGGCAGTGCTGCAAAGATGTGCTGGCAGTGCTGTAAAGATTCATCAGACAGCCATAAAACACTGCTTACCTTTCACAATAGAAAGAAAACACTGACAAACATGGCGCCCTCAGCTGCCTAGTTAGCTGAACTACTGTGTCCAGTGAGGGACAAAAAGGTGATGCTTGCTTAAAACAGGTGAAAAGAAACAGTGACACCTACTGACATAAATAGGCTACTGCCTTAGATCTACAAGCAAAAATTCAATCGCCTGTCTTCAATATTGTCAAGAGGTTTATACAATAAAAATGCAGAGAGTAGTAAACAATAACAATGTAAATCAGTGCTTGTTCTTTGAGGTACCGCTGGGATTTTAACCCAGGATCTCCTGTTTACTAAAGAGGCGCTTTCAGCAGCTAAACCACGACACCTGCAAAAGCCTGATGTTAAATATAGAAGATGAGATGCTCTGATCGAGTAAATGAATCGTTAAAGTTCTAAACTAATACATCTTTTGACTTTCATGCTATATCTTACATACATGTATGGAAACAAAAAAACAAGAACAGAGATGTCTTTCCATACTGTTAGACAACAACACATTCTATTGCACATGCTCAACCTGTAGAGGGCAGTGCATCGCACATTCTCTGCACTTTGTAGACTCCAGAATGAATTCCAAATTTTTTTGTAGGTGAAGATTGAAATGATAGAGGTGTATCATAGTTTGCCCAACACTCCCATACCATTAAATGGCAATTATTTGTCCCCAATGTGGGGCTCGAACCCACGACCCTGAGATTAAGAGTCTCATGCTCTACCGACTGAGCCAACCGGGCTTATTTCACCTTTTACAGAGCTTCATTGTTCCACTATAAGCACATTTTACAGGTATCAGGATGTGGCACCTAGTAGCAGATATATGTTTACCTGGAAAACAGGTTAAAGTGGTTATGAAGAATAGAGACAGTGAAACGTGGTCTGTTTCCACCAAGTCTTCTCTCAGTTATGAGAAGAACCAGCAGCACATGCGCACTAGACTACCTAGACGACTATCTCAGAAGGCAAAACAGGTTATTACCATGGTCTTGCACTGCCACCTATTGGCCAAAGTTATTATTGATTTTGGTGAAAACATATCATGTATCCTTACATTTTAGGATATGCTTATGGTCCAAAAATGAAGCTCTGTAAAAGGTGAAATAAGCCCGGTTAGCTCAGTCGGTAGAGCAGGAGACTCTTAATCTCAGGGTCGTGGGTTCGAGCCCCACATTGGGCGCAAAGAATTGCCATTTAATGGTATGGGAGTGTTGGGCAAACTATGATTCATTTCAATCTGTAGATGAGGGACTCTTCACCTACACAAAAAAAACTCATTCTGGAGTCTACAAAGTGCAGAAAATGTGTGATGCACTGCCCTCTACAGCAGCGTTTCCCAACCTCGACACGGCGGACCTTATTGTGCCGTGTGACATGCCTTGGGGTTCCGATTAAGATTTAGAATGAAAAAATAACAACCCCCCCCCCCCCCCACCCCCCCCACCCCCCCCCCCACACACACACAATAGATACGTGGGCTCAGGCTGCCGCTGCCTTGAGCTCATAGTCCGTCGCATACACAGAGGCACAGCCAATCGACCGTCGCCCATAGGAATGCAAATGTGTGGCTTTGTCTTCATGGGGGCATCACATGTACTCCCCTGGCAGGTACTCAGGGATGAAGGTGGGTCGGAACGGGCCGATACAGCGTTCAGCAGATCCGCCAAACAGGGGAAGAAGAGGGGCTGTCAAAAGCCCATGTTATAATCTGCCGCATGTCCAACAATAAAACACATACAGGCCTACTAACGTTAAATCAACATATGTGTTAGTTTCCTTATGAAGTGCTTATAAATCACTCCAGTGTGTTTGTGTCAACGTAATCCGTGTAGTTTGTGGTGTTTAATTACTCCACGGAGAGAATCTCTCGCAACTTCAAGCCGCGGTACCATCGATATAATATAACCGGAAAACTCGTCCCAAAAAATAGCCTCTTAAATAGCTGATCTACAAGCTCACAATGCACCACGCTATTTTCAAATATCCTAAGTATAAAACAGGTTAAAATAGTCTCAATTTTGATGCTATATGAAACAACAACATCTTGACCAAATTAGCTGATGTAAAAGCTCACAACGTGTTTAATTGCAACGCATTGTGAGCTTGTAGATTGCTATTTCCTGTGAATGTTTGCTTTATATGACATGCCCAGAATAGGGTAGGGTTCATGTGGTTAGCACATTTTGCTGGGGTCCCCCTGAAACACCCTAAACTAAAGGACCCCACATTTTTTATGTTTTTTTTATTTTTATTACAGAGTTTGAGAATCACATGTAGATCAACGACTGAACAGGAACCTGAAGACCACCTGGATCTCAATAAGTTTGAAGCACTCTTTATTTATTTTATTGCAAGTTGGCCGGTACTGAGGGTGTACCTCAGTACGAAGATTTGGTTGTAAAAGTATTAATGGGTTCACTGAAGCTGTGCAGTTAATTCTACTTCAGTATTAACTAATCAGAAGACTCACTGATCTAACATTTAGAAGTAATTACTTTAGAAAATAATAGGGACTGCCTATATCATTCAGCTCGCACCGCATCTTCTATGAGAGCTGCAATGTAATCAAACAAAGTCCTCGTAAAAAAATCTCTGCACTGCACACAGAGTGGGGGAGTGTTTACTAATGAATGACATTGTTTCAGTTCTTTAAATGTTGAATTTCTTCAAATACCAAATTGATTGATTGATGTACTTTATTTAGTAAGACATGAGAACAACAGTACATGGAAGTACAGATTCACAATACAAGGTCTACTAAACTGAAAGACTCATTAAGCACTGAGCTTGTTTAAGATGAGATCCCCATGCACACAAATCATGATGACATATAAGAGACAGACAGATATACACACTACTATACAGAATGTCATACAATCAGCTTACAGGTTACTGGTATGAAGAGTGAAAAATATGTACAAGAGAAGAAAAAAATGGGGAGGGGGGGTAGGTTAAGACTTAGACAGGGGCCATTTTTGAAACACATGAGATGCACCAAACAGAATCAGTATATCAATCATGGTGTCTCTAGTTAGTTCTTAATTTGCCATATTGATCATTGGATCTCAATGTTGGGGTTGGGGACCTCCAGGGGTCCTCCCCAGCTAAATGATTGATAGTTAATCTATCTTCATCATTCCAACACGTTCAACTAAATACAGCAAGATAACTATTTTGAATTTGATCTGAATTTCACTGTGATCTCCGTACCTACAGTATAGGCCTATAGACAGTAAAGTATATGGTCCGACAATATTGGACTGAATCATTCCTACATAATATATAATAACTAATAATAATAAATAATAAATATTCTTAGATTTGGGTTCCAGAGATAAACATCTTGTCAAATGGAGTTATGTGGGCTAATGCAAATATTATGTGGGGTCCTTGAAATTAGAGAGAATCATATGTAGATCAACGACAACCAAGTCTAGATACTAGATACTAGAATGTGTAAATTGGGGGATACTTGGAGACAATGACACACCTGAAGTGTGTGTAGATTATAGTGCTGTGCCAAGTGGGCCGACCAGACACATTTAAAATGCAAATAAGACAACAATAAGGTATAGTAGTGTGTGTGTGTGTGTGTGTGTGTGTGTGTGTGTGTGTGTGTGTGTGTGTGTGTGTGTGTGTGTGTGTGTGTGTGTGTGTGTGTGTGTGTGCGTGCGTGTGTGTCTTAGCTCCGCCCCCTTAGCAGCCTCGCCTGAGACAATAAAAGCTTGACCTTCAGTTCAGATCAAACACACAACTCACAGTGAGGGAGGACAGACTCTCTTTCCACAGCTACAGGAGGCTCTGTCTTCACTTACACACCTCCTCCACCAGAGGGCGAAAGGCACTAGGAAGACAACAGTGCCTGGATCCTTCAGTGCGCATGTGTGAAACACGTAGTAAGTGCGTGTTGTGATCTTGGTGAAAAACGTGTCACAAAGGAGTTAAAAACGTGTCAGATGGAGTCTGTACGGCTGAAGATAAATGAACACATGACGTCGGTGGGAGAGGAGATATTGTGTGTTTTGGACAAACAGCAGCGTGGTGCTGATGTTTGTTGTGCGAAGCTTGTCAGAGTGTGTGTGTTGGAGCGCCTCAGTGCGGCTGCAGAGTTCATGTTCAACCTCTTCCAGAGAGAGATAGAGACTCTAGAAACTCTGCTGGAGAAACAAAACAAACTGATGGACATCGATCTACACACTGCAGGTATGTCTGTTACACACACAACATCAAACTACACACTGCAGGTATGTCTGTTACACACACAACATCAAACTACACACTGCAGTTATGTCTGTTACACACACAACATCAAACTACACACTGCAGGTATGTCTGTTACACACACAACATAAAACTACACACCGCAGGTATGTCTGTTACACACACAACATCAAACTACACACTGCAGGTATGTCTGTTACACACACAACATCAAACTACACACTGCAGGTATGTCTGTTACACACAAAATCCAACTACACACTGCAGGTATGACACAGCATTTACATGGTGAGGTGTTGTTAGGTTCAGTGATGTGTTCTACCGTGGTACGCTGTATACGTAGTATGGCCTGCAGATTTTTTTCGTCGCCACCATATACGTCCAAAAACAGTTCGAAACGGTGTATCTGATACGTTGATACGCATCTGTTACGCTGCACCCAGGAGTGGCTGGCTGGGGGCCGCAGCAATACAAACAGCAAGAATGTCGTCTGACTAGTCTAACTCTGAGATGAAGCCTTATCATGTGCGTGGCTATTGTTCTTGAGGTGATAATTAATGGCTACTGGCGAAGGAATTCACACATTTCAACGAGCATTCATTCACTTCATTGAACGTAGGTCACTGAATTGAGTACTTCATTAGTATTCAAATTGCGCGTCATAGCACAGCAAAATCTTGAATCTTCAATACAGTTTGTGTCTTCAATGCCAAGTTAATACTATTCTGTAATAGATACATGAATGCTCGCTGTTAACACTGCTATTATATCTGATAAGCCTAACCAGCATTTTTTTTATAACAATCCTTGCACTTCTATGGTAATAAAAATAAATAAAAAATAAATGCATCCAAGGCTAAAAGCAGCTCCGAAGTGGTTGAGTTACAGGGTGATTAACATTAGAAACAGTAGAAAATCAGTACAAAGCATATTGTAAGTGTAGCCTACTCAGTGTGTTACTGTGAGACTGGGCCTGAGTGGGCCTGGTCGAGTTTGTGCGGAGCAGAAACGCGCGCGGAGCAGAAACGCGCACGGTGGGGGGAACTAGGGAGGGAATTGTTATAGTATACCCTCCAAAAAAATCTAGAACACACCACTGGTTAGGTTATAGATCTGTTTTTGGGGATCATTGCTTGTAGATCAATAGACCAGCCATTAGGCTCCGTTTTGATGACTGAGTTTAACTTCCCCGTCCACACACCTATTCCCACACACCTACTTTTAAAGTTTAATGTTATACATATCTTTAGTCTCTATATATAGTCTAGTGACTAGTCCTTATTTATGTCACATCAAAGTCCTTATGATTAATTTCGTGCTGTATTCCTTCATTCCAGACCAGTGTGTGGAGTCCAGTCTGCAGGTGAAGATCGGTTCTCCAGACAGGACTGTTTCTATTAAACAGGAACCTGAAGACCACCTTGAACAGAAACCCAAAGACCACCTGGATCTCAGTAAGTTTTAAGCACTCTTTATTTATTGTATTGGTGAAAGTGGGCCGGTACTGAGGGTGTACCTCAGTGTACCCTCACTGAGGTACACTGAGGGTGTACCTCAGTGGGTGTACCCTCACTGAGTTACACTGAGGGTGTTCAGTATTAACTAATCACAAGACTCACTGATCTAACATTTACAAGTAATTACTTTAAAAAATAGGGACCGCCCCTCATTCAGCTCGCCTCACATCTTCTATGAGAGCTGCAATGTAAACACACAACGGCCACATTATTTTCAGCACAGACAGTGGCGTAACGCAGAATCGCGGGGCCTCCCCGCGGGAGTTTCACGTGAGGCCCACGTGCGCGCGCGTGCAAGTGCGTGCAAAAAAATCGGGTCTAATTCGGGTCTAATTCGGTTCTATTTGATCAATATAAATCAACTTTTTTCTTTTTTTTGCTGTAAAAATATTTGTATCAGCGCAGGCGGGCCCCCCCCTGCTGGTGGCCCCCCCGCACCGCATCGCTTGCTACCCCTCCGTTACGCCACTGAGCGCAGCAGAGTTTATTTACAGCTGAAGTTATAACTACTAAAGACATAAAACAGGAAACAAAGGAAAATTAAGCAATTAAAATGCAGTTAAAACAGCTGAGTTTTTTTTTGCCAGTGTGCAGACTTTATTTGTATTTGTTGAACTGGACACTGAAGTGGATGTATGTGCACCAGCTTTTCATAAAGCAGAGGGAACACTGCATGATATCATGTTCTATAGAGTCTCATTGTATCTTTTTTCCTAGACTTCCTGCTCGCCCATGTGTGTAAAGAGGAGGTTTCCCCTGAAGAGGAGTGGAGCTCCAGTCTAGTCCAGGAAGAATCAAAATCTCCAAAATATGAGAGGAGCCCCAGTCTGGTCCAGGAGGAACCACAACTTCCACGGATTAAAGAGGAACAGGAGGAGCTACTCCAAAGACCAGAAGAGGCTGATGGGTCAATGTTGATATTACTAGCAGTGAAAAGTGAAGATGATGATGAAAACACAGAGACAGAGCCTTTAGCCAGCACCTCAACTGAACACGTGAAAACACAAGCTGATGTAGAGCACTGTGGAAAATCACAACCAACTAGTGACCAGCTCCTCTCTTCACACTGTTCTGAATCAGACACTGAAGACAGTGATGAGTGGGAGGAGACTGGGGGAGATCAGTCAGCTTTAAACACACTGAAATCACACAAGACACAAACAGAGTGTGGCAAAATGTTTAATCAAAAGGTACATCTGATTCACACAGGGGAAAAGCCCTTTGCCTGTACAGTTTGTGGTAAAGGCTGTGTTAGCAAAAGTAAACTAAAAACACACATGAGGACTCATCCAGGCAAAAAGCCCTTCTCTTGTACAGTTTGTGGTAAAGGCTGTTCTCAAAAGGGTGATCTAAAAATACACATGATGACTCATACAGGCGAAAAGCCCTTTTCTTGTTCAGTATGTGGTAAAGGCTGTGTTAACACATGGGATCTAGAAAGACACATGAGGACTCATACAGGCAAAAAGCCCTTTGCCTGTACAGTTTGTGGTAAAGGCTGTGTTAGCAAAAGTAAACTAAAAACACACACAAGGACTCATACAGGTGAAAAGCCCTTTTCTTGTAAAGTTTGTGGTAAAGGCTTTTCTCAAAAGGGTGATCTAAAAAAACACACGAGGACTCATACAGGCGAAAAGCCCTTTTCTTGTGCATTTTGTGGTAAAGGCTTTGTTACCACAAGTCATCTAAAAAAACACACAATGACTCATACAGGCGAAAAGCCCTTTTCTTGTGCAGTTTGTGGTAAAGGCTTTGTTACCACAAGTCATCTAAAAACACACACGAGGACTCATACAGGTGAAAAGCCCTTTTCTTGTAATGTTTGTGGTAAAGGCTTTTCTCAAAAGTGTGATCTAAAAAAACACATGAGGACTCATACAGGGGCCTCTAGCCTTTAGTTAAAGCTAGTCACACAGACACATATATGATCATTCAGTCTTATCCAGGATGACAAAGAGAATGATACTAAAGCAGACGCATTACATAATTTGCC
This sequence comes from Gymnoscopelus braueri, assembly GCF_963280865.1. Classification (NCBI taxonomy): domain Eukaryota; kingdom Metazoa; phylum Chordata; class Actinopteri; order Myctophiformes; family Myctophidae; genus Gymnoscopelus; species Gymnoscopelus braueri. Next base: position 6,001,216 of record NC_137621.1, on the reverse strand, counting down.
AATAAATAAAATAAACATTAATAGTTTTTTGTGATGGATTTTTATTTTATCTCTTATTTTCTATTCAACATGATGGAATTTATTTTTTCTTTTTACATGTATTTATCTTTATAGCTTTATTCCCTCCAGCTCATTTACTTATTCAGTTACTGGAAGTACTATATGAGCATCACTGTGTCTGTCCACATTTGCCAGGATTTAAGTCATATTCATGCAATAATTATTATATTAATTGGTATGCAGTAAATAATGGTGCAGTAAAGTGCTGACAAACTGCGGAGTTTGTGTAGTCACTCTGTGTTGACATGTGTGTTTAGATTGTTTCAATATAATAGTACATAATATGGTAGATGCCAGGGAGACAATGTACATTGTCACCGAGTTTGATTACGTGTTTATATTCTACAGAGTTTTGTGTCTTTATAGAGGTCTTTTTATAGACTCAGATCCCCTTTCATCCCTTGGGATTTTTCTTTAATAATTAAAGTATTAAAGCATCAGCATTGTACAATCCAGTCAATTAACCCTTTAAGACCGGGAACGCATCTGTGTCATTTTAGATTTATTTGGCTATTCAAAAATAGCATATATACAAGCTCATAGCGCGGCACCGAGTGCCGCGGTATGAGCTTGTATATCCGCTATTTTTGAATATCTGCTATTTTTGAAAAAACTGTTAGGATTTAGAAAATATTTAAGAATCGCCTCAGGTCTTAATGGGTTAAATGCCCCTAACACGTTTTCAAGTTTAATGGCCACAGGTAGGGAATGACCTCCTGTGTCTCCCATTGGTACATTTTGGCGTACTGAGTCTCTCACTGAACATGCTCCTTCTGCAAATATAGTGCATTTGTAATACATGTGATGATAAATAGCAACAAGGAATCAGTTGTTGAAATAAAGCAGTGAAGTACACATAAGTAATAAGCAATTAGAATCTAAAATCTTTATTTGTCAAACTCAAACATGGCACAAGCAGTGAAACTGTTACAACACAATACAATACCAGATAATAATGTAAAATACAAAATAACACTGTGCGGGATACATAAAGGTAGAGGCAGGCAGAACAGCAGTATTATATATATATATATATATATATATATATATATATATATATATATATATATATATATATATATATATATATATATATATATAAAGTATAGGCTACATTATATCGGTGGGAAGGAATGATCATCAGTGAGTGATGATCAGACCATCAAGTGTGAGTGGTTACCATTTAAAGGGATAGTTCACCCCCAAAATGACTTTTCTTTCTATCTATTAGTCTGGAGACTTGCATTCATGGATATTTTTTTGTCGCATTCCTAAGCCAATACTTTGATGACCGGAGCGGTTCTGATAGGAGACACAAAGAGACTCCTTTGTGTCTCCTACCGGAACCGCTGCCTACCAGTCGGCTGGTCTTCAAATTATTAGCTTAGGAATGTGAAAACAAAAAATATCCATGAATTCACGTCTCCATGGGGTGATTAATCCATAGAACAAAAGTATTTTTTTGGGTGAACTATCCCTTCAAATCAGTGGAGAGGATGGGATGAATAGTTGAATGGTCTCAATGTGATGTCTGCTAGAATCGCTGCATGGACAGCAAGATACAATCAAGTATACTTATTTACCTAATCAGGTCCAAATGCTGTGTAATATTATAATTAACTGGGTTGGGTACACAACACACTTAACTGGAGTCATATCAGCCTTCATTTCCACATGAACATTTGGAATTGAAGGCTGTTGCGTCAGCGCCCAAAACTTCTGGCTTGAACATTAAGTAAGTAAGACAAAGTAAGTCATTACACATAGGCTAACTGAACTGAGCAAGAGCCACATACACACATATACACCGTAACCTGTCACAACGCACAATTAACTTGAGCCACAACACGACAGACCTCTAGCATTAACTTTAAAGGGAATTACAAACTCATTCATATAGTCTAATGGAAGAGACCAAGGGACACATACAGTACACTGTAACCTGTCACAGCTGTCACAAACATGATTCATTGCCAACCAGTCATCAGACCCCAACATGACAGAGTAACAAGTAAATAGAGTAACAGATTGAATCATATTACAGCATACATACAACACAAGCAGCAGCAAAACTAACATGTTCCTACTAGTTAGTGATGTGTCGTTCATGATCGATTCGTTCAAAAGAACTAGTTAATTTCCCGCGAACGTGAACGAGCTCGTTCACATTCTGAAACTGTAACGTTCACGCGCGACGTAAAAAAAAAACGCTCCCGCGATCGTGTTTTACACACATTATAAAACATACATTAACCACTTCAGCCCTATTTTATACCTAGGCTATTTGAAACTAGCAGATCTACAAGCTCACAACGTGTCGCATCGCGACGCGTTGTGAGCTTGTAGATCGGCTATTTTCAATTATGTTAGTACTTTTACTTTTGGTAGTTTAAGTATATTTTGATGCCAATACTTTTGTACTTTTACTCAAGTCAATTTTGTACACTAGAAAATAGCGCTACTGAACGAGAACGTGAATGAATCATTTGAACGAATCAATGCCGTGAACGTGAACGAAATTGTTCGCTCACTGAAATGAACTTTTTTTCCCACCGCTAGTTCCTACCTTGAGCCGTCTTCTACTTGACTTCATCAGTTGTGTAGGACGTGACGGCTTGCAGGGTCAAACTTTGGAACCCATGGATAGAGAGGTAGAGCCCTCCTCTCTCTCTAAGTGGTCCTCAGACAAGCCCTTCAGACCTGGAGCTGCGTCTCCATGTCTTCTCCATCCTCCATACATCTGGCCAGCTGGCCGATACTCTCCAACCCTGCATTTTATGTTGCAAATACAGTACGTCCACATACAGTAGGTGGGTGTGGGACGTCCACATGATTGATGCCTGTGTGTTGGCTCCTGTATATAGCACAAGTTTCCGATATTCAATTAAGTAAAGTTAAAAGTATTGGCATCAAAATGTACTTAAAGTACCAAAAGTAAAAAATACTCATTCTTTCTTCTTTTCCTTCACCTTTATTTATTCAGGAAGGACAATTGAGAGCCAGCTCTCTTTTCCAATGACGCCCTGATTACAGTGTACAAGCATACAATTTAAACACAATATATTACAATACATTACATTATATTACAGGATAATAAACATTTCAGAGTGTACAAGTACAGTTAGAACTCAGCGTATTTCTTATAAGTAATTTAAAGCGATCAAGTGAGATCAGGTTCTCTAATTTTAGAACCGATTGTAGAGAGTTCCACATGTGAGGGGCATAGTAATGAAAGGCTGTCTTACCCAGTTCAGAATTAGCAGAGGGAATTTCTAAAATAATGTAATCCTGAGAACGGGTGTGGTGATGGCCAACTTTGGGTACTAATAGGCTGTTAAGATAATTGGGTAATTTCTTGAGTAAGGCTTTGTAGATATAGATGGTACAGTGCTGTTCTCGTCTTATAGCCAAAGATGGCCAACCGACCTTTTCATAAAGTCTGCAGTGATGATGGGTAAGAAACCCATCTCCAGTTATAAACCGGAGGGCTGAGTGATAGACTGCATCAAGTGGCTTTAGTGATGAGGGAGCAGAATGCATGTAAACAATATCGCCGTAATCTAGAACTGATAAAATTGTGGCTTGAATTAACTGTTTTTTGCTGTTGGAGTCAAAGCAAGCTTTGTTTCTGTAGAGAAATGCTAATTTTGGTTTTATTTTTGTGATGAGTTCTGAAATGTGAGTTTTGAAGGAAAGTTTGTCATCTATCCATATGCCTAGATATTTGTAGCTGGAGACTCTTTCAATAGGAGTCCCCTCTATAGTGGTTATATTATTGAAAGTTGGAGTAGCATTTTGTTTTCTTGAGAAGACCATGTATTTTGTTTTACCGGGATTTAATGAGAGTTTCAGATTGATAAGGGCCTGTTGAATTAAATGAAAGTCTGATTGTAGGTTTTGAAATGCTAAGTCAACTGAGGGGGCGACCGAGTAGATGACTGTGTCGTCCGCGTAGAAATGTAGTGCACTGTTTACAACTCCACTGTTAAAATCATTAATAAAAAGTCTAAATAGAATGGGGGCTAAAATTGAGCCTTGCGGAACCCCCTTGCTAATATTTAAAAATGTGGATTTGTGACCGTCCGCTACAACAGCTTGTGATCTACCAAAGAGGTAGTTTTTAAACCAGTTACAGGACTTAGGATCAAAACCAACTGTTTTAAGACGCTCTAGGAGTAGATCATGGTCTACAGAGTCAAAGGCCTTTGATAAATCAATAAATGCTGCAACACAGTCCTGTTTTTTATCCAGGGCATAGACAATGTCATTAATCACCTTAGTGGCAGCCGACGTAGTGCTGTGACCAGGTCTAAAACCTGATTGGTGGCAGTTCAAAATGTTATTTAGTGATAAAAAATATTTAAGTTGGGTATTGACCAGGTGTTCTAAAATTTTTGCAAGGCACGGAAGTTTAGAAATTGGTCGATAATTATTGAGGTCATCTGTGGGACCACCTTTGTGTAGAGGAGATACATAAGCTGTTTTCCATAGAGCGGGAATACTATCGGTTAATAAGGTTTGATTAAAAATATGCGTTATAATGTCAGAGATAACGGGTGTAGCTAATAGTAAGAGTTGTGGGTCTAGTTCATCAGCTCCGGTCGATTTTTTGGGGTCAATGGCAGATAGAGCCTCCCATACCTCTGAGCCAGAGAAGGGCCTGAGCGAGAATGTTTGGGAGGGACTGTCGTGGACAGGATTGCTGGGTGATATGCCAGAATTCCCAAAGAGATTATGCCAGAATGTCAAGTGTTGTGAATGTGAGTGAGTGAAGGTCAAATATATTTAAAAAAAATTTAAATAGCAGATCTACAAGCTAAGAAATTGCTGCGCGTTGTGAGCTTGTAGATCGGCTACTTTCAAATAGACAAAGGTATATAGGGCTGAAGTGGTTAATGTATGTTTTGTAATAATAATCAAAATCTACAAAGTAACTAGAAACTTAAGTTTTCAAATAATTGTTTTTGGTAGAGATGCAGCAGACAGAGGAGATAGGGGGGTAACAGCAGAATGACATGGACCAGGTTATTGTGTAACATCCTGCTTCCATGTTCTACATTTCTGGCAGTGCTGTAAAGATGTGCTGGCAGTGCTGTAAAGATTCATCAGACAGCCATAAAACACTGCTTACCTTTCACAATAAAAGAAAACACTGACAAACATGGCACCCGCGCCCTTAGCTGCCTAGTTAGCTGAACTACCGTGTCCAGTGAGGGACAAAAAGGTGATGCTGGCTTAAAACAGGTGAAAGAAATTGGCAACAGTGACACCTACTGACATAAATAGGCTACTGCCTTACATCTACAAGCAAAAATTAAATCGCCTGTCTTCAATATTGTCAAGAGGTTTATCCAATAAAAATGCAGAGAGTAGAAAACCATAACAATGTAAATCAGTGCTTGTTCTTTGAGGTACCGCTGGGATTTTAACCCATGATCTCCTGTTTACTAAAGAGCGCTTTCAGCAGCTAAACCAAGCCTGATGTTAAATATAGAAGATGAGATGCACTGCCCTCTACAGCAGCGCTCCCAACCTCGACACGGCGGACCTTATTGTGCCGTGTGACATGCCTTGGGTTTCCGATTAAAATTTAGAATGAAAAAAGAACAACCCCCCCGCCCCCCCCCCCCCCCCCCACCCACACACACACAATAGATACGTGGGCTCAGGCTGCCGCTGCCTTGAGCTCATAGTCCGTCACAGGCACAGCCAATCGACCCTCGCCCATAGGAATGCAAATGTGTGGCTTTGTCTTCATGGGGTTATCACATGTACTCCCCTGGCAGGTACTCAGGGATGTAATGTAATGTAATGAAAGTGGGTCGGAACGGGCCGATACAGCGTTCAGCAGATCCGCCAAACAGGGGAATAAGAGGAGCTGTAACCTGAAGAAAAGCGTGCTTTTCCCTATTACCCAGTTTGTAGATGATGCTCAATTGGAACAATCATCTTTTAAAATAGAAAAAACGGCTTTCACGTACCTAGGTATTAAAATTACTCGTTCCTTTAAGGATCTGTTCCAAGCTAATTTTAAGGTACTATTAGATCGTACAAAGCTAGATCTAACAAGATGGTCATCCCTTCCCATCTCACTAGCCGGCCGTATAAACTCTATTAAGATGTCAGTGTTACCAAGATTTCTTTATCTATTTCAGATGATTCCGGTCTTTATACCAAAATCATGGTTCAAACAATTAGATTCTTATATCTCCTCTTTCATCTGGAATAATACCCATCCAAGAATTAGAAAGTCATTTTTAGAAAGACGCAAAAACGACGGTGGACTGGGCCTCCCCAATTTTCTTTTCTATTATTGGTCAGCAAACATACATAAATGCATATATTGGATTTCTACTTCTAAAAATAGTAGAAACGCTCCAACGTGGGCTCGTATGGAACTCCAATCAGATAGAACAATTTCCCCGGTGTCCCTATTATGTTCTCCCTCTGGTCCTGGCACCCAAATCCTCAATACCATTGTTAAACAGTCCATAAAAATTTGGTTCCAATTTAGGAAACATTTTAATCTCACTCAGATAAGCTATCTCTTCCCATTGGTTTCCAATCATCTTTTTCCTGCATCACAGTCTGACTTTGCATTCCAGCTTTGGAGGAGAAATGGCTTGAACTTTTTATGTGACCTTTTCCTGGATAATACTTTTGTTGCCTTCTCTACACTTACAGAAAATTATAATATCCCTAATACTCATTTTTTCAGATATCTTCAGATTCGTAGTTTTGCGATACAACACCTTCCCTCATTTCCACACCTTACGGCCAAGTCAAAGTTTGATGAATGTTTAATTCGGAATCCTTCACAGAAAGGCACCATCTCAAGGCTATATAATACGATTCAAAATTTGAACCCCTTATCCTGGGTGGGTGCAAAGTTGGCATGGGAGCAGGACATAGGCATAGAGATCCCAGATGCTGTATGGAACCATAGTATTGAACGTATTCACTCCTCATCGTTTTGTATAAGACATTGTCTCATCCAGTTCAAGGTCTTTCACCGATTACATTACTCAAAGGAGAAACTGGCTAAAATGTATCCAAACATAGACTCTAAGTGCCCAAGATGTAGCCACAGCCCCGCAACCGTAGGACATATGTTCTGGTCCTGTCAATCGTTGACAAACATTTGGAACAATTTCTTTAAAACATTCTCATATATTTTCAAGAAAACTATTAACCCCAATCCATATATTGCCATCTTTGGAGTACTCCCCATTGAATATAAGTCCTCAAAGCATGAATCAAATGTTATTGCCTTTGCCTCACTAGTCATGCGACGTCTCATTCTTTTGAATTGGAAATCTACAACATCACCTTCATTCCTTGTTTGGATTGAGGAGATGATGAAACTATTACCATTGGAGAAGATTAGATATACTACATATGGGTCATTAACTAAATTTAATCTCATTTGGTCTCCATTTATAAATTATGTCACAAACCTGACGTTCACCTGACATAAACAGATCTAGGTGGCCTATGATGGGATCTTGGGCCAGCGACAGTGCCAGGAGGTTGGGTTTACTACCTAATTATTTTTACTTATATATATGTATATATATAAATGTATGTGACTGTGGCCGTTTAGTACGGAGACTGATATTGGCTCTACTGTATGTGTAGCACGGTCGGTGTTGTGCCTCTTATGTGTGTTTTTTTTTTTTTTTTTCAGTATTATTATTTACTATTATTATTTTATTTTATTTCCTTCGCTTCCCTTTGTTTTTTTTTTTTTTTTTTTGTCTCGGCTTACTTTTGTTTTTTGGTAGATGGATGTGCCAAGCCCCTGTACTGTGCCTTGGTGGGGGTGGGCGGGGGGAGGTGGGGTTGTAGATTGAGGACAGCACTGTCAATTGCTGTCCACATGACAAAGGTAAAAAAATGAAAAATAAAGTCTTTAAAAAAAAAAAAAAAAAGTGCTTATAAATCACTCCAGTGTGTTTGTGTCAACGTAATCCGTGTAGTTTGTGGTGTTTAATTACTCCACGGAGAGAATCTCTTGCAACTTCAAGCCGCAGTACCGTCGATATAATATAACCGGAAAACTCGCCCCAAAAAATAGCCCCGTAAATAGCTGATCTACAAGCTCACAATGCACCACGCTATTTTCAAATATCCTAAGTATAAAAGAGGTTAAAATAGTCTCGATTTTGATGCTATATGAAACACTTTGTTTACCCCCCCCCCCTTTCCCCCTCTTCACAACATCTTGACCAAATTAGCTGATGTAAAAGCTCACAACGTGTTTAATTGCAACGCATTGTGAGCTTGTAGATTGCTATTTCCTGTGAATGTTTGCTTTTTATGACATGCCCAGAATAGGGTAGGGTTCATGTGGTTAGCACATTTTGCTGGGGTCCCCCTGAAACACCCTAAACTAAAGGACCCCAAATGTTTTATGTTTTTTTTTATTTTATTATAGAGTTTGAGAATCACATGTAGATCAACGACTGAACAGGAACCTGAAGACCACCTGGATCTCAATACGTTTTAAGCACTCTTTATTTATTTTATTGCAAGTTGGCCGGTACTGAGGGTGTACCTCAGTACGAAGATTTGGTTGTAAAAGTATTAATGGGTTCACTGAAGCTGTGCAGTTAATTCTACTTCAGTATTAACTAATCAGAAGACTCACTGATCTAACATTTAGAAGTAATTACTTTAGAAAATAATAGGGACTGCCTATATCAGTCAGCTCGCACTGCATCTTCTATGAGAGCTGCAATGTAAACAAACAACCGTCCCCCTGAAACAACCGAAACTAAAGGACCCCTAGTTTTGTATGTATTTATTTTTTTAATTAGAGTGAAAATCTGCAGACAGAGATTTGGAGACTCCTCAGGGTGTTGAGATGATACTGCTTATTACTATTCTTTTTTTTTACATTTAGCTGATCAAAGTCCTCATACAAAAATCTCTGCACTGCACACAGAGTGGGGGAGTGTTTACTAATGAATGACATTGTTTCAGTTCTTTAAATGTTGAATTTCTTCAAATACCAAATTGATTGATTGATGTACTTTATTTAGTAAGATATGAGAACAACAGTACATGGAAGTACAAATTCACAATACAAGGTCTACTAAACTGGAAGACTCATTAAGCACTGAGCTTGTTTAAGATGAGATCCCCATACACACAAATCATGATGATATATAAGAGACAGACAGATATACACACTACTATACAGAATGTCATACAATCAGCTTACAGGTTACTGGTATGAAGAGTGAAAAATATGTACAAGAGAAGAAAAATAATTGGGAGGGGGGGGGGGGGGGTAGGTTAAGACTTAGACAGGGGCCATTTTCGAAACACATGAGATGCACCAAACAGAATCAGTATATCAATCATGGTGTCTCTAGTTAGTTCTTAATTTGCCATATTGATCATTGGATCTCAATGTTGGGGTTGGGGACCTCCCCAGCTAAATGATTGATAGTTAATCTATCTTCATCATTCAACAAGTTCAACTAAATACAGCAAGATAACTATTTTGAATTTGATCTGAATTTCACTGTGATCTCCGTACCTACAGTATAGGCCTATAGACAGTAAAGTATATGGTCCGACAATATTGGACTGAATCATTCCTACATAATATATAATAACTAATAATAATAAATAATAAATATTCTTAGATTTGGGTTCCAGAGATAAACATCTTGTCAGTTATGTGGTCTAATGCAAATATAATGTGGGGTCCCTGAAATTAGAGAGAATCATATGTAGATCAACGACAACCAAGTCTAGATACTAGATACTAGAATGTGTAAATTGGGGGATACTTGGAGACAATGACACACCTGAAGTGTGTGTAGATTATAGTGCAGTGCCAAGTGGGCCGACCAGACACATTTAAAATGCAAATAAGACAACAATAAGGTATAGTAGTGTGTGTGTGTGTGTGTGTGTGTGTGTGTGTGTGTGTGTGTGTGTGTGTGTGTGTGTGTGTGTGTGTGTGTGTGTGTGTGTGTGTGTGTCACACACACACACACACACGCATGTGTCTTAGCTCCGCCCCCTTAGCAGCCTCATCTGAGACAATAAAAGCTTGACCTTCAGTTGAGATCAAACACACAACTCACAGTGAGGGAGGACAGACTGTCTTTCCACAGCTACAGGAGGCTCTGTCTTCACTTACACACCTCCTCCACCAGGGGGCGAAAGGCACTAGGAAGACAACAGTGCCTGGATCCTTCAGTGCGCATGTGTAAAACACGTAAGTGCGTGTTGTGATCTTGGTGAAAAACGTGTCACAAAGGAGGTAAAAACGTGTCAGATGGAGTCTGTACGGCTGAAGATAAATGAACACATGACGTCGGTGGGAGAGGAGATATTGTGTGTTTTGGACAAACAGCAGCGTGGTGCTGATGTTTGTTGTGCGAAGCTTGTCAGAGTGTGTGTGTTGGAGCGCCTCAGTGCGGCTGCAGAGTTCATGTTCAACCTCTTCCAGAGAGAGATAGAGACTCTAGAAACTCTGCTGGAGAAACAAAACAAACTGATGGACATCGATCTACACACTGCAGGTATGTCTGTTACACACACAACATCAAACTACACACTGCAGGTATGTCTGTTACACACACAACATCAAACTACACACTGCAGGTATGTCTGTTACACACACAACATCAAACTACACACTGCAGGTATGTCTGTTACACACAACATCAAACTACACACTGCAGGTATGTCTGTTACACTGTACAAACACAACATCAAACTATACACTGCAGGTATGTCTGTTACACACACAACATCAAACTACACACTGCAGGTATGTCTGTTACACACACATCAAACTACACACTGCAGGTATGTCTGTTACACACACAACATAAAACTACACACTGCAGGTATGTCTGTTACACACACAACATCAAACTACACACTGCAGGTATGACACAGCGTTTACATGGTGAGGTGTTGTTAGGTTGTAGATCTGTTTTTGGGGATCATTGCTTGTAGATCAATAGACCAGCCATAGGCTCCGTTTTGATGACTGAGTTTAACTTCCCCGTCCACACACCTATTCCCACACACCTACTTGTAAAGTAATATCTTTAGTCTCTATATATAGTCTAGTGACTAGTCCTTATTTATGTCACATCAAAGTCCTTATGATTAATTTCGTGCTGTATTCCTTCATTCCAGACCAGTGTGTGGAGTCCAGTCTGCAGGTGAAGATCGGTTCTCCAGACAGGACTGTTTCTATTAAACAGGAACCTGAAGACCACCTTGAACAGAAACCCAAAGACCACCTGGAACTACTCTTTATTTATTGTATTGGTGAAAGTGGGCCGGTACTGAGGGTGTACCTCAGTGGGTGTACCCTCACTGAGTTACACTGAGGGTGTTCAGTATTAACTAATCACAAGACTCACTGATCTAACATTTACAAGTAATTACTTTCAAAAATAGGGACCGCCCCTCATTCAGCTCGCCTCACATCTTCTATGAGAGCTGCAATGTAAACACACAACGGCCACATTATTTTCAGCACAGAGCGCTGCAGAGTTTATTTACAGCTGAAGTTATTCCAACCACTAAAGACATAAAACAGGAAACAAAGGAAAATGAAGCAATTCAAATTTAGTTTTTTTAGCCAGTGTGCAGACTTTATTTGTAGTTTTTCCTGCACCTGGACACTGAAGTGGATGTATGTGCACCAGCTTTTCATAAAGCAGAGGGAACACTGCATGATATCATGTTCTATAGAGTCTCATTGTATCTTTTTTCCTAGACTTCCTGCTCGCCCATGTGTGTAAAGAGGAGGTTTCCCCTGAAGAGGAGTGGAGCTCCAGTCTGGTCCAGGAAGAATCAAAATCTCCAAAATATGAGAGGAGCCCCAGTCTGGTCCAGGAGGAACCACAACTTCCACGGATTAAAGAGGAACAGGAGGAGCTACTCCAAAGACCAGAAGGGGCTGATGGGTCAATGTTGACATTACTAGCAGTGAAAAGTGAAGATGATGATGAAAACACAGAGACAGAGCCTTTAGCTAGCACCTCAACTGAACACGTGAAAACACAAGCTGATGTAGAGCACTGTGGAAAATCACAACCAACTAGTGACCAGCTCCTCTCTTCACAATGTTCTGAATCAGACACTGAAGACAGTGATGAGTGGGAGGAGACTAGGGGAGATCAGTCAGCTTTAAACACACTGAAATCACACAAGACACAAACAGAGTGTGGCAAAATATTTAATCAAAAGGTACATCTGATTCACACAGGGGAAAAGCCCTTTGCCTATACAGTTTGTGGTAAAGGCTGTGTTAGCAAAAGTAAACTAAAAACACACATGAGGACTCATACAGGCGAAAAGCCCTTCTCTTGTACAGTTTGTGGTAAAGGCTGTTCTCGAAAGGGTGATCTAAAAATACACATGAGGACTCATACAGGCGAAAAGCTCTTTTCTTGTTCAGTATGTGGTAAAGGCTGTGTTAACACATGGGCTCTAAAAAGACACACGAGGACTCATACAGGCGAAAAGCCCTTTTCTTGTAAAGTTTGTGGTAAAGGCTGTTCTCAAAAGGGTGATCTAAAAATACACATGATGACTCATACAGGCGAAAAGCCCTTTTCTTGTAAAGTTTGTGGTAAAGGCTGTTCTCGAAAGGGTGATCTAAATAGACACATGAGGACTCATACAGGCGAAAAGCCCTTTTCTTGTTCAGTATGTGGTAAAGGCTGTTCTCGAAAGGGTGGTCTAAATAGACACATGAGGACTCATACAGGCGAAAAGCCCTTTTCTTGTAAAGTGTGTGGTAAAGGCTTTTCTCAAAAGTGTGATCTAAAAAGACACATGAGGACTCATACAGGGACCTCTAGCCTTTAGTTTAAGCTAGTCACAGACACATATATGATCATTCAGTCTTATCCAGGATGACAAAGAGAATGATACTAAAGCAGACGCATTACATAATTTGCCAATAAATAAAATGAACATTAATAGTTTCTTGTGATGGATTTTTATTTTATCTCTTATTTTCTATTCAACATGATGGAATTACATTTTTATATTTATAGCTTTATTCCCTCCAGCTCATTTACTTATTCAGTTACTGGTAGTACTATATGAGCATCACTGTGTCTGTCCACATTTGCCAGGATTTAACAAGTCATATTCATTCATATCCATGCAATAATTATTATATTCATTGGTATGCAGTAAATAATGGTGCAGTAAAGTGCTGACAAACTGCTGAGTTTGTGTAGTCACTCTGTGTTGACATGTGTGTTGTTTAGATTGTTTCAATATAATAGTACATAATATGGTAGATGCCAGGGAGACAATGTACATTGTCACCTAGTTTGATTACGTGTTTATATTCTACATAGTTGTGTGTCTTTATAGAGGTCTTTTTATAGACTCAGATCCCCTTTCATCCCATGGGATTTTGCTTTAATAATTAAAGTATTAAAGCATCAGCATTGTACAATCCAGCCAATTAAATGCCCCTAACACGTTTTCAAGTTTAATGGCCACAGGTAGGAATGACCTCCTGTGTCTCCCATTGGTATATTTTGGCGTAATGAGTCTCACTGAACATGCTCCTTCTGCAAATATAGTGCATTTGTAATAAATGTGATGATAGCAACAAGGAATCAGTTGTTGAAATAAAGCAGTGAAGTACACATAAGTAATAAGCAATTAGAATCAAAAATCTTTATTTGTCAAACTCAAACATGGCACAAGCAGTGAAACTGTTACAACACAATACCAGATAATAATATAAAATACAAAATAACACTGTGCGAGATACATAAAGGTAGAGGCAGGCAGAACAGCAGTATTATATATATATATATATATATATATATATATATATATATATATATATATATATATATATATATATATATATATATATATATATATATATAAAGTATAGGCTACATTATATCGGTGGGAAGGAATGATCATCAGTGAGTGATGATCAGACCATCAAGTGTGAGTGGTTACCATTTAAAGGGATAGTTCACCCCCAAAATGACTTTTCTTTCTATCTATTAGTCACCCCATGGAGACTTGCATTCATGGATATTTTTTTGTCGCATTCCTAAGCCAATACTTTAATGACCGGAGCGGTTCTGGTAGGAGACAAAAAGAGTCTCCTTTGTGTCTCCTACCGGAACCGCTGCCTACCAGTCCGCTGGTCTTCAAATTATTAGCTTAGGAATGTGAAAAAAAACTAAACAAATATCCATGAATTCACGTCTCCATGGGGTGATTAATCCATAGAACAAAAGTATTTTTTTTGGGTGAACTATCCCTTTAAAATCAGTGGAGAGGATGGGATGAATAGTTGAATGGTCTCTATGTGATGTCTGCTAGAATCACTGCATCGACAGCAAGATACAATCAAGTATACTTATTTACCTAATCAGGTCCAAATGCTGTGTAATATTATAATTAACTGGGTTGGGTACACAACACACTTAACTGGAGTCATATCAGCCTTCATTTCCACATGAACATTTGGAATTGAAGGCTGTTGTGTCAAAGCCCAAAACTTCTGGCTTGAACATTAAGTAAGTAAGACAAAGTAAGTCATTACACAGGCTAACTGAACTAAGCAAGAGCCACATACACACATATACACCGTAACCTGTCACAACGCACAATTAACTTGAGCCACAACACAACAGACCTCTAGCATTAACTTTAAAGGAAATTAAAAACTCATTCATATGGTCTAATGGAAGAGACCAAGGGACACATACAGTACAATGTAACCTGTCACAGCTGTCACAAACATGATTCATTGCCAACCAGTCATCAGACCCCAACATGACAGAGTAACAAGTAAATAGAGTAACAGATTAAATCACATTACAGCATACATACAACACAAGCAGCAGCAGCAGCAAAACTAACATGTTCCTACTAGTTAGTGATGTGTCGTTTATGATCGATTCGTTGAAAAGAACTAGTTAATTTCCCGCGAACGTGAACGAGCTCGTTCACTTTCTGAAACTGTTACGTTCACGAGCGACGTTTTACACACATTATAAAACATACATTAACCACTTTAGCCCTATTTTATACCTAGGCTATTTGAAAATAGCAGATGTACTTGTAGATCGGCTATTTTCAATTATGTTAGTACTTTTACTTTTGGTAGTTTAAGTATATTTTGATGCCAATACTTTTGTACTTTTACTCAAGTCAATTTTGAACACTAGAAAATAGCGCTACTGAACGAGAACGTGAATGAATCATTTGAACGAATCAATGCCGTGAACGAAATCGTTCGCTCACTGAAATTAACTTTTTTTCCCACCACTAGTTCCTACCTTGAGCCGTCTTCTACTTGACTTCATCAGTTGTGTAGGACGTGACGGCCTGCAGGGTCAAACTTTGGAACCCATGGATAGAGAGGTAGAGCCCTCCTCTCTCTCTAGGTGGTCCTCAGACAAGCCCTTCAGACCTGGAGCTGCGTCTCCATGTCTTCTCCATCCTCCATACATCTGGCCAGCTGGCCGATACTCTCCAACCCTACATTTTATGTTGCAAAACCACATAGGAAACAAGTGTTTCGTTTTGCTTTTATCCCAAATGAAATACGTCCACATAGGTGGGTGTGGGACGCCCACATGATTGATGCCTGTGTGTTGGCTCCTGTATATAGCACAAGTTTACGATATATAATTATATAATTGCCATTTAATGGTATGGGAGTGTTGGGCAACTATGATTCATTTCTAACTGTAGATGAGGTACTCTTCACCTACACAAAAAAAAACTCATTCTGGAGTCTACAAAGTGCATAAAATGTGTGATGCACTGCCCTCTACAGCAGCGTTTCCCAACCTCGACACGGCGGACCTTATTGTGCCGTGTGACATGCCTTGGGGTTCCGATTAAAATTTAGAATGAAAAAATAACAACCCCCCCCCCCCCACCCACACACACAAACACACAATAGATACGTGGGCTCAGGCTGCCACTGCCTTGAGCTCATAGTCCGTCACAGGCACAGCCAATCGACCCTCGCCCATAGGAATGCAAATGTGTGGCTTTCTCGCCCCAAAAAATAGCCCCGTAAATAGCTGATCTACAAGCTCACAATGCACCTTCAAATATCCTAAGTATAAAACAGGTTAAAATAGTCTCGATTTTGATGCTATATGAAACGCTCCCCCCCCCCCCTTTCCCCCTCTTCACAACATCTTGACCAAATTAGCTGATGTAAAAGCTCACAACGTGTTTAATTGCAACACATTGTGAGCTTGTAAATGTTTGCTTTTTATGACATGCCCAGAATAGGGTAGGGTTCATGTGGTTGGCACATTTTGCTGGGGTCCCCCTGAAACACCCTAAACTAAAGGACCCCAATTTTTTTTTAATTACAGAGTTTGAGAATCACATGTAGATCAACGACTGAACAGGAACCTGAAGACCACCTGGATCTCAGTAAGTTTTAAGCACTCTTTATAATTTTATTGGTGAAAGTTGGCCGGTACTGAGGGTGTACCTCAGTACGATGGTTTGGTTGTAAAAGTATTAATGGGTTCACTGAAGCTGTGCAGTTAATTCTACTTCAGTATTAACTAATCAGAAGACTCACTGATCTAACATTTAGAAGTAATTACTTTAGAAAATAATAGGGACTGCCTATATCATTCAGCTCGCACCGCATCTTCTATGAGAGCTGCAATGTAAACAAACAAACGTCCCCCTGAAACAACTAAAACTAAAGGACCCCTAGTTTTGTATGTATTCATTTTTTAAATTAGAGTGAAAATCTGCAGACAGAGATTTGGAGACTCCTTAGGGTGTTGAGATGATATTGCTTATTACTATTATTTTTTTACATTTAGCTGATCAAAGTCCTCGTAAAAAAATCTCTGCACTGCACACAGAGTGGGGGAGTGTTTACTAATGAATGACATTGTTTCAGTTCTTTAAATGTTGAATTTCTTCAAATACCAAATTGATTGATTGATGTACTTTATTTAGTAAGACATGAGAACAACAGTACATGGAAGTACAAATTCACAATACAAGGTCTACTAAACTGGAAGACTCATTAAGCACTGAGCTTGTTTAAGATGAGATCCCCATGCACACAAATCATGATTAATCATGATTACACACTGCAGGTATGTCTGTTACACACACAACATCAAACTACACACTGCAGGTATGTCTGTTACATGTCTCTTCACAACATCTTGACCAAATTAGCTGATGTAAAAGCTCACAACGTGTTTAATTGCAACACATTGTGAGCTTGTAAATGTTTGCTTTTTATGACATGCCCAGAATAGGGTAGGGTTCATGTGGTTGGCACATTTTGCTGGGGTCCCCCTGAAACACCCTAAACTAAAGGACCCCAATTTTTTTTTAATTACAGAGTTTGAGAATCACATGTAGATCAACGACTGAACAGGAACCTGAAGACCACCTGGATCTCAGTAAGTTTTAAGCACTCTTTATAATTTTATTGGTGAAAGTTGGCCGGTACTGAGGGTGTACCTCAGTACGATGGTTTGGTTGTAAAAGTATTAATGGGTTCACTGAAGCTGTGCAGTTAATTCTACTTCAGTATTAACTAATCAGAAGACTCACTGATCTAACATTTAGAAGTAATTACTTTAGAAAATAATAGGGACTGCCTATATCATTCAGCTCGCACCGCATCTTCTATGAGAGCTGCAATGTAAACAAACAAACGTCCCCCTGAAACAACTAAAACTAAAGGACCCCTAGTTTTGTATGTATTCATTTTTTAAATTAGAGTGAAAATCTGCAGACAGAGATTTGGAGACTCCTTAGGGTGTTGAGATGATATTGCTTATTACTATTATTTTTTTACATTTAGCTGATCAAAGTCCTCGTAAAAAAATCTCTGCACTGCACACAGAGTGGGGGAGTGTTTACTAATGAATGACATTGTTTCAGTTCTTTAAATGTTGAATTTCTTCAAATACCAAATTGATTGATTGATGTACTTTATTTAGTAAGACATGAGAACAACAGTACATGGAAGTACAAATTCACAATACAAGGTCTACTAAACTGGAAGACTCATTAAGCACTGAGCTTGTTTAAGATGAGATCCCCATGCACACAAATCATGATGACATATAAGAGACAGACAGATATACACACTACTATACAGAATGTCATACAATCAGCTTACAGGTTACTGGTATGAAGAGTGAAAAAAATGTACAAGAGAAGGAAAAAAATGGGGAGGGGGGGGGGGGGTTGGAGGGGGGGGGGTAGGTTAAGACATTTTCGAAACACATGAGATGCACCAAACAGAATCAGTATATCAATCATGGTGTCTCTAGTTAGTTCTTAATTTGCCATATTGATCATTGGATCTCAATGTAGGGGTTGGGGACCTCCAGGGGTCCTCCCCAGCTAAATGATTGATAGTTAATCTATCTTCATCATTCCAACATGTTCAACTAAATACAGCAAGATAACTATTTTAAATTTGATCTGAATTTCACTGTGATCTCCGTACCTACAGTACAGGCCTATAGACAGTAAAGTATATGGTCCGACAATATTGGACTGAATCATTCCTACATAATATATAATAACTAATAATAATAAATAATAAATATTCTTAGATAAACAAGAGATAAACATCTTGTCAAATGGAGTTATGTGGTCTAATGCAAATATAATGTGGGGTCCTTGAAATTAGAGAGTTTGAGAATCATATGTAGATCAACGACAACCAAGTCTAGATACTATAATATGTAAATTGGGGGATACTTGGAGACAATGACACACTTAAAGTGTGTGTAGATTATCTGTGCTGTGCCAAGTGGGCCGACCAGACACATTTAAAATGCAAATAAGACAACAATAAGGTATAGTAGTGTGTGTGTGTGCGTGTGCGTGTGCGTGTGTGTGTGTGTGAGTGCGTGTGTCTTAGCTCCGCCCCCTTAGCAGCCTCATCTGAGACAATAAAAGCTTGACCTTCAGTTCAGATCAAACACACAACCAAGTCTAGATACTATAATATGTAAATTGGGGGATACTTGGAGACAATGACACACCTAAAGTGTGTGTAGATTATCTGTGCTGCACACAGGCCATAGCCTACTGTCTTTCCACAGCTACAGGAGGCTCGGTCTTCACTTACACACCTCTTCCACCAGGGGGCGAAAGGCACTAAGAAGGCAACAGTGCCTGGATCCTTCAATGCGCATGTGTAAAACACGTAGTAAGTGTGTGTTGTGATCTTGGTGAAAAACGTTTCATAGGCTAAAGGAGGTAAAAACGTGTCAAATGGAGTCTGTACGGTTGAAGATAAATGAACACATGACGTCGGTGGGAGAGGAGATATTGTGTGTTTTGGACAAACAGCAGCATGGTGCTGATGTTTGTTGTGTGAAGCTTGTCAGAGTGTGTGTGTTGGAGCGCCTCAGTGCGGCTGCAGAGTTCATGTTCAACCTCTTCCAGAGAGAGATAGAGACTCTAGAAACTCTGCTGGAGAAACAAAACAAACTGCTGGACATCGATCTACACACTGCAGGTATGTCTGTTACACACACAACATCAAACTACACACTGCAGGTATGTCTGTTACACACACAACATCAAACTACACACTGCAGGTATGTCTGTTACACACACAACATCAAACTACACACTGCAGGTATGTCTGTTACACACACAACATCAAACTACACACTGCGGGTATGTCTGTTACACACACAACATCAAACTACACACTGCAGGTATGTCTGTTACACACACAAAATCAAACTACACACTACAGGTATGACACGTTTACAGGTATGACACGTTTACATGTGAAGTGTTGTTAGGTTGTAGATCTGTTTTTGGGGATCACTGCTTGTAGATCAATAGACCAGCCATTAGGCTCCGTTTTGATGACTGAGTTTAACTTCCCCGTCCACACACCTATTCCCACACACCTGCGTTTAAAGTTTAATGTTATACATATCTTTAGTCTCTATATATAGTCTAGTGACTAGTCCTTATTTATGTCACATCAAAGTCCTTATTATTAATTTCGTGCTGTATTCCTTCATTCCAGACCAGTGTGTGGAGTCCAGTCTGCAGGTGAAGATCGGTTCTCCAGACAGGACTGTTTCTATTAAACAGGAACCTGAAGACCACCTTGAACAGAAACCCAAAGACCACCTGGATCTCAGTAAGTTTTAAGCACTCTTTATTTATTTTATTGGTGAAAGTGGGCCGGTACTGAGGGTGTACCTCAGTGTACCCTCACTGAGTTACACTGAGGGTGTTCAGTATTAGCCCTAGAATGTCTGTGATCTTACATACATTTCATGTATTCTAAATACACAGTCATAGATCACCCTCGTCGACGCACTGTGTAGTGACGATCTGCACGGCCATAAAAGTGCTCTAAACTCCGTCTGTATTCACCCAATAATTAATTCCTAAGACTTGGAGTCATATTTTGTCCTCTAGTTTCATATCCATTTGAAAGTTCTGCCAGAAAACGTGTGTTTAGTCAAATATCTCCACTTTTCCACGAGCTGCACACGGACGACTTTCTGTACGGGGCGAGGGGGGCTGGAATGAGTGCAGGACTGATGTATATAAACTTCCTTTAGGACGCACAAATGTTTGGGACACACAATTGGCAGATGGAGTGATTCATTACCCCGCACCAATCACAAGCACCTGTCAATTGTGTTCCCCATTCGTTTGTGCTTCCCTGTGTCAATTTGTTATGACGTTTGTGATGACAAGAGGATTTGGGTAAATTCGGTCCATCACTCAAGTCGCCCCCCCTAGCCCGTACAGAAAGTCGTCCGTGTGCAGCTCGTGAAAAGTGGAGATATTTGACTAAACACACGTTTTCTGGCAGAACTTTCAAATGGATATGAAACTAGAGGACAAAATATGACTCCAAGTCTTAGGAATTAATTATTGGGTGAGTACAGACGGAGTTTAGAGCACTTTTATGGCACTTTTATGGCCGCGCAGATCGTCACTACACAGTGCGTCGACGAGGGTGATCTATGACTGTGTATTTGGAATACATGAAATGTATGTAAGATCACAAACATTCTAGGGCTAGTTCAGTATTAACTAATCACAAGACTCACTGATCTAACATTTACAAGTAATTACTTTAAAAAATAATAGGGCACTAATTAATAAATTGGCACTGGGTGTAAAAAATAGGGTTACAAAATCGTGGGATAAAGATTTAAGAAAAAAATAATAGGGACCGCCCCTCATTTAGCTCGCCTCGCATCTTCTATGAGAGCTGCAATGTAAACACACAACGGCCACATTATTTTCAGCAGAGTTTATTTACAGCTGAAGTTATTCCAACTACTAAAGACATAAAACAGGAAAAAAAGGAAAATGAATCTATTAAAATGCAGTTAAAACAGCTGAGTTTTTTCTAGCCAGTGTGCAGACTTTATTTGTATTTGATGAACTTGTGTTTTTCCTGCACCTGGACACTGAAGTGGATGTATGTGCACCAGCTTTTCATAAAGCAGAGGGAACACTGCATGATATCATGTTCTATAGAGTCTCACTGTATCTTTTTTCCTAGACTTCCTGCTCGCCCATGTGTGTAAAGAGGAGGTTTCCCCTGAAGAGGAGTGGAGCTCCAGTCTGGTCCAGGAAGAATCAAAATCTCCAAAATATGAGAGGAGCCCCAGTCTGGTCCAGGAGGAACCACAACTTCCACGGATTAAAGAGGAACAGGAGGAGCTACTCCAAAGACCAGAAGAGGCTGATGGGTCAATGTTGACATTACTAGCAGTGAAAAGTGAAGATGATGATGAAAACACAGAGACAGAGCCTTTAGCCAGCACCTCAACTGAACACGTGAAAACACAAGCTGATGTAGAGCACTGTGGAAAATCACAACCAACTAGTGACCAGCTCCTCTCTTCACACTGTTCTGAATCTGACACTGAAGACAGTGATGAGTGGGAGGAGACTAGGGGAGATCAGTCAGCTTTAAACACACTGAAATCACACAAGACACAAACAGAGTGTGGCAAAATGTTTAATCAAAAGGTACATCTGATTCACACAGGGGAAAAGCCCTTTGCCTGTACAGTTTGTGGTAAAGTCTGTGTTAGCAAAAGTAGACTAAAAACACACATGAGGACTCATACAGGCGAAAAGCCCTTCTCTTGTACAGTTTGTGGTAAAGGCTGTTCTCGAAAGGGTGATCTAAAAATACACATGATGACTCATACAGGCGAAAAGCCCTTTTCTTGTTCAGTATGTGGTAAAGGCTGTGTTAACACATGGGATCTAGAAAGACACATGAGGACTCATACAAGCGAAAAGCCCTTTTCTTGTACAGTTTGTGGTAAAGGCAGTGTTGACATATATAATCTAAAAAGACACATGAGGACTCATACAGGCGAAAAGCCCTTCTCTTGTACAGTTTGTGGTAAAGGCTGTTCTCAAAAGAGTGATCTAAAAACACACATGATGACTCATACAGGCGAAAAGCCCTTTTCTTGTGCAGTTTGTGGTAAAGGCTTTGTTACCACAACTCATCTAAAAAGACACATGAGGACTCATACAGGGGCCTCTAGCCTTTAGTTAAAGCTAGTCACACAGACACATATACAGTATGATCATTCAGTCTAATCCAGGATGACAATGAGTGATACTAAAGCAGAGGCATTACATAATCTGCCAATAAATAAAATAAACATAATAGTTTCTTGTGATGGATTTTTATTTTATCTCTTATTTTCTATTCAACATGATGGAATTTAATTTGTCTTTTTACATGTATTTATCTTTATAGCTTTATTCCCTCCAGCTCATTTACTTATTCAGTTACTGGTAGAACTATATGAGCATCACTGTGTCTGTCCACATTTGCCAGGGTTTAACAAGTCATATTCATTCATATCCATGCAATAATTATTATATTCATTGGTATGCAGTAAATAATGGTGCAGTAAAGTGCTGACAAACTGCTGAGTTTGTGTAGTCACTCTGTCTGTGTTGACATGTGTGTTGTTTAGATTGTTTCAATATAATAGTACATAATATGGTAGATGCCAGGGAGACAATGTACATTGTCACCTAGTTTGATTACGTGTTTATATTCTACAGAGTGTTGTGTCTTTATAGAGGTCTTTTTATAGACTCAGATCCCCTTTTATCCCATGGGATTTTTCTTTAATAATTAAAGTATTAAAGCATCATCATTGTACAATCCAGTCAATTAACCCTTTAAGACCGGGAACGCATCTGTGTCATTTAAGATTTCTTTGGCTATTCAAAAATAGCAGATATACAAGCTCATAGCGCGGCACCGAGTGCCGCGCTATGAGCTTGTATATCTGCTATTTCTTTGCTATCTTGTATATCTGCAATTTTTTTTTCAAAAAACTGTTAGGATTTAGACAATTTTTAAGAATCGCCTCAGGTCTTAATGGGTTAAATGCCCCTAACACGTTTTCAAGTTTAATGGCCACAGGTAGGAATGACCTCCTGTGTCTCCCATTGGTACATTTTGGCATAATGAGTCTCTCACTGAACATGCTCCTTCTGCAAATATAGTGCATTTGTAATACATGTGATGATAAATAGCAACAAGGAATCAGTTGTTGAAATAAAGCAGTGAAGTACACATAAGTAATAAGCAATTAGAATCAAAAATATTTATTTGTCAAACTCAAACATGGCACAAGCAGTGAAACTGTTACAACACGATACAATACCAGATAATAATGTAAAATACAAAATAACACTGTGCAGGATACATAAAGGTAGAGGCAGGCAGAACAGCAGTATTATAGAGCCGGTCGTTGAGAAGGAAATCCGAATCTGGTCTGAGGACACAGACGCTATGCTACAATCCTGCTTCTACCAGACTGACTGGGGGATGTTTAAGAACGCCGCTGGGAATAACATCAACGAACTCTCAGACTCAGTCACTGGCTTTATCAGCAAGTGCATAGATGACATAGTCCCAAAAAAGACAGTTCGGATCTATCCCAATCAGAAACCATGGATGGACAGCGGAGTATGTGCACATCTGCATGAACGGGATGCTGGTTTCAAATCTGGCGACGTGGAAACGCGCAACACGACGCGCGCGGCCCTAAACAGCGCCATCAGGAAGGCGAAAAAGGCCTACACAAAAAAGATGCAAGACAAACTCAGCAATGGCGACATCAGGAGCACATGGCAGGCAGTACACACCTTGACAGACTGCAAAACAAGAACCAGAAGCGAGGTGAACCCGCCTGCCTCCCTCCCCAACGAACTGAACACTTTCTACGGCCGGTTTGAGATCAGCTCCAACCGCGGCAGCCAAGCGGGGCCATCAGCAGCACCAGCAGAGGAGAACCCTTTGCATACCGCAAAAACAGATCCACCGACGACGCTATTGCCATGGCTCTCCACACCGTCCTCTCGCACATGGACAACAAGCTGCTGAAGGACAAATATGTACGTATGCTTCGTGGACTACAGCTCAGCATTCAACACCATTGTCCCAGCAATACTTGACAAAAAGCTCAGACACCTAGGCTACACCCAAGCATGTGCGACTGGATACAGGACTTCTTGTCCAACCGACATCAGGTGGTGAGAATGGGCAGCATCACATCCGACCCCCTGACCCTCAACACCGGAGCACCCCAGGGATGCGTGCTGAGCCCTCTCCTCTACTCCCTGTACACGTATGACTGCATAGCCACACATGTCTCCAACTTCATCATAAAGTACGCGGACGACACGACAGTGATAGGCCGAATCGTCAACAACGACGAGTCTGACTACAGAGAGGAGATCAAATCACTGGCACACTGGTGCCGGGAGAACAACCTCTCTCTTAACGTCGACAAGACCAAAGAACTGATCGTGGACTTCAGGAGGCCGCGGAGAGACCATGCGCCCATCCTCATCGACGGTGCTGCAGTGGAAAGGGTCAGCGAGTTCAAGTTCCTCGGAGTACACATCGAGGAGGACCTCAAATGGGAGACGCACTCCACACACGTGAGGAAAAAGGCTCAGCAGCGACTGTACTGGCTCCGCCGCCTGAAGAAGCTCGGAGTAGGACGTCGCATCCTCAGGCTGTACTACAACAGTTCTGTTGAAGGCATCCTAACAGGCTGTGTCACGGCCTGGTACGGGAACTGCACTGCCCGAGAAAAGATCAGCCTACAACGAGTAGTGCGATCGGCAGAGCGGATAATGGGAATCGAGCTCCCAGCGCTCCAGGAACTGTACAAAAAGCGGTGCGTGGTCAAAGCCAAGCGCATCATCAAGGACAAGCACCACCCAAGTCACAGACTGTTCAACCCCCTACAACGACCGCGACCGGGCAAGGGGCTCTACCGCAGTATCAAGAGTTCCACCACCAGGTTTTGGTGTAGTTTCAATCCAGCTGCTGTCAGAATGCTGAATGGGGCATAAGCCTGGATGAGTTCAGCAGCCTGACAGCAGGCGGCGCAGACTTTTCTGGCTCTTCCTGAACACACCTGTGGATTATACCAGGGACAATGACTTGGACTTTAGCCCCCCCTCGGACACACCTGTGGACTACACCAGGTACAAATGACTTTTTGTTGCACTCCCTCATGGAGCTACTTGCGGATTATACTAGGGTCAGTCCACTCTAGGTGGACACGCACTGACCTTTTGCACCTTAATCCCTTGTATAACGCACTGACTTTTTTTGGTCTTTTTTTATTGTGCTCCTTTTCCTCTAAGCACCTTAACGTCCATTGTCTATCATGCACAGTATAAGTATAACATGCACAGTATACAATACATTGCTGCTATGCTCAGGCACCTTAGTTTAGTTTTTTTTAGTTTTTTATTATCTCAGGTAATTTGTAAATATGTAGATAACTTGTCTGGCCTTCTGTTGCTCTCTTGTTTTGATCTCCTTCCCACCTGCCCCCCACCCTCTTCTTCTCCCCCCCCCCCCTCTTCTTTCTATGGAAACTAACGTTGCGATGGGAACGATGTACAAAAAAGAATTTCACCCACTTTTTTACCTTGTAAACCTGTGATGTGACAATAAAACTGATTCTGATTCTGATTCTGATTATATATATATATATATAAAGTATAGGCTACATTATATCGGTGGGAAGGAATGATCATCAGTGAGTGATGATCAGACCATCAAGTGTGAGTGGTTACCATTTAAAGGGATAGTTCACCCCCAAAATGACTTTTCTTTCTATCTATTAGTCACCCCATGGAGACTTGCATTCATGGATATTTTTTGTCGCATTCCTAAGCCAATACTTTGATGACCGGAGCGGTTCTGGTAGGAGACACAAAGCGTCTCCTTTGTATCTCCTACCGGAACCGCTGCCTACCAGTCCGCTGGTCTTCAAATTATTAGCTTAGGAATGTGAAAAAAAACAAAACAAATATCCATGAATTCACGTCTCCATGGGGTGATTAATCCATAGAACAAAAGTATTTTTTTTGGGTGAACTATCCCTTTAAAATCAGTGGAGAGGATGGGATGAATAGTTGAATGGTCTCTATGTGATGTCTGCTAGAATCGCTGCATCGACAGCAAGATACAATCAAGTATACTTATTTACCTAATCAGGTCCAAATGCTGTGTAATATTATAATTAACTGGGTTGGGTACACAACACACTTAACTGGAGTCATATCAGCCTTCATTTCCACATGAACATTTGGAATTGAAGGCTGTTGCGTCAGAGCCCAAAACTTCTGGCTTGAACACTAAGTAAGTAAGACAAAGTAAGTCATTACACATAGGCTAACTGAACTGAGCAAGAGCCACATACACACATATACACCGTAACCTGTCACAACGCACAATTAACTTGAGCCACAACACGACAGACCTCTAGCAAAGGGAATTACAAACTCATTCACATAGCCTTAAGGAAGAGACCAAGGGACACATACAGTACACTGTAACCTGTCACAGCTGTCACAAACATGATTCATTGCCAACCAGTCCTCAGACCCCAACATGACAGAGTAACAAGTAAATAGAGTAACAGATTGAATCATATTACAGCATACATACAACACAAGCAGCAGCAAAACTAACATGTTCCTACTAGTTAGTGATGTGTCGTTCATGATCGATTCGTTCAAAAGAACTAGTTAATTTCCCGCGAACGAGCTCGTTCACATTCTGAAACTGTTACGTTCACGCGCGACGTAAAAAAAAAACGCTCCCGCGATGGTGTTTTACACACATTATAAAACATACATTAACCACTTCAGCCCTATTTTATACCTAGGCTATTTGAAACTAGCAGATCTACAAGCTCACAACGTGTCGCATCGCGACGCGTTGTGAGCTTGTAGATCGGCTATTTTCAATTATGTTAATACTTTTACTTTTGGTAGTTTAAGTATATTTTGATGCCAATACTTTTGTACTTTTACTCAAGTAAATTTTGAACACTAGAAAATAGCGCTACTGAACGAGAACGTGAATGAATCATTTGAACGAATCAATGCTGTGAACGTGAACGAAATCGTTCTCTCAATGAAATGAACTTTTTTCCCCACCACTAGTTCCTACCTTGAGCCCTCTTCTACATGACTTCATCAGTTGTGTAGGACGTGACGGCCTGCAGGGTCAAACTTTGGAACCCATGGATAGAGAGGTAGAGCCCTCCTCTCTCTCTAGGTGGTCCTCAGACAAGCCCTCCAGACCTGGAGCTGCGTCTCCATGTCTTCTCCATCCTCCATACATCTGGCCAGCTGGCCGATACTCTCCAACCCTGCATTTTATGGTGCAAAACCTCATAGGAAACAAGTGTTTCGTTTTGCTTTTGCTTTTATCCCAAATCAAATACGTGTGGGAGTGGGACGTCCACATGATTGATGCCTGTGTGTTGGCTCCTGTATATAGCACAAGTTTACGATATTCAATTAAGTCAAGTTAAAAGTATTGGCATCAAAATGTACTTAAAAAGACAAAATACTCATTATGCCAGAATGTCAAGTGTTGTGAATGTGAGTGAGTGAAGGTCAAATATATAAAAAATATTTTGAAAATAGCAGATCTACAAGCTCAGACATTGCTGCGCGTTGTGAGCTTGTAGATCGTCTATTTTCAAATAGACAAAAGTATATAGGGCTGAAGTGGTTAATGTATGTTTTGTAATAATAATCAAAATGTACAAAGTAACTAGAAACTTAAGTTTTCAAATAATTGTAGTGGAGTAAAAGTACAATATTTGGAGCTGAGATGTATTGGAGTTGAAGTAAAAGTATTGAAAATTGATCCTCCAGTACTCCAGTAAAGTAAAAAAAATACTTCAGTATTTACTTTACTTGAGTACATGTACTTAGTTACTTTACAGCACTGCCAGAAATGTAGAACATGGAAGCATGATGTTATAGAATAACTTGGTCCATGTTATTCTGTCATTGATTGAAAATAGGGGGAAACAATTAGCCTAACTGTACAAATCAAGATAAAAGCTCATAAAACAAACACATCTCAGTTCTGTAGCTAATCTGATTTGCACAAAACATGAAGTTTTACAACAACAATCTATTGATGGGAGAGTGAATTTACCATGCTTGATGAGCGCATGTCTCAAGTTGTTTGCAATGCAGCTGCAAGGTTAACGAGGTGGGAGGGCACTTGACATCATCACTGCATCAGGTGAAAAGTGACTGCAGTCATTATGAATAATAATTATGATAGAGAAATGTTTATTTGTCTAAATGTTCTTCTTGATAAAGGGCCACGGGTCTTGGGCAGTGGTGTAACTAAGTAAGTAAATCAAAGTTTTAGTAACTCCACTGCGACCCCTACAGATCTTGTTAATAAAAAGGTTCCATTGACCAAATCTGTAGGGGGCGCAGTGGAGTTTGTTCCCCATGAGGTGGAATATTTTCTTTTCTGGACAAAAAGTGTATTTTAGACAGGAGGTGGGGTCTCAGAGCGTTCCCACTAGGCTTTCTTAAAAACGCCTTTGTTTTAGTGAGTAGCGAAAGCGTATTTGCGTTCAGGCAATGGCCGAAAAGTAACATAGCATTAAGGAGAACTCCTTCTAAAGCTATGATTGATTGATTGAATTGATTGATTGAATATTTTATTAGGCAAAAAAATGTAAAACAGCACAGTTACATTTAAAATACTTTGTCTAACAGGTCCGTTCATAAAAGTCCTTGCGGACTTGTTTCCAATGAGGGCCTTGGTATTCAATTCATATGGACCAGAGCTATAAGTCTACGGCAGTGTTTGTGCCTGCCTGAAACCTGCTTCTAGGGAGTGTTCAGCAACCTGCATTTCTTTCCTTTTTTTCCTTTTCTGTTTTTGGGTCCCAAGAGTCCCTTCCTAGAAATATAGCCTACAGTAACTGTAGGCCACATTTACTTGAGTACTGTACTCAAGTAAATGTTACTGTCAACTACTGGCCAATAACACATCATTCGTTTGTGTCTTAAAGGATTAAGGATAAGGATAAGGATAATTCCTTTTAACAGGTCGTTCATGAAAGTCCTTGCGGTCTTGTTTCCAATGAGAACCTGTGAGCAATTGGGGTTAAGAGTCTTGCTCAGGGACAAATTTCATATCATCGGCACATATGCTGGGATAGCCTGGAATCGAACCTGGGGCAACCAGGGCCTCTGGTTCCCTAGGCGGGCTCACTAACCACTCAGCTATGGCCGCCCCTATTAGTCCATGAGCCAGACAAGATTTCATTATCGAAAGAGTGGGCAAAACCATACGTATATTAAATTGTTTATAGGGTCAATATAAGTAAATAAATATGATAACCTTTCCACAGGAGCAGCTTTTTCATATTTATCACACATTTTGTTATTTTCCCCATACGTACATGACAGGTGAAAAAATGACAAAATTTAAAAAATAGTTAGCATAATGAAACTTCCCCAGTTGATTACTTACATGAAGACAATGATTTATCGTATTACAAGTTTTCTGAAATTGTATATTTAAATATGCAGATTAGGCATTAGGAAAATATGCCCAAATTTGCTTAACTTTCCAGAATCAACATTGGAACATTGGACAAAGCCAGAGTCAACATTTTTATTTCATTTTGTTAAGATGTTGGAGTCAAAGGTTTTTAACAAGGGAATATTCAATATCTGGCTACATTTTGAGGCTCTGGCTCATGGACTAAATGCCTAATTTGCGTATTTAAATATACAATTTAAAAAAACTTGTAATACGATAAATCATTGTCTTCATGTAAGTAATCAACTGGGGAAGTTTCATTATGATAGCAATTTTTTTAAATGTTGTCATTTTTTCACCTGTCATGTACGTATGGGGAAAATAACAAAATGTGTGATAAATATGAAAAAGCTGCTCCTGTGGAAAGGTTATCATATATTTATTTACTTATATTAACCCTATAAACAATTTAATATAGGTATGGTTTTGCCCACTCTTTCGATAATCATTGCTCAATTTTGGGGCTCTGGCTCATGGACTAGATGTGTAAGTGATATAAAACAAGTTGAAGCTCTCTGCATAACCATTGCTATATACAAACGTTATTAGTGTTACCTGTCACAGTTCCACCTGTTACCACTGGATGGCAGCAATATTCCATGATAGCACAGCCTGTTCATGTTTTATGTTGCTGCTAAACATTTCCAGTACTTCTTCCACTGGCACACATCACTGTCTGGATGGGACATTCACACTGTCTGGATGCAGTGGTGGAAAAAGTACTCAAATGTTTTACTTAAGAAAAGTATCAATACTGCAATGTAAGTACTCGGTTACAAGTAAAAGTCCGGAATTCAGAATTGACTTGAGTAAAAGTACAAACATGTTTGAAAATAGCAGATCTACAAGCTTGTAGATCGGCTATTTTCAAATAGCCTTGGTATATAAATAGGGCTAAACAGGTAAATGTATGTTTTCTATGGTAATAATTTATATCTGCAAAGTAACTAGTAACTAAAGTTTTCAAATAATTGTAGTGGAGTAAAAGTACAATGTTTGGAGTAGAAGTGAAAGTATAGACAATTGGAAATACTCCAGTAAAGTAAAAGTACCTACAAAAAAGAAAGAGAGAGAGATGTTGGACCATAAGCATATCCTAAAATCTAAGGATATGTAACCCACGGTGTTACTGGCCTCTCTACGCACCCTTGGACTCTGATGGAGATGGGGTGTTGTGCGGAGAGAAGGGACACTGGACACACATAGTTCTGGATTGTGGTTGAGACTTGAGATTTATTATGCTCACAGTGGTTGTCTCCACTGCTGGCAATGGCTCTGGTCATCCCACTTTCACAATAGGAATATAAACACACTCATATTAATAAATATGTCCTAATGCTAAATAATGCCATAACATTGGTAAAATAAAACAAAACACATGTACAAATTTATATATATGTGTATCTGGTCAATTTAAATCCAGTATTTAATTACAAAAACATTTTCTCCAAAACACATCAAAATATAGTTCAACATCTTAACTCACTCTGCAAGGCTACAAATTATATCAATGGCCGTTTTTAAAGTAAGTTTCATAAAGATTCATCAGACAGCCATAAAACACTGCTTACCTTTCACAATAGAAAGAAAACACTGACAAACATGGCGCCCTCAGCTGCCTAGTTAGCTGAACTACTGTGTCCAGTGAGGGACAAAAAGGTGATGCTTGCTTAAAACAGGTGAAAGACATTGGTAACAGTGACACCTACTGACATGAATAGGCTACTGCCTTACATCTACATGCAAAAAATCAATCGCCTGTCTTAAATAATCACAAGAGGTTTATAAAATAAAAATGTAGTGAGTAGAAAACCATAACAATGTAAATCAATGCTTGCTCTTTGAGGTACCGCTGGGATTTGAACCCATGATCTCCTGTTTACAAGACAGGCGCTTTCACCAGCTAAGCCACGGTACCTGCAAAAGCCTGATGTTAAAGATAGAAGATGAGATGCTCTGATCAAGTAAATGAATCGTTAACTAAACGCTATTGTTAAATGAGTTTCGGTTTGTTTCCAGTGGGAAGCGAGCCGCAACACATGTAAATCCCTCCCACTACATTTGATTGAGTAAAGCGCGGCCTGCTTCCTGATCTGAAGGCACGCCCACTTGTAGCCAATGAGCATAGGTTCTCAACGCGGCTCCCGACAGATCAAGTGCAGCTATGAATCTGTTCTTGAGAGATTATAGTTTGCCCAACACTCCCATACGATTAAATGGCAATTATTTGCACCCAATGTGGGGCTTGAACCCACAACCCTGAAATGAAGAGTCTCATGCTCTACCGACTGAGCTAACCGGGCTTATTTCACCTTTTACAGAGCTTCATTGTTGCACTATAAGCAGATGTTACAGGTACCAGGATGTGGCACCTAGTAGCAGATATATGTTTACCTGGAAAACAGGTTGAAGTGGTTAAAGAATAGAGACAGTGAAACGTGGTCTGTTTCCACCGAGTCTTCTCTCAGTTATGAGAAGAACCAGCAGCACATGCGCACTAGACTATCTAGACGACTATCTCAGAAGGCAAAACAGGTTAATACCATGGTCTTGCAATACCACCTATTGACCAAAGTTATTATTGATTTTGGTGAAAATATATCATATATCCTTAGATTTTAGGATAATAGTGGGGGTCCCTGCTCCATGTCTGTCTCAGCTAAGGGGTCCCTGCTCCATGTCTGTCTCAGCTAAGGGGTCCCTGCTCCATGTCTGTCTAGGTTAAGGGGTCCCTGCTCCATGTCTGTCTAGGTTAAGGGGTCCCTGCTCCATGTCTGTCTCAGCTAAGGGGTCCCTGCTCCATGTCTGTCTCAGCTAAGGGGTCCCTGCTCCATGTCTGTCTCAGCTAAGGGGTCCCTGCTCCATGTGTGTCTCAGCTAAGGGGTCCCGACTCCCTGCTCCATGTCTGTCTCAGCTAAGGGGTCCCTGCTCCATGTTTGTCTCAGCTAAGGGGTCCCTGCTTCATGTCTGTCTCAGCTAAGGGGTCCCTGCTCCATGTCTGTCTCAGCTAAGGGGTCCCTGCTCCATGTTTGTCTCAGCTAAGGGGTCCCTTCTCCATGTTTGTCTCAGCTAAGGGGTCCCTGCTTCATGTCTGTCTCAGCTAAGGGGTCCCTGCTCCATGTCTGTCTCAGCTAAGGGGTCCCTGCTCCATGTCTGTCTCAGCTAAGGGGTCCCTGCTTCATGTCTCTCTCAGCTAAGGGGTCCCTGCTTCATGTCTGTCTCAGCTAAGGGGTCCCTGCTTCATGTCTGTCTCAGCTAAGGGGTCCCTGCTTCATGTCTGTATCAGTTAAGGGCTCCCTGGCCTGAAACACATTGAGGACCCCTGAGCTAGACTACATAAAGACATCATCACTGTTCAATGTGGTCACTGTGCGCCATCTAGTGGACCCACTGTAAAACTACACCACCACTCTGATCTCCCTGCCTGTTTTTATTGATATTATATTGATTAGTTTCAGGTTAATACATCTATATTATTGATATTATATTGATTAGTTTCAGGTCAATACATCTATTTTATTGATATTATATTGATTAGTTTCAGGTTAATACATCTATATTATTGATATTATATTGATTCGTTTCAGGTTAATACATCTATATTATTGATATTATATTGATTAGTTTCAGGTTAATACATCTATATTATTGATATTATATTGATTAGTTTCAGGTTAATACATCTATATTATTGATATGATATTGATTAGTTTCAGGTTAATACATCTATATTATTTATATTACATTGATTACAATAAATCGCATGTTTGTATTGATATTATATAACAATAATCAGTGCAAACAAATGTAAACACACCAAACCATGAACCCATAAACCCGAACATTTATGAACCACATGCAAAACAATAAACAATAAGCAGATTACAGACAAACATGTTCTATTACGAACCAAACCAGCTACTGTTGTAACTCCTGCATTAATAGACATAATAACTGATAAACTAATACATTGATCATAACATATAAACTAATACATTGATCATAACATATAAACTGCACAGCAACAGTTTCACAACTAAACTAACTTGTTAGGCTCCTGTTCCAAATAGTAGACTTTATAACTGCACAGCGGCAGTAAAACATACATTAATCATAAACATATAAACTGCACAGCGGCAGTGAAACATTAATCATAAACATATAACCTGCAGTGTTAAATTAATGCATCATAAACATAAACTGCTCAGCAGCAGTTTAATAAAATAAATCATGTCTTACCTGAAGTGGTTATGATTTCACTTCATAGCAGCCAGCAGTGTGTTGATGTGTGTGTGTGTGTGTGTGTGTGTGTGTGTGTGTGTGTGTGTGTGTGTGTGTGTGTGTGTGTGTGTGTGTGTGTGTGTGTGTGTGTGTGTGTGTGTGTGTGTGTGTGTGTGTGTGTGTAGTACCAGCCATTAGAACAAGTCATTGTACATCTAGGCTATACGTGTCAGCTCATTATATGTGTCAGCTTGGGGCCATGATGTCCACAGGCTGGTGGTCAGAGACTTGAGGATGAGGAGGTTGTTCAAGTGTAATATAAGGCACAGCAGCTTGATAAATACTGCTCAATCTCCTCCATTATAGCCAGTGGATCTATTTGGAGGAGAAGGTGCTTCCTATAAACCCATAATGTTTCTCAGGTGTTGGTAACATGACAGACTGAAGTGTATGAACTATGTTAACTGTGAATAAGTTCATGTGCATTTGTTGTTTATATTCTGGACTTGTTTGGACTCAAGCACTGAGACACATGTTGTTTCCAGTGTGTAGGACAGTGTGTAGGACAGTGTGTAGGACAGTGTGTGGGACAGTGTGTAGGACAGAGTGTAGGACAGAGTGTAGGACAGTGTGTAGGACAGTGTGTAGGACAGTGTGTAGGACAGTGTGTGGGACAGTGTGTAGGACAGAGTGTAGGACAGAGTGTAGGACAGTGTGTAGGACAGTGTGTAGGGCAGTGTGTAGGACAGTGTGTAGGACAGAGTGTAGGACAGAGTGTAGGACAGAGTGTAGGACAGTGTGTAGGACAGAGTGTAGGACAGTGTGTAGGGCAGTGTGTAGGGCAGTGTGTAGGGCAGTGTGTAGGACAGTGTGTGGGACAGTGTGTAGGACAGAGTGTAGGACAGAGTGTAGGACAGTGTGTAGGACAGTGTGTAGGGCAGTGTGTAGGGCAGTGTGTAGGACAGTGTGTGGGACAGTGTGTAGGACAGAGTGTAGGACAGAGTGTAGGACAGTGTGTAGGACAGTGTGTAGGACAGTGTGTAGGACAGTGTGTAGGACAGAGTGTAGGACAGTGTGTAGGACAGTGTGTGGGACAGTGTGTAGGACAGAGTGTAGGACAGAGTGTAGGACAGTGTGTAGGACAGTGTGTAGGACAGTGTGTAGGGCAGTGTGTAGGACAGTGTGTAGGGCAGTGTGTAGGGCAGTGTGTAGGACAGTGTGTGGGACAGAGTGTAGGACAGAGTGTAGGACAGAGTGTAGGACAGTGTGTAGGACAGTGTGTAGGACAGTGTGTAGGACAGTGTGTAGGGCAGTGTGTAGGGCAGTGTGTAGGACAGTGTGTGGGACAGTGTGTAGGACAGAGTGTAGGACAGAGTGTAGGACAGTGTGTAGGACAGTGTGTAGGGCAGTGTGTAGGGCAGTGTGTAGGACAGTGTGTGGGACAGTGTGTAGGACAGAGTGTAGGACAGAGTGTAGGACAGTGTGTAGGACAGTGTGTAGGACAGTGTGTAGGACAGTGTGTAGGACAGAGTGTAGGACAGTGTGTAGGACAGAGTGTAGGACAGTGTGTAGGACAGTGTGTAGGGCAGTGTGTAGGGCAGTGTGTAGGACAGTGTGTGGGACAGTGTGTAGGACAGAGTGTAGGACAGAGTGTAGGACAGTGTGTAGGACAGTGTGTGGGAGATCAGAAGCAAAAGAAAAATATTTGTGCCCTTGTAATGTATTTTATAAATGTGGACTCAGATAAAGACATTGAAATGTGTGATGTTATAGTACATTCATTATAATAGATGATTGTATGAATCTCTAGTAGCTGCTGTTTACTACTGAGTGCATTAAGTACATGTGAATGAATGAATGAATGAATGATCTTAACTCTACTCACAGAGACTCTGCTGCTGTTTTCCACACAAACATTTTTAAAAGGAGGAAGGGGGCGGGATTACTGACACACCTGAATCTGATTGGTAGAGCAGAGGACAGGTGACCTTCTTCTTCTTCTTAGTTTTAGTTTAGTTTTATGGCGGATTACTACCTTGAGGGTGTATACCGCCACCTACTGTAGGCCTACATATTATTCCTGCTGTACTATTATATATCAGACTATTTACACAAAAACACACAAAGTATAAACCACTTCTCCGGATATAGTCATTCTACCCAGACCCAGTGTTCTGATTGGTGCAAACCCTTCCCTCAGCATAATCAAGGTCCTCTCCATGTATGTCCTCTATGTCATTGGTTCTCAAAGTGGGGTCCGGGGACCCCCAGGGGTCCTTGGGGGGGTTCCAGGGGGTCCCCAGCCAAATGTGTTAAAATAGCATCACCATCATTTTAACCTTTTATACTTTGGCTTTTCAAAAATAGCAGATCATAGCGTGGCACCGAGTGCCGCGCTATGAGCTTGTAGATCTGCTATTTCTGAAAAATCGTGAACATTTTTGCAAACGTTTGAATATATATATTTTTAAGTGAACATTTGTAACTGAAATTTTCACTTCTGGGGGGTCCCTGGAACAACATATTTGAGATGGCGGTACGCGGTCAAATACATATCATTTTGACATGAAAAAGTGTGAGAACCACTGTCCTCAATGTCCACATGGCACATACTGTCAGGCCATTCTATGTCACACAAAATAAGTAGATCTGCTATTTTTAATATTTTTGAATTGGAATCCTGAAAAGTTTTACATTTATTTCAAATGCATTTAGTTATACTTATTAACTTATTAACTTATTATTACTTATTAACTTATTATTATTAACTTTATGAACTTAAATACAAAAACATTGGACATAAAAAAGACCATAGAATGTTAATACTAGTCATTAAAGGTAGGGTAAGTGATATTTTTGGGTTAAAACAAAAAGTATTTTGTTAAAAGGTTAAAGCACTATATTCTGATAGTAATCATTGCTATAGAGTGTTTTTTCAGTAACAGGAGTCTCCCCGTCTCTCCAGCTCTTTAATAAACAGAAAATACATTTTCTGGTAGGTGTCAAAATCTCAGCCAATCAGGAGAAAGTACCCATTTTTAAGCTTAATTTTTATAGTGTTCCAGTTAAAAAATTTCCTGCTCATTCCTTAGTGTCATCACTTCCAATTTCACTTGTTTAATCTATATCCTGATTGAGTTCTCTATCCTGATTGGATAAAATTGGAAATGAAACTGAAACTGAAACGAAAATGCATTTTCTGTTTTATAAAGAGCTGGAGAGACATGGAGACTCCTTATATGGACAGGACACTCTATAGTAACGAGCACTATCAGAACATAGACCCATTTAGCAATTATTTGAATAATTGCAAATCACTTACCCTACCTTTAAGCTACTAATATAGACTGAAGTATTAAAGCGGGTCATGTTTGCATGTTTGGAATCATAACAGCTGAATCAATAATATATCACTATTCTGATATTAACCTGCGGGCACACACTTTCTGACTCGTCTGCAGACCGCCGCAGCATGACCGTATTCCTGACAGCAGAAACATCTGAGGCGACCCCCACCCCTCTCTATGACCTGACCCTGTATGTGACCTGACCCTGGTGACATTGCTGTCGGGCAGAAACCAACTAACTCCATTTTTCCGCTTTTGCATTTTCCCCATAAATCAGTGCTACTGAACACCCTTTACGTCTGTGTGTTGATTAAAAAAATATTGAATCAATGAAAAGTATTAAAAAGCGCTTCTGACAAAACCAGCTGGTTATGCTGACTCCAGGCTCCACCCCCTTTTGACCTCCAACCTCATTGTGAGCTTGGAGGTCCATTCAGCTGTTCTTATCAACGATGAACAAAACCTCCTAACTCCACTTTTTGTTTTGTTTTGGTCATTTCCTGAAAATGTTTGGAGTTAGCTGGTTTCTGCCGGATATATTCAGATATATAGCAGAGATATATTCTTTCAGGAAGTTCTCCATAAAACATTAGGCATGCTGATTGGTTGCGCTCCTTCTTTCCTGTCCAAGCAAAGCCGGGAGAGATGTTCGACGGCCGGCCCCAAAGCTTCATGCAGAGCCCCCCTGGCGCCCTGTGCCCCTGTTGGGGCGACACCCTTGAGGCCCACCTCTGGAACCAGCCCGGGACTGAAAGCCCTGTTGCTGGCGAGGCTGCTGCCGAGGTGCCTGGAGGTGACTGGAGGCCTGAAACCCCCTATCCTGGCGCCAGCCACGCCCCCAGGTCCCTTGACGAGGCCATGGGGCCTGACGTGCATGCTGTACAACCTCAGGTCCAAGTCTGGAGGAAACAGGCCGGCGAAAGGTTCGCTGCACGGTCTCCCGTGTCTGAAATGAGCGCTCGGCCCTATCCAGGACCGCCTGAGAGTCCTGATGGAACACCCGGCCCGGCACAACTGGCAGATTGAGCAGCTCCTTCCTGATGTTCTCAGGGAGATGCGTCTGAGCCAGCCAGACCTGGCGACGAGTCATCATGGCTGATGCCATAGCAGCACCGATGTCCCGTGTGAGCTGAGAATGGACCGACAAGGCAGAATCTATCAAGTTTCTGGTGTCCTGGTCCGCCGCACCGGTTGTCTTGCGTATAGCAGCCAAGAGGATAGCCAACACGTTCCCCGAGCGTGCTGCACGAGTAGCCGAATTATAGGTGCGACACACCAGACGATCAGTCTTCTCGCACTCCTTTCTGGGGCAACGTGGGTTAGCAGTGACCCGGTCAGGGCCCAGAGCGGTTAATGCGGCCATGCCATGCTCGACTGGTGGCATATCTCCTAAGCCGGACTCAGGAGAATAAGCCATCTTTGCCAGGCAACCAGCATTGAAAAATGAGGAACTGGTAGGAGTTGTCCATCCTGTCCTCAGCATATCCGAGTACCCCTCTGCTTCTGGAACAGCAGGGGATGAACGAGCCTGGGACACCCCATCCCAGATACTCCCCAGAGGGGCGGGGCCTGGGGCTGGAGTACGTACACCCATTATTTTTGCTGCTGTCAACACGTGTGACACCAGCACATCACCAGCATACACGTCCGGAGCGGACCTGGTGCTGCCTGAGACCGAAGCCTGGTCCGAATTCGGACCGCTGCCAGTTAGGGAACCAGGTGCATAGATCGAGAGCATATCGGGATCATCCCCTGGGAAAGGCTCCCCCCTGAAGGGAGACGCCTGCAGGGACACAGTCTCATGCGACATTGCAGTTGAGGAGCGCTCAGCTTCAAACTTTTCCATCTGCTCAGAAAGAGACTGAATAGCCGCCAAAATCAGCATCTGAGCGGCCTCCTGCGGCTCCCCGACCTCCGGGGAGTGAGCAGGACGTTTGGAAGAGGTATGGCCCCGGTCACCCGAGTGACGCCGATGGCGTTTTCGGGAATGCTTGCTAGTATGCCCATGCACTGGCCCCTGAACAGGAGGGGCCCCCCCATGCCCCGCACACCGAACCCTCTCGGCATAGGGCAAGTCAAATGCAGCCTCACATGGGTCATCAACGTCTTGTATCAAATGAGACCTGCCCAAACAAGTGGGACACTCTCGGTGGCCATCACGGGGGTCCATAGCGGCCTCACAAACACGGCAGACCTGGGGAGCCATAGTAGCCCCAACACCTCACAGTACGCGAACGTACAAAGGGGACAGAAGAAAACCCCACCAGCTGCGAACAGCGCAGTACAAGGGCCACAATATGCAATAAATAAACACCTACTCACTGCACGCGAACGTGCGAGAGGGAAGAAAAAACTAACCAAAAAAAAACACCTGCTGTGAACAGCGGTCTGAGGGAAATAAACAAAGTCACGTAACACCGCTGACTTTTTATGAATGAACACTTGCAAAACAGCAACATGAAATAATACTACAAGGCACGCGGACACACGAGGGAACAGAATTAATAAGACTAACTGAATGCGAACACACAGGGAGTCAATAAATGAAAAGAAATTACACCACCAACCTGGATGGAGAGTTATACAGTAACCCCAGCAGCTGCGAACAGCGCGACGGGTATAATACTATAAATAAATAAAAAAAGTAAGCCGAATCACAGCCGTTCCGCAAAGGCAGAACTCAAAAAGTAACGTACCTGAAAGGAAACCCTGTACGCACAAACAAAACAAGTAACACAACAGCGTGTTACCCTAGCTTTAGCAAACAACAAAACACAGTAGGCTACTTTAGAACGCTACACTGCAACCCACAGGGACGCAAGGCGCCTGCACCGAAGTGTACGGGTTTCAAAGCAGCGAGCGCGAAAACTACCAGTACAAGCAAAAGCAATAGCAGGTATATATCTCAAACGGATACTTACCCCACCGTGCAGGTCTCTTCAATGAGGCGAGAGAGGCAAAGAGGCGGAGCCGCTCTCACCGGGCATGCTTAAAGGTGAGACCGCCTCCTCGGGTCATGTGGGCAAGACTATGTTGGTATTTGGTCTCGATAATAGGTAGAAGATGAGGGCATCATTCATTGTTATGACCGTAGTGACGGTCAGAGTGAGGTCGAAATAGATCTACAATGACACTGATTCTAGTAATCCTGGTCCATTTAACCTCTCCGATCATTAATACAAAAAACCTTCCCACACTGTGTTGATGATTAAATGTTTGGATGAATTGAGTACAAAGGACCCCAATGGAAACAAGCCATAGGCTTCTTGGGTTTAAAATCCTCTTACAGACCATGTATTGAACTGTACTTTCCAGTGCTTTTGTTCTGCAAACTGTTAATAAAGTATTCAATCAATAAGTCAAGACTAACAGTTTGACCATTTTCCTGTACCTTGGAAAATGGATATTTATTTATAAAATATCCAATGCCTCGCAATGGGGCGTTATGAGCTGTTTGGGAACAGTTGACAATGGTTATGTAAAGCTTTTCATCAGCTCACATGAATGTGTTCTTAAATTTGTGTTAGACGTCTGGGAAGTTGAGAGCAGCTTAGTTTCAGGATTACACAGTAAACACCTAAACACATAGGATTTAGGCGTCGTATCTGTTAAAAGCATATATTTGTCCAGATACGGCGCATTATTATTTTTGACTTCCTGGACGTCATCTTCATCACTGGAAACATCTGCGGCAGCGAATCCCTCTGCCATTTTTCAAGTGTTCTCACCTCCTCTTCTGCTAGTCGTGTCACTTCCATAGAGTTATAACATATCTAGAGGGCGGACTGCTCACTGCATGTGGTCTGTGTTTAGATGTTTCATCATGGTTTGGAGCGGCATGACCCGCCGTATCCTGCCTCTGATTGGCCTACCCGTAATGTGTTGCCCTCTAACCTTACCAATCGTGAGTCGTCATATCATATAATCCAACCAATCATCCTGGATTTTCTCCGGGGAGTTTTTTTTTCCTCACAAATCTTTATTTAGCAGTCAATTTTATACGTGTAGCATTTGTTGAACGCTACATCAACTACTTGGGTCTAAAAATAGCTACACTACAGAAAACGCTACTTGGTTCAAGTTAAAGTAGCTAGCTACTGCCCAACACTGATGACAGCCCAACACAACAGGAAGTTCAAGCTAAAGTCACCAACCGTCCCTTGAAACATTCTGTTAGGATTCCATTTCCATTTCCCAATGGAAACAAGACCGCAAGGACTTTTTTTGGACGGACCTTTTAGACAAAGTATTATAAATGTAATTGTAATGTTTACATTTTTTGCCTAATAAAATATTCAATCAATCAAGGAATTTTCCTTTATTTGTAAACTAAACATTCTAGAAAGCTCTAATAAACATTCACTGTTACTGTATATCATATAAAGTCTATTCACATAAACCCACAACATTACAGGAGCTTAGAAAGGCCTTTTTATTTGTAACACACATTTCAACAACAAGGTAATTCAGTGTGTTTTACAGAACATCAATCAAAGAAACACATTATTAACACATTGACCGCCACAGGTTAATCTCATAATGTACTCACCAGTGCCAACGTTTTATTGTTGTTTTTTGTTTTTTTCGCCATAGACCTCGTTAAAATCCTTAAGATTAAGCTGTGCACTGTTTGTAAACATCGCGGACATCTCCCTGCGTCTACCAGTCCAAACCACGTGTCAAACGGGGCATCCATGTTGTAGTTAGAACGGTTTATGTTAAACAGTGATCAGCGAGGAGAAAAACTACAATCGAAGAAAATGGCGTTTCAGTGTGCGCTTTAGAATGGAGGCCAACGGGATCGGGAAAACGTGATCCAGAATAATTCCGTTTCCGGTGGTGTTAAAAAAAAGCAGATCTTTAGATGACCTGAGAGCTCTGGATGGTTCATGATATCACACAAGATCATGTGTTTAGGCCTCAAAACCAACAGTAGTATTTTGAAATAGATTCTTTAGTGATATGCTCCACTTCCAGGGAAAGAAACACAAAGTAGATCATATAAGATACAAATAAACACATTAAGAACAACAACAGCATCAGATCACTGCATCGTATCATTTACTGTTTAAAAAACTGAAGAATAAAA
Source organism: Gymnoscopelus braueri (assembly GCF_963280865.1). Lineage (NCBI taxonomy): Eukaryota > Metazoa > Chordata > Actinopteri > Myctophiformes > Myctophidae > Gymnoscopelus > Gymnoscopelus braueri. Next base: position 5,958,546 of record NC_137621.1, on the reverse strand, counting down.
TATCTACAAAACAAAACAAACTCCCTGAGTTTCATGGTGTCAAACAGAGTGAATCCATGAAGAGAATCATCATGAACAATGATCTGTGTTCCTGATTCTAAGAGTGTAGGGCAGTGGTTCTCAAAGTGGGGTCCAGGGACCCTCGGGGGTCCCTGAGGGGGTTCGAAATGGACCCTTACGGGAGTAACTCTGAGGACTCCCCTGAGCAAGCAGGCAGGCTCTATTGGCTCAGTTAAAATAAAATAAAATAATAATCAGCACTTCAAATCCCTGATAAGACATTAAGGTTACATTATAGTAGCTTTTACAATATTGTCATGTTACATATCATTCAAATGCTTTACTTCACTGTGGATTTGTTCCCATTTATGTGTTCTTACAGGCTTATAACAGTGTTGTCTGTCTATCTCCCATGGTCTATTTAACCTTCTCTGTTCTCCCCTCATCCCTGAAACTAGTTGCATAAGTGTGAAAGCTCTGGAAACATTGTTTCCACACGGTTATCATGTCAGGCTAAGCCGTAGGGTTAGCATATCAGGTTAAGCCGTATGTGGTGGCTTCAGCTGCAGCACATCACTAAGGTTACAATCCCTCTTATGAATCATGTCAATCATTAATGAACTGGCCTTGTCGCCCTTTCTCCGCACCATGTCGATGACTTGCCGTGCTTTGTCTTGCCTGAGATGTTTCCCCATGGCGGTATCCATTTCTTCATCAGTGATGACCTCTTTATCCAGAAGTTCGTCCAGCAGTTCATGCAGGACGGGCTCTGAGATTCTTTGAATGAACTCCATCCTCACAGACTTCAGCGTTTTCTCTGCTCCTTTGATGTCCTGGGACAGATGTTGCTGAGTTGCAGAAGCACCTTGAAGGGGATTTGTTTTATCATTAGTGGTTTAATTATAAAATAACCAAGATAATATATTAAAGTGCAATGATACTTTGGTAGTGGTTTGGGTAGTGCAGTTACTTTTTCATGATCCAGCTATAGAACACACATGGGTACAGTCTCTTTCTACAGCACTGCCACCCAAGTGTGGAATACCCTGGGGCCTATTTTCCTGGCGTGGCCAATGATGTTTGGCCACTAAAATTAGCCAAACAGCATTGGCCACGCCTCCAGGTCTTAAGTTAAGTCATAAGACCTGGTACTTAAAACACGCAAAATAGACCCCCCTGACTCTATCCCTTAAAACATGTGGTTCACTGGCTTCCTCTAAAAAAGGCCTGAAAATCCACTTATCAGGAGACCAAAGAGGAGGTAAATTATCACTTCTCCCTTAGAAAGGTGATTACCCCCCCCCGCCTCCCTCTTTACCCCCACCCTTCTTTTTTTCCCTACTCTGTACATATCTGTTTTATATTGTCGATTTTTTGTGTTATGTTTATGTTATGTTGATGAATTGAATATATAGGACCTCAATGCAAAGTCCACTAGGACCTTTTTGTATAAATCCTTTAGATCAAGTGTATGACTACTCGTGCTGTTTACATTTTGTCTAATAAAATATTCAATCAATCAATCAATGACTACAGTATGTACAACACTCTGCTTCCTGCCTGCTCACCAGAACCTGATCCAGGGACCATATCACACTTGTACTCCATGACCTTCACTGGCTCCCAGTCAAGCACAGAATAGACTTCAAGATACTGATCACCACTACAAAGCCCTCAATAACCAGGTTCCCCGCTACCTCTCTGAACTCCTCCAACACCACGCCCCCTCCCGTTCCCTCAGGTCTGGTGATGCCAACCTCCTGGACCTCCCCAGGACACTGCCTATAATTCGGTTATTGTTATGTGACAATAAACACCTTGAACACCTTACTATGTACTGTATGTGAGGAGGAACTATGTTCATAAATGAGCTGCCATGACAATGATGACTGGAGGATTGTTCTTTTTTAAACATTAATTAAGTTATCTAACGAGTAAGGAAACTCACCTGGCTGAAGTAGGAGAGAATGTCTCTTACTGGTGATTCCTTCATCTGATGCATCAGTTCTCTGTTTTCTGACTGTAAGAGAGATGGACATTATACCGTCTCGTTCTACAATGCTGAGAAGCCTGATATCACACAAATATATCACACAAATTATTACATTGTAAATCAAATTGATCACACTTACAAGTTTTCCTTTTGCTCGAGCCCTGATGAAACTGACCAAATAGTTGTTGTAGCATGCTGGGTGTTTTCAAGTCATCTGACACAAGAACAACAGATAGGCCTCATCATTCAGAAATACACTGCATAGTTAGCAAAGCAACATTATGATCAAGCACAAATAAACACAAATATTCAAGTGGTAACTGTGTGTGTGTGTGTGTGTGTGTGTGTGTGTGTGTGTGTGTGTGTGTGTGTGTGTGTGTGGGGGTGGGGGTGGGGGTGGGGGTGGGGGTGTGGGTGTGTGTGTGTGTGTGTGTGTGTGTGTGTGTATGTGTGTGTACAAGTAGACACGTAACTGTGTACACATAGTAGGTACCTTGTCGAACGGTTGCAGTCCATGCAGGAACATCAGAACCACTCACTTTAAGATTAAATTTGAATGGAGGTGGCTGCTCATAGTATGCTTCAAAGAAACCTCTGAACTCAGGTGGTGCCAAGATGAATGGCAAGTTCTGCACAGACACATAACATCATTAATTAACTTATATCACACATTCATAATAAATACATACAAGCTGTTCATAGCTACACCTATCTACACACAAACACACCTCAGGCTCAATTTCCCCACTTGGCTCACTCATCAGATGGTAGTTCTCATCTCCCAGTAGACAGAAGGTGTTCTTGTCAACCGCACTGAAACGTCCCTTCTTCAACTTCTTCTTGATGTCCTGCCACACACAACAGGAGACAAGGAGTGAAGGGAAGAGGCAGGGGAGTAGGGAACGATAGAAACAAAAACAAACACGTTATATTCACAGGTTGTCAATAATATTAGTAAGTTAAAGTTAAAGTTCTAGTCAAAATAAGAACACACTGATGTGATGTGATTCAACTCGTCAATAATCATTCAGAGCACATGTGAAATATAGTCATGTCTAGCTAGAATAGCCACAGTTTGATGACAGCTGGTTATTAATCACTATGATTGCTAGAAATAATGTAAGCCTGCAGTGACAGATACAAAACAGCTCATACTGAGGCATTCTTAATCTATTTTATTAGATATTTCTCTTGATTTCTGCATATCTTTGGACTGGATGTAGTGGTGATACAATAGTCAATAAAGACACTGCCTGTAGTTCTTCTTCAACAAGACAGATTGCTACCGGAGGAGGAGTCATATCTGATGAGTTAGACTGACTGTGGAGAGATAACCATTAGAGGTACTAGTACTGTGACTTCACACAATAGGCAGGAAAGAGTAAACAGTTTGTTATTGTTTACAGGTAGATCTGAGGATGATATGCATTATACATATACAGCGTCCTCTTTTCACTTTTCGGTAAGCTCCTTTACAATCTATCCAGAGCTCTAAAGGTTTATGATTTGAAAAGGTTAAAACATAGTGTGATAATGTTTTACATGCTCATCATTATACAACAACTTTTGTCTCTATCTTGGTGGTCTTCTCACTTTAATATGTGATGAGTTGCAGCTGGAGAGGAAGATGCGGAAAGTGTGAATGTCGATACTACTCCACAGATCCTTGTAGATCAGCACCGCTCCGTGGTGTTTCACCTGCTGTGTCCCCAGGACGATGGTGGAACCCACAGGTGACAGGGAGGACACTGACCACTTCAGATGACTACCAGAGTACTGGACTCTCTCAATGACAGGATCCTTACCAGTGACGTGTAGGACAGCAAATACCTTCTCTTTTTCCTGGCCTGCAGGTGAAGATAATGAGGAAGATGGAGGGACAGTTTTATAGAGACAACAAGACAAAATGCATGGAAGCCAAAAAGGGCTAAAGAATGACAATAGTGTAACAGAAATATCACTGTTATTTGGATATATTGTAAAAGAATATCAGACATGGAAGATGTTTAGTTGTACAGTCAATAATACATATGTTAGATGCAGCATTTCTTCTCACCAGCCAGGCACAGGGAGTGAGGGAACTGGATGGTCTTGAGGGCAGATGCATCCTTGTTGACTGTCTGTACGTTGAATATGGGACCAGCAATCGTCCAGGGGATCTGGACGAACTTGTTGAAATTGGACCAGGACAGGATGGAATAACTCACCAGAACTCGCTCCGACGCCTCAAATATCAAGCCTGTTAACTCACACTCATATGTCCCCTGTCCTTCCAGCTGAGCCCTAAAGAATGCAGACACGCGCACGCACGCACGCACGCACACACACACACACACACGCACACGCACACGCACACACACACACACACACACACACACACACACATCAAAGTCTTGCAGTAATAAGGAATAAGAATATAATGAAACCAGAGAAGCAGATGAGGTCAAAGTGATATCCAGACTCACTGCAAGCGTCCTCTGGAGAGTTTCTCAGGAACGATAATCTCATCGCCGTAGCTCTACCAAGCAAACACACACAGGAGAGCATTAAGGATCACCAACAACCATAGGCTACATAGTATATCAAAAAGAGTGTCTGCCAGTACCGCCGCTAGGCACATGCACAGCACGCACAACCACCGATCTTGCGAAAAACGGGACCGCCAAATATTCGAAACTTTCCGTCCAATAATCATATTATTTGATACACGCGTCTGAGTTTCTGCCTGGTCAAACAAGGGAATCACGTGACGTTGATCCCCTTCCCCTATTCGCTGATACTAGGACATGACGTATGTGTAGGCAGAGAATTGTGTAGGTGCGTGAATGCCTGCTGGGCTCTCCTTTGGTCTTGTGTTTTTTGTGTATTCCACTATTTCCTCCCCATTGCAGAAAGCAACAGGCAGGAGAAACAGTAACGATTTAAGCACTGCACGTTATAGCTCATTCCCTCCCTCCCACGACACATGTTACATGTCATTCGTGTGCACGACAATGAGCTTGCTGCGTGGTTGGGTCTGGTCTGGGGCAAACTGACCTGCTGGACATGTTGGCATTTTTCACAGCGTGATCTGAAGTATCTCTGATCTGGAGAGACAAAAAAATAATAGTTTCACATATTTACACAATATTGGTGATTTGTAGATCCATTCATTCATTCATTCATTCATCTCTCACCTACCATTATCATAATCATCCAGATCAGGTTTCTTCAGCTCTGCAGGAAAGACATTAAAGAGAAAACATGTAATTATGTGTAATCATTCATGTTGTATTCACACCAACACTCAGTTCATTGTAGTGTTAAATGTTTTACCTTCCTCTCCACTTTGTATCTTCATCATCTTCATCATGTCCATGCAGTCTTCTGTAGAGAGTAAAGACAGACAGTGGACAGTTAGTGGATCAGAGGCAGCTTGGAGGCTTACAGTGTAAAAGATGAATATGATCCATATCTCTCACCAGAATCCTCATCCTCCTCTTCTTCCTCTGATGAGCTGTTTTTAGACGAATCCTAAAAATGTAGAGGAGAAATCATAAAACACAACTTTCAGATAGATTCAGGCAGTCTAAGAAATTAACATTCTGAATGTGACAGGATATTTTAAATTACTTAATCTATAGGCTACACCAAGTACACATATTCTACCGATTACTGATTTCTGGCAAATCACTTACAGTACTCATTTAAGATGACCATTATCCATGGACAGATATCTGATTGGTCTTTTATGGACATACAGGGTGCAGTGGGTGCCAGGCACCCATGACCAACAAATGACATGAATAAACAATAAATCAATCTTGAGATATAGTTGAGTGTCATCAGCATAGCAGTGAAAGGAGATTCCATACTGGCTGATGACGTGGTCGAGGGGGAGGAGCATGTAGAGGGTGAACAGGGTGGGGCCGAGTACGGATCCTTGGGGGACACCCCAGGTGACAGGGTGTGCCCGGGATTGGTTCCTTCCCAAGGATACGCACTCAGTTCTGTCGGAGAGATAGGACTGAAACCAGTTTAAAGCAGAGGCAGAGAGTCCAATGGGAGAATCATTTCATTATATGATCGTTTTTGCACTATTTTGTGAGTTTTTCTCTAATTTCATCTCCTCTCTTCTCTTGCCGAGGGAAATTGTAGGAGTCCTACTTGAATAATGACTTGGGAATTCCTTACATAATTCTGGTTCTAAATTTTGAATTGTTATTATTAACATTGAATTGACGTTGAATCCAACCTAGCATCTGCACTAACGCACAAAGGTGCAAATATTTTCCTAAACTAAAGTTTCATCGATGAAACATCTTCATCTCTCACACTCATCACTTCAGCGTCTGCCTGGGTAGGAACTTCACTCATGGTCTCATATCCTGAAGAGGATGCAGCATAGTTCTCCATCCAATCAGAGACCTTCTTGACAGGTGACCAGCGGGATAAACCTCCTGTCTCAGATGGTGTTTCACCTCTCACTGGAACATAAGACAACAGATAGCAAGACATTTACAACAATAATAATAATAATAATAATACAAGACGAAATAACTTAAAGGTAGGGTAAGTGATATTTTTTGGTTAAAACAAAAAGTATTTTTTTTAAAGGTTAAAATACTATATTCTGATCGTAATCATTGCTATAGAGTGTTTGTTCAGTAACAGATGTCTCCCTGTCTCTCCAGCTCTTTAATAAACAGAAAATACATTTTTCGGTAGGTGTCAAAATCTCAGCCAATCAGGAGAAAGTACCCATTTTAAGCTTAATTTGTATAGTTTTCAGTTCCAATTTTGCATGCTCATTTCTTAGTGTCATCACTTCCAATTTCACTTGTTTAATCTGTGTCCTGATTGAGTTCTCTGTCCTGGTTGGATAAAATTGGAAATGAAACTACAAAAAAAAAACAAAAAACTACAAAATACATTTTCTGTTTTATAAAGAGCTGGAGAGACATGGAGACTCTTTATATGGACAGGACACTCTATAGTAACGAGCACTATCAGAACATAGACCCATTTTGCAATTGTTTGAAACTTTGCAAATCACTTACACTACCTTTAAACAGATTATATTTATTATTATTATTATTATTATTATTATTATTATTATTATTATTATTATTATTATTATTATTATTATTAAAGGTAGGTAAGTGATTTACTTTGGTTAAAATAAGTGTTAAATAGCTCTATATTGTGATAGTACTCATTGCCAGTGTTGTGCTAGTTACTGAAAACCAGTAACTAGTTACCATTACTAGTTACTTCATTTAAAAGTAACTCAGTTACTTTACTAGTTACTTACACCAAAAGGTAATGCGTTACTGTGAAAAGTAACTTTTTAGTTACTTGAAAAAAAAGGGCTCCCATTAATGCCCTTATAGCCTTCATTTCAGCACTGTTATTGCATTGGAGAATAATATAATCTGTTGATCAACTTGACATGCATTTGCATCACTGAACTCTGCTAAGCAATGTGGTCTATACCAGGGGTTGCTCTAGGATTTTAATCTGCTGGTCCCAATGTCCGGAATGATTCAAATGTATCCGACATCTGATAAAAATACCGGTCATAATTATGTTTATGCATTAATTACAAGCAGGTGCGTAAATACAGCCTAACACTTAGGCCTACGGCATTATATTTTGGATTGAGCTATTTGAACATGAACCATAATGGACGAGTAATATACACATTTTATATAGCAGGGTCATCTTGCACAAATACATTAATTACCTACATTACTATTTGCGCATGTTGCGTGCATAATGGTTTCTCAATAATCAATTGTGTTTGAACGCATTTTCTAATCAAAGGGCACTGCAAAAAAAAAAGACGTGGCTCAGCTGACCTGTTAGGGTAATAAATGATAGACCCCACTACTCACTCACAGGAGGTTATACTGTATAGTTAGGCAGTGGATGCCGTCCGTGCGTCTGGTTGGGAGGCTGGGAACGTTTTTGAGAAGTGAGAATCTTGTCGTCTCCTCATAGGGCTATTCAGTTAAAAGTGGTAACGTTTTAACGTGTCCACCTCATAGAGTTAAAAATAGGTCGACCTTTAAGATTAACGTCGTTTCACCTGGATGCCACAGTTGCAGTAGCCTTTAGCTGTTAAGAGTATTTACGCATCTGTGTTGGATATTTCATCTTCAACTTGCATTGTTGTTAAACTGTAGGGCAACTTGCCAACTTTACTCTACTACAAGTGCTCTTGTAGTAGCCTAGTGTCAGAGACATATTCTAACTCGAAATGATACAACTTGTGTTTGACTGTTAAATACACAACTTTATATAACATAACCAGACCGCTGTCTCTGTCTGACTGTCGTGCAGACAACAGAATTGTAATATATTGCAACAACTACTCAGCAGCAACATAACTGTCTTCTTCCGGTCATACCTTCACAATAAATTGTCTCCCATTTATCTCCCAATGCAGCACATTTTACACTGTTTATTATTAACAGGAAATAGGTGTAAGTTAACAGCATGTGACCTGACACACTCTTTCTTCCTCTCTCTCTCCCAGAAACACACAAACGCTGTTAAGAGAGAGAGAGAGAAAGAAAGAGCGAGAGCGCCGCGCGAGAGAGAGAGAGCTTGCAAAGCAGAGGATATATTATAAATATATAAATACTATATAAAAAATAACGGAGTAACGCACCATGTAGTAACGGTAACTGAGTTACTGAATTAAAAAAATAATGTGTTAGAGTACTGCCAAAAATAACGGCGTTACAGTAACGCGTTCCTTACACACAGCACGACTGTAAACTAACAATAAAACACACTCCAAAACAGATAAAGACATGGAGTTGTTATGGATACTTCATAAATAGTCCTCGGTTTCTAGAGAATTGAAGTGAGTAATAGCGTACACTAAGTGGCCCGTGTCGTCACGCGTTTAACATTTCCCCTGTTTTTATGGAGACGCTACAGGCTGAGCGGTTTGAAAGATTTCCACTCTGGGTGGTGGTTTCACTTTTCAGCGTTTTCAACCCCCCCAACAATCCTGTGTAAACACAAGGCACATCTGGTCAGATGTTTTTTTTTTGCAAGGAGCGTTGTTGTGTAGTAGAATTCTTCTCAATAGAAGTATAAGCTTTTGGTTTTTAACATCATTTAAAGTAATGACATGAAACTGAATTCATCATCAGAATGAATAGAAGTAGCATCGTGATCACATGTTTGAAAGAGTAACATGGTTTCACTCACGTTTCTCATCTGCCTCCATCTGTCTCTGTCTGAGCTTCTCCAGTTCACTCTTCATTTCTTCCATTTGGACTGTGAGCTTCGCTGCGTGGTCCCTCTGGTCCTGTTGTTCCTGGATCAGTTTCTGTTCCCGGGTCTTGCTGTCCTCCATCTCTCTGATTCTGTTCTTCTCTGCATGGTCCCTCTGTTCCTTCAGTAGAGCTGTGAGTTTCTCTACTTGGACGCTCTGGTCCTGCTGGTCCTGGATCAGTTTCTGGTCTTGACCCTTGCTCTTGATGGTGTTTGTTTGTGTCAGACCCAGGAACAGTGATGTCTCTTTTATAGAACATAAATAGAACAGTATGTATGTGAAATTGGCATACAATGCTCTAAAACCCCACAAACATTCAAAATGGCTGACTTCCTGTTGGTGTTTAGGTCATGGCTCCAAGATACTTTTTTGTAAGTCAGGACATGATACAGGTGTGTACCAATTTTTTAAACATGTGGGTGAAACCGGGGTGGGGCTTCAACTTTGACATTTTGTAGCTATTAAGCCATTAGGCCACACCCCTTTTCGACTAAAATACATTATGTTTCACCACTAGGTGGGTACAGTGAACGGCTACTGAAATGACTGAGTGACAGTACAGGAAGTACCGCCCTAGGAATGTTGATGCTTTGTAGATCTGTTTACATGAAAACCATGTTGTGATTGGTCCAAAAAGACAGCTTCCAGGGGAAGTATATAATTTACAATGTACAGGGTTCCCACACATTTTTACCAATGAATTTCCAGAATTTTCCAGAATATTTAACCCAATTTCCAGGCCTATATAACAATCATTCAGCACAATAATGAGTCTCTTACTCCTATGTGCAATGCCCAAATACAGGCAGTGTAGCAAAAATAAAGCATAGAACATAATTCAATGTCGTGCCAAATTTTTGCTATGCCACCTATCCTAGAGCATAGCTCACTGGAATACAAGACTCATTATGGCATTCGTATTACTTCTCTTTTTTTAATAATAGTCCATTGACTTGCATTTGCCCAATTTAATAATTCCAGGGGGTCCCCAGCTAAATGATGGATAGGAACCAAATGGGTCTGTAACTCTGAAAGCGTACAAATGATACCAAATGGACCCTAACGGGTCCATTTGGTTCCATTTGTACACTCTCAAGAGTTACCTTAACATTGATTTTACAATACAAATTGGGGTCCCAGAGATAGAGATGCCATTAAATGGGGGTCCGTAGCCTAATGCATGTCAAACTGGGGGTCCTTGAAATTAAAATAGTTGAGAATCGCTGCTAGAGCCGTAAAAAAATCTTCTCTTATGGGGGTCCCTGGCATATATTTTTAAATGGGGGTCTGCGGGCTAATAAGTGTCAATGTGGGGGTCCTTGACATGAAAAAGTTTGAGAACCACTGTTCTAAACCACTCCTACAGTAAGAGCGGGAACGCATCTGTGTCATTTATATACTGGGAGCGCCATGAAGAAAGGCTGCATCCGTACACGCTCCGGAGCGTCGCAACGTTTTTTTCGTCCTTTTAGTATTTTTTAGCCTTCTCTTTTTTCCCTACACCGTCGGGTGTCTAAGGAGTTATGACAGACAAGCACTTATGGACATCAGCACAGCGATTACACACAGAATTCCGGACTTTTTTGCCGAAAACCTTCCACTCGGCTGGGTGGGGGGAGGGCTTCCCTTTGTTCCAGCTGGAACAAACCCGAGGCGGCGAAAAAGACGACCAGGACGACGAGGGACAAGAGCGGGTCTCCTCGTAAGAACAACAAAACGTGGATATAAACCTGCACTGCCTTCAATCCTGCTAGCGAACGTTAGATCTCTGTGTGAATCAAGAACAGTGACCACTATGGACGACTTACTGGCGCGCGTTAAATACAACACCGAGACGAGGAACACGTCTATTGTTGTGCTAACAGAGACGTGGCTAACGGAGTTAGCATCTGATTCTTCCATCACTCCCCCTGGTTTCACCGTGTATAGGAAAGACAGAGACCCTGTACTAAGCGGTAAGCAACGTGGGGGGGGAGTTTGGTGCAAAGATGTTAAAATCCTAGATAGTCACTGCTCTCCAGACCTTGAACTTTTAATCATAGCCTGCCGTCCTTTCTACCTACCACGCGACTTCAGCATTGTGATTGTAGCCGTTGTTTACATTCATCCTGGAGCTAATAAGGACACAGCTATGAGGGAATTACACCAGGCGATCAGTGCACAAGAAAATCGCCACCCGGACTGCGCAGTCATCTGCCTAGGCGACTTCAACCGGACAGACTTAAAAAAGGTCTTTCCCAAATTCCACCAGCATGTCACCTGCAGTACCCGTGGTGACAATATTCTTGACCACTGCTACACGCCCTTCAAGGATGGATACAAAGCTCTCCGCCGCCCACCGCTAGGAAGCTCTGACCACTACGCCATCCAGCTGCTACCTGCCTACCAACAGAGGCTAAAAAGGGAGCCGGTCGTTGAGAAGGAAATCCGAATCTGGTCTGAGGACACAGACGCTATGCTACAATCCTGCTTCTACCAGACTGACTGGGGGATGTTTAAGAACGCCGCTGGGAATAACATCAACGAACTCTCAGACTCAGTCACTGGCTTTATCAGTAAGTGCATAGTTGACATAGTCCCAAAAAAGACAGTTCGGATCTATCCCAATCATAAACCATGGATGGACAGCGGAGTACGTGCACATCTGCATGAACAGGATGCTGGTTTCAAATCTGGCGACGTGGAAACGCGCAACACGACGCGCGCGGCCCTAAACAGCGCCATCAGGAAGGCGAAAAAGGCCTACACAAAAAAGATGCAAGACAAACTCAGCAATGGCGACATCAGGAGCACATGGCAGGCGGTACACACCTTGACAGACTGCAAAACAAGAACCAGAAGCGAGATGAACCCGCCTGCCTCCCTCCCCAACGAACTGAACACTTTCTACGGCCGGTTTGAGATCAGCCCCAACCGCGGCAGCCAAGCGGGGCCATCAGCAGCACCAGCAGAGGAGAACCCTCTAACCATCTCGGAGAGAGAAGTGCGTACAGCCTTCGCACGGGTCAACATCCACAAGGCAGCCGGACCTGATGGGATTCCAGGCCGGGTCCTTTAGGCATGTGCAGACCAGCTGGCGGGTGTCTTTGCTGACATCTTTAACCTCTCCCTCTCCCAGGCTGTGGTCCCTGCAGGGTTCAAAATGTCAACCATTGTGCCCATTCCCAAAAAGGCCAAAGTGACATGCCTGAACGACTGGAGACCTGTCGCTCTCACCCCGATCGTCAGCAAGTGCTTCGAGAAACTGGTGAGGGAATACATCAGCTCCACGCTACCTGCCTCGCTGGATCCGTGGCAGTATGCATACCGCAAAAACAGATCCACCGACGACGCTATTGCCATGGCTCTCCACACCGTCCTCTCGCACATGGACAACAAGCTGCTGAAGGACAAATATGTACGTATGCTGTTCGTGGACTACAGCTCAGCATTCAACACCATTGTCCCAGCAATACTTGACAAAAAGCTCAGAGACCTAGGGCTACACCCAAGCATGTGCGACTGGATACAGGACTTCTTGTCCAACCGACATCAGGTGGTGAGAATGGGCAGCATCACATCCGACCCCCTGACCCTCAACACCGGAGCACCCCAGGGATGCGTGCTGAGCCCTCTCCTCTACTCCCTGTACACGTATGACTGCATAGCCACACATGTCTCCAACACCATCATAAAGTACGCGGACGACACGACAGTGATAGGCCGAATCGTCAACAACGACGAGTCTGACTATAGAGAGGAGATCAACTCACTGGCACTCTGATGCAGGGAGAACAACCTCTCTCTTAACGTCGACAAGACCAAAGAACTGATCGTGGACTTCAGGAGGCCGCGGAGAGACCATGCGCCCATCCTCATCGACGGTGCTGCAGTGGAAAGGGTCAGCGAGTTCAAGTTCCTCGGAGTACACATCGAGGAGGACCTCAAATGGGAGACGCACACCACACACGTGAGGAAAAAGGCTCAGCAGCGACTGTACTGGCTCCGCCACCTGAAGAAGCTCGGAGTAGGACATCGCATCCTCAGGCTGTATTACAACAGTTCTGTTGAAGGCATCCTAACAGGCTGTGTCACGGCCTGGTACGGGAACTGCACTGCCCGAGAAAAGATCAGCCTACAGTGAGTAGTGCGATCGGCAGAGCGGATAATGGGAATCGAGCTCCCAGCGCTCCAGGAACTGTACAAAAAGCGGTGCGTGGTCAAAGCCAAGCGCATCATCAAGGACAAGCACCACCCAAGTCACAGACTGTTCAAACCCCTACAACGACCGCGACCGGGCAAGGGGCTCTACCGCAGTATCAAGAGTTCCACCACCAGGTACTGGTGCAGTTTTAATCCGGCTGCTGTCAGAATGCTGAATGGGGCATAAGCCTGAATGAGGCATAGGCCTTGTTCAGCAGCCTGAACACACCTGTGGATTATACCAGGGACAATGACTTGGACTTAGCTCCCCCTCGGACACACCTGTGGACTACACCAGGTATTTTGTTGCACTCCCTCATGGAGCTACTTGCGGATTATACTAGGGTCAGTCCACCCTAGGTGGACACGCACTGACCTTTTGCACCTTAATCCCATGTATAACGCACTGACTTTTTTTTTGTCTTTTTATTGTGCCCTTTTGGTAACACTTTAGAATAACTATTCGTTATAAGTAGTTAATAGATCATTCATAAACTGTTAGTTAATGAGTTATTAATGACTTGTTAAGCATTTGTTAATAGTTAGTTAAGGATTAATAACAATGCCTTACAACTACTTAATAGATCATTTATAAACCATTAGTTAAGGAGTTATTAATGTCTTGTTAAATGTTTGTTAACAGCTAGTTAAGGAGTTGTAACCATGACTTATAGATAGTTAATAGATTAGTAACAAACTATTAGTTAATGAGTTATCAATGACTTGTTGACAATGACTTAATATGTTTTAATAGTATGTTAAGGATTTATAAATATGCCTTACATATAGCTAATAGATCACTCACAGAGAATTAGTTAACTGACTTATTAACTGTATGCTGATTATTTATAACTATGTCTTACGAATGCCTTATAACTAGTTAATAGATCCTTTATAAACCATTAGTTAATGAGGTACTAATATCTTGTCAAATATTTGTTAACAGTTAGTTAAGGAGGTATAACTATCCCTTATAGATAATTTATATATTACTCACAAACTATTAGTTAATGACTTGTTAATAACTTGTTAAATATTTACTACCTGTATGCTAATGATTAATAACTATGCCTTATATATGTTCAAAGGATTATGAACAAGCTAATAGTAAAACACTTACTAATGGCTAGTTAAGTATTTGTTAATAGTTAATATATGTTATTGGGTAGTTATTCTAAAGTTGCCACTACTCCTCATTTACTAACTATTAACAAATACTTAACTTACCTTTTACAAATCAATTGTTAATGATTTGATTCCCATCTACTAATACCAGAGACACGTTGTACAACAGCAAATGGGTGGTACAGAAATTTGATGTGATACTGTGGACATATTTCACATTTTGGTACCTCAACCTTGCTCTATATTTTACAAAATAAATATCACAGATGAAATAATGAACAATGTATGTTTAATTAATAAAGAAAACAGTTCAAAAATAACAAATGCATACATCTAAAATAACAATAGCAAATAAATAAATAGTCATATCAACAGTAATACAGTAATTAGAAATGGGACCAAAAGGGATACCTTCATAATCCCATCATAATCCGCCTCTACAGTCCAGATTACATAAAGCTTTAACCAGTGGATATACAGCACACACATTAGCTTTAGCTTTATAGCAGGCCTTCTGCAGTAAGCAGTATGGCTACAGCAACACCATGTGCTAAAATTGTAGCTATGCTAATATTGTAGCTAACAGGCTAATAAGTGTTCCCAAATTATAAATCTTACTCTTTTTCATCAAACAAACACAAACAAATTCTTTATATTAACTAATAAACACAACAGTTCATACAGTTTGAATGGTTTTGCACTACATCACCTGAAATGCATAAAATAGAATACACAATGTATCAGATACAGCACAATGGTGTGTCTTGTCCACAATAACTGAACAACATCCTGCTCCTTTCAAAATAAAAGGCAGTTCAGCTTCAGAACTCCATTGAGACACACTGCCATCTACTGACACAAAGTGGTATTGATACTACACTACAGACTAGTGTAGTAAGTTGCATGAACTGCTGAACTGTATACGACAATAAAATAAAAATACATGGAACATACATGGAACATACATGGAACATACGTGGAACATTGCCAAAAATGGTAGATAAGAAATGACAGATCTACAAGCTCACAGCAAGACGCATTGCAACATTTTGTGAGCTTGTAGATCTGCTATTCCTGATCTGATATTTCTGGATGAAGAGAAACAGAAGAAAATAATTGCAACCTCACAAATTTCAAATTGAGGGTTATTGCTTCTAAAAAGGCCCAGTAAACACCTTGAGTGGCATTTTTCTTGAGTTTTTCTTGAGCTCACACTTGAGCTTGTAGATCTGTTATTTCTAATCTGCTATTTCTACTGAATGAAGGAAAACTGTTCAGTTCATGCAGCTATACTTGTCTGTAGTGTAGTACCAATACCACTTTGTGTCAGTAGATGGCAGTGTGTCTCAATGGAGTTCTGAAGCTGAACTGCCTTTTATTTTGAAAGGAGCAGGATGTTGTTCAGTTATTGTGAACAAGACACAAGAGAAGGGGCCATTGTGCTGTACACATTGTGTATTCTATTTTATGCATTTCAGGTGATATAGTGCAAAACCATGAAAACTGTATGGACTGTTGTGTTTATTAGTTAATGTAAATAATTAGTTTTTGTTTGTTTGATGAAAAAGAGTAAGATTTATAATTTGGGAACACTTATTAGCCTGTTAGCTACAATATTAGCATAGCTACAATCTTAGCACATGGTGTTGCTGTGGCCATACTGCTTACTGCAGAAGGCCTGCTATAAAGCTAAAGCTATATTTAATCTGGACTGTAAAGGTGGATTATGATGGGATTATGAAGGTATTCCTTTTGGTTATTTCTATTTTACTGTATTACTGTTGATATGACTATTTCTTTATTTGCTATTGTTATTTTAGATGGATGCATTTGTTATTTTTGTACTGTTTTCTTTATTCATTAAACATACATTGTTCATTATTTCATCTGTGGTATTTATTTTGTAAAATATAGAGCAAGGTTGAGGTACCAAAATGTGAAATATGTCCACAGTATCACATCATATTTCTGTACCACCCATTTGCTGTTGTACAACGTGTCTCTGGTATTAGTAGATGGGAATCAAATCATTTGTAAAAGGTAAGTTAAGTATTTGTTAATAGTTAGTAAATGAGGAGTAGTGGCAACTTTAGAATAACTACCCAATAACATATTTTAACCATTAACAAATACTTAACTCATGTTAGTAAATGAGGAGTAGTAGCAACTTTAGAATAACTACCCAATAACATAAATTAACCATTAACACATACTTAACTCATGTTAGTAAACGAGGAGTAGTTGCAACTTTAGAATAACTACCCAATAACATAAATTAACCATTAACAAATACTTAACTCATGTTAGTAAATGAGGAATAGTTGCAACTTTAGAATAACTACCCAATAACATATATTAACTATTAACAAATACTTAACTAGCCATTAGTAAGTGTTTTACTAATAGCTTGTTCATAATCCTTCGAACATATATAAGGCATAGTTTTAAATCATTAGCATACATGTAGTAAATATTTAACAAGTTATTAACGAGTCATTAACTAATAGTTTGTGATTAATATATACATTATCTATAAGGGATAGTTATACCTCCTTAACTAGCTGTTAACAAATATTTGACAAGACATTAGTAACTCATTAACTACTGGTTTATAAATGATCTATGAACCAGTTATAAGGCATTTATAAGACATTATAAATAATCAGCATACAGTTAATAAGTCAGTTAACTAATACTCTGTGAGTGATCTATTAGCTATCTATAAAACATATTTATAAATCCTTAACATACTATTAAAACATATTTAACAAGTCATTGATAACTCATTAACTAATAGTTTGTTACTAATCTATTAACTATCTATAAGTCATGGTTACAACTCCTTAACTAGCTGTTAACAAACATTTAACAAGATATTAATAACTCATTAACTAATGGTTTATAAATGATCTATTAAGTAGTTATAAGGCATTGTTATTAATCCTTAACTAACTATTAACAAATGCTTAACAAGTCATTAATAACTCATTAACTAACAGTTTATGAATGATCTATTAACTACTTATAACGAATAGTTATTCTAAAGTGTTACCCTTTGTAAATATGTAGATAACTTGTCTGGCCTTCTGTTGCTCTCTTGTTTTGATCTCCTTCCCACTTGCCCCCCACCCCTCTTCTTCTCCCCCCCCCCTCTTCTTTCTATGGAAACTAACGTTGCGATGGGAACGATGTACAAAAACGAATTTCACCCACTTTTTTACCTTGTAAACCTGTGATGTGACAATAAAACTGATTCTGATTCTGATTTTTAAGATTTCTTTGGGCTTTTCAGAAATAGCAAATAATAAGCTCATATGAGCTTGTAGATCTGCTATTTTTGGAAAAATATAATACTTTTTTTTAAATAATATATATAATGTTTTTAACTCAAATATTTGCTTCATGGGGGTGGGGTCCACCCTGGAACAAAATATTTTGATGGGGGTCCGCGGCCAAATACATATAATTCTGGGGGTCCTTGACATGAAAAAGTTTGAGAACCACTGACATAAAACACGATGGCAATTGGTATATTTAACCCTGTAAATAACCTTTTTCATACTTTATAGAACCTTACATGTATGTCATATACATAAAATGAGTATATAAATCTTTCCCCCTAAGATACACTTGAACCCCAGCATCTCTATTCTGTGGGGAACATTTAGCAAAAAAACAGATCTACAAGCTGACAATGACAATCTTTCGTCTTAGAGATGTGGTGTAAGTGGTTTAACTGAAGATAATTGGTCAATTCCAAATATCATCAAAGCATTCTGCGGCATCTCTGGACTTGTGTCACAGTACCCGCTTATTGCCCCAGATGTGTGTAGCAAAGAAAACACATAGAATGATATAATTCCATTCCAAATTGTGTGCCAAATGTACTAACTACGCATCACGCAGCAGCACATTGTGAGCTTGTAGATCTGTTATTTTTGTCACATTCGGTATATATTAGGCTGCATTCATGCAGCCCGTTCGGCGAAAACGACTTAAGTTACATATTTCGTCTAATGTTATACATGTTTTGGAAAATGATTTTTATGAACAAAATCAATAGCCAAAAACAATGCATAGCCAAATATCTTTCCAGGACCCTTGATACATTCCAAACCTTTTCCAGGACTGGAAAAAGCTTTTTCTAATTTCAAAATATGTCCAGGAATTTCATGACCATGGGGACCCTGAATGTAAGGACTTCCCTATACACTCGTTCTGCCTCAGGTCATTACCACACGTTTCTTCTCTGAGAAGAGAAAAGCCTGGGAACGAGGTTCCTGCTGGACTAACAAGGAACTAGCATATGGGATAAAAAAAACAAAAACGAGCTACAATACTAGTGGTTAAAGCCCTAAATCAGAGGGCTTCAACGTTTTTCCAGGCCAGGACCCCCTAACTGAGAGAGAGATAAAGCAGGGACCCCCACTACTATAACATTGTGTTGCAGATTAAACTTTGTCATAGATGTCATAGATAGCTTGTTTGACAGCACTGTCAGCAGTGTTGTGTAAATAAATGTGTTTTGTTTGTTTACACATTATGTTTTCTATGAATATGTTGGATTCATGTTAATGTGTATTTTCACATTTAATCTGCTGCTAAAGTCTGCTCATTTTTCCCTCTACATCAAAACTGTTCACTGGAAATAGCCTATCTACAATCTACAGCTGATCTACAAGCTCAAAACGCGTCGCAGCACGACACATTTTGAGCTTGTAGATCGGATATTTATTGAGCTTGAGCTCAATAAATCGTCTATTTATTGAGCTTGTAGATCGGGTATTTATTGAGCTTGCAGATCGGGTATTTATTGAGCTTGTAGATCGGCTATTTATTGAGCTTGAGCTCAATAAATCGACTATTTATTTTATCGGCTTGTAGATCGGCTATTTTCTGTGAATGTTCCCCCACAAAATAGGGATGCTAGGGTTCAAATGGTCAATGTATAAAGTTCCTATCTCACAAAGATTTGGTGCCCCCCCCTGTGGTAACTCTGAGGACCCCCTCATTCATTCTTAATATGTGGGTGTCTACATAGAGTCAAGTGTAAACAGCACTCACCTGGGACACATGAGGCTGTTCCTTTGGATTGTGCTGTAAGAAATAAAACCACATTCAAATGAAATTAAAATACAACTTGGATTCACTGAACAATCAATCATCTTTACAGTAGAGTCAACCGACTTTAAACAGCACTGACCTGGGACAGATGCAGCCACGGCTTTGGGTTTTGCTGTAAGAAATAAAACCACATTCAATTGAAATTAAAATGCAAACATGTGTAATATGGCCTAGTAAAGTTAGAAACAAACTGTTAAGTTGTTCAGTCAATTAACACAGTGTCAACCACACAGTCGTAATCGTAGCTAAATGCATTAATAAAGGATTTCACCTGGTGAAAATGTACTTGTATAACTTGTATAAAGTCCCGTTCACATATAGCCAAAGTGCAGGAAGTATTGTGGACATTTTGAAAATGGCCACTGATCTTGTGTGGCGGAAGTTTTGTCTACCTAGTAATTTTTCAGTAATGTACTGGGGGAATAAAATCTTCCCTGTAGAGAAAACGCCTAGCGTAATATTACCGATATAGCGTCATGACGTTGAGCATTGATTTCAGCCAGAGAGAAACTTATGTCAGTCAGTCACTTTGGATAGAGCCAGCATGCTTAGATTAATGTGGTGCTTAATAGCGAGACGAGAGAGAGACAAAAACTGTTCAGTGATAAATGTTGACAATGCTCTGAGGAAGGTGAAACTTATATGTGTTGCATGAAGAAGATATGGCTTGTCCTAAGATGTAAGTTAAATCTCTGTTTATAGGGAGCGGGGGTGAGAGAGAAAAGAGAAAGGCAGGCACACTGAATGAAATGAAGGGATTGCGTCACAACCAGTGTTGCCCACGGCTCTGGTGTTGCCATGTCTGCTTATTATAAGCAACCTTGTTTTTTCTGTAAAGTTGCTTGTAAATATTGGTAGTATAGTTGCAGGTTGCTTTTTCTTTGTTTTGAGCTTGTAGATCAGCTATTTTCAAATAGCCGATGCATATAGGTTTATGTACCCCATGTGGCCTATAATAGTCACTTCTTTTGGGCTTGTTTTCATAGACCTGGTTGCTTATTTCTCTCACAAAATCTGGCAACACTGGTCGCGACACAGCTATCTTGTATGATGAATTAATGTAGCTGTTAAAAAAATTGGTGGCAAACTGTTGGCATTTCAAGATATGTGGTCTTGGACATGAGAATTTAGGCTAAAAACAGATCTGGCAACTCCACCAGTTAACCCCCGCGTCCCCGTGATAATGATTGAGAGAGAGGGGAAAAAAAGACTGAGAAAACCACTCGCTTATCCTCTGTTCTTTCGATGGATTAAAGATATAATCTCACATGCTTATAGTCACCTCTCGTGCGAGTTTAAAGTCCTAAACCATTAAGAAAATAAACAAATGAAAACGGTGGCTTATCAGGCAATACCATAACTTTTGCTGCCAAGGAGGGCATGTGAAAACAGCCTCTCACATTGCCATTCCAGCAAGTTATGATAATTATTTTGCTGGGAAAGGTTCTGGCACTGTAGTGAAAACGTGGCTTGAGACCCTGTTTGGCTGGACTGCAGGGTGATGTATATTATTATTTATGAATATACAGGTATCACTTAATAAGGCATTACTAAAATAACCTTATTAACATAAATTAATGTGAAGTACATTTTCTTTCTTCCATCATGACAAGGTACATAACTCAAACCTCTACCAAAGTGTCGTTGTACTTTTAAGATTTTGCCGTCTTGGGAGTGAGAATGCGTTGTATTCCCATGGCCAGGTTTTGGTGTCCAGAAATACCTGGTAGCGACCACTCCGAGGTCACAGATTTGACATTAGGTTTGGGGGCCTACTGTTCTTGTATTCCTTTTGAATGCTTAAGTCATTTTTTTTAAGGAAGTACTCCAGTATTTTAACTCAAGTACAAATTTGACAGAGCAACTTTCACTTGCAGTAATATTTGATCACGTACTGGAGTTGAGTACTTGGTTGCTACCAGTGGTGGAAAAAGTACTCAAATGTTTTACTTAAATAAAAGTACCAATACTGCAATGTAGGATTTACTTGAGTAAAAGTACAAAAGTATTGGCATCAAAATGTACTTAAAGTACCAAAAGTAAAAGTACTAAAATGTTTGAAAATAGCAGATCTATGTGAGCTTGTAGATCAGCTATTTTCAAATAGCCTATAGGTATAAAATAGGGCTAAAGTGGTTACTGCATGTTTTATAATGTAATGATGTACATCTGCAAAGTAACTAGTAACTAAAGTTTTCAAATAATTGTAGTGGAGTAAAAGTACAATATTTGCCTCTGAGATGTAGTGGAGTAGAAGTAAAAGTATATAGACAATTGAAAATACTCCAGTAAATTAAAAGTACCTCAAAATTGTACTTAAGTACAGTACTTGAGTAAATGTACTCAGTTACTTTTCTGTGCTATATTATTACTATGTTCTCACACACCATGAAGGTAAAGTGAATGAAGTCACCACACACATACAGCATGGAACTATTAACCAATGGATGAACTGTAGGAGACACAAAGAGTCTCCTTTGTGTCTCCTACCGGATACATTACCCGGTAGGAGACACAAAGAGTCTCCTTTGTGTCTCCTACCGGATACATTACCCGGTAGGAGACACAAAGAGTCTCCTTTGTGTCTCCTACCGGATACATTAGCCGGTATGAGACAGTAATCAAATGATTGTCTCAGGAATTTTACAAAAAAAAAGTCCATGAATTCAAGGCTTCATGGGGTGAGTAGTTGATAGAATTACTGAACTACTCCTTTAAGCCAGATGTCAAATATAGTGAAAATAGCAGATCTACAAGCTTGCAAATCTGCTATTTTCACTATGTTTTATACATTTTGAAGATTTCTGGTATTTATTTTGGGGGTAAAGTACAAATTTGACAGAGCAACTTTCACTTGTAGTGTAATATTTGACCAGGAGTATATTTACTTTGACTCAAGTATACTGCAGTTGAGTACTTTGTCCACTAGTGGTTGCTACATCTTGTGGCCTGAATTTTAACCCATACAATCATTAGCATGTTAGCATTATGTTCAATAGAAGAAGAACAGTTAAATACTCACTGTCAGGTGTTGCTGGACGTCCTGTTCCATAATGGTCCATCTCCTCTATCTTCAACAACAGCTCTGTGACCTGAGTGTCATCATCCCTGTTCTTATTGTTGAAGACATGGTATCTGTTCCCACACTTCTCTACAAGCCTCTGTAGGCCCTCTCCTTCACTCTCAATGTACTGCTCAATGGATCTACCTCCTAGAAGGTGTCCACAGGTGAACAGTATCATAGTGTGACTCCACACTGTCTGACTGAGAAGCTGCATGTGATCCTCTATGTTTTTACAAACATCAGCTGTACATGAGTAGCATGCTGCTATAACCAGGAGGAGAGCATCTGGTCCTTGAGGACACAGAGATGCACTAAGAACTATCTGCTGTTTGATCAGCTCAGGTGTTTCATTTAGAGAGGCATTATAAGACCATGCTGGAGTGTCGACCACAGTGACCTGTCGTCCTGCTACGTCTCCCTGTCTCTTCTCACACTGAACTGTATCCACTAAACTAAGCTGCTCTGAACCCAGGATGGTGTTTCCTGATGTTCTCTTCTCTGAATCGTTAGGTCCCAGAAGTATAATTCTCATCTCTGACAGATGGAGGTCATCACCTGAAATATAAGAAAGAACAAAGTAAACATTTATCTGTTACTGTGTGTGTGTGTGTGTGTGTGTGTGTGTGTGTGTGTGTGTGTGTGTGTGTGTGTGTGTGTGTGTGTGTGTGTGTGCGTGCGTGTGTGTGTAAAACAACATAATTGTATCTGTACTTAAAGGGCAAGACCACTTTGGTAGAGGTTTGGGTTGTGTATTTACCTTGCCATGATTTAACTCCAAAGGTGGACAAGAAATCAAAAATAATTGCTCCATTGATTAGAAATTGATAATTCAAAACTTACATTGTACGCTGAAACAGCTCTAAAAGTCACTCTTATAGCACGTAAACGAACACAAACAAAGCTGATTCAGACATTATAGAACATCACCAAACCCAGTACTGTTTTTTTTTTTTTATAAAAAATGTTACTTCCCGTTGATTTTACTATTTGAAGATCCGGATCCGGATCCAAAATCCAGTCCGGGTTTTCTTCCAAATAAAAATGGCAAAATTATAACATAAAAAAAAAGAAGAAAAAAACAGTACTGGGTTTGGTGATGTTCTATATTGTCTGAATGAACTTTATTTGTGTTCGTTTATGTGCTATAAGAGTGACTTTGAGGGCTGTTTCAGCATACTATGTAAGTCAATGAGGAGCATATTTTTGAATTATCAATTTCTAATCACTGGAGATTTTTTTTTTTTTTTCTTGTTCACCTTTGGAGTTACATCATGGCAAGGTAACTACACAACCCTAACCTCTACCAAAGTGGTCTTGCCCTTTAACTTGAGTATTAACATGTTTTGGATACTTATGAATTTTACTCCACTACATTTCAAAGACAAATATTGTACTTTTGACTCCACTACATTTCTAGGAAGGGAAAAGTTACATTATGAATTAAAGGAGTAGTTCACCCAAAAAATGGATTACACACCCCATGAAGCCTTGAATTCATGGAGATATTTTTTCAGCTTGTAGATCTGCTATTTTCTAATAGCCTAGGTATAAAATATGGTTAAAGTGGTTAATTTATGTTTTATAATGCAATAATTTATATCTGCAAAGTAACTAGTATCTAAAGTTTCCAAATAATTGTAGTGGAGTAAAAGTACAATATTTGCCTCTGAGATGTAGTGGAGTAGAAGTAAAAGTATTGGAAATTGGAAATACTCCAGTAAAGTCAAACATACCTCAAATTGTACGTAAGTACAGTACTTTAGTAAATGTACTTAGTTACTTTACACCACTGCCTACCAGAGACTCCACCGATCATCACATTATTGTCTCAGGAATGAGACAAAAACTAAAACATCTCCATGAAATCAAGGCTTCATGGGGTGTAATTGATAGAAAATAAGTATTTTTTTGGGTGAACTACTCCTTTAAATACGTAAACCCTATTTAAAATATAGTGAAAAAAGCAGATCTACAAGCTCACAACGTGTAGATCAGTTATTTTCACTATGTGTCATGAGACAAAGTATAGAGGGGTTAAATGGTTAAATGAAAATGATACAAATAAAACCATTCTGTGTTTTGAGAACCATTCCATTCCTGTTGAGTGTGTATTCACCCAATAGACCTACAGTATATCACTTACTGCTGTGCTTCTCAAAGTGGGGTCTGGGGACCCCCAGGGGTCCTTCAGGGGGGTCCAAGAGGTCCCCAGCAAAATGAGGAACAGTTTAAACACTTAAGCCTTTATTTTAAACATATTCAAAATAGCCGATCTACAAGCTGTTTTTATGTTTTGTGTGAGGACTGCGGATGAAAATTAGCATCTTTGCTAAATCCGGTGTATTTACGTTCATGTGACGTTCATTAATATGCTCTGTCCTGTCTAAATAAACAAATAAAGTAAAGTAAGCTCACAGCATGTCACGATGTGACACGTTGTGAGCTTGTAGATCTGCTGTTTTTGAAAAATCATGACAAATCTTCTCTTATGGGGGTCCCTGGCACAACATGTTTTCAATTGGGGGTCTGTGGTCAAATCCATATCAATATGGGGGTCCTTGACATGAAGCAGTGACTTACAGTAAACTACAGTAATAACAGAGTTGTCTCTCACTCATAGTTCAGATATACAAATTCATTGAAACATTTTTAAATGCAGTGTCTTTAATATCAATGCATGTTTCTGTTGCTGTGTTGAAATGTTTAAATTTCAAAAGACAAAACAAAAAAACAGATCTACAAGTTCACAATGAGCCGCATAACGGCACGTTTGAGCTTATAGATCTGCTTTTTCCACTATATTTGAAATAGGGCTCAAGTATGTAATTCATAATAAATTTCTTCCCTTCCTAGAAATGTAGTGGAGTCAAAAGTACAATATTTGGCTTTGAAATGTAGTGGAATGAAATTCATAAGTATCCAATAAATACAAATACTCAAGTACAGTACTCAAGCAAATATACTTTGTTACTGTCCACCAGCATGCACGCACGCGCACACACACACACACACACGCGCACACACACAGAGTTAAGTGTAAATGAAAAAATAAAACACATTGTATATCATTGCTGTCAGGCAGAAATCTTTTTCTAAATGAATGCCCTACTTCTCATACAAGACTGTCACACAAAAGTAATGCAAATAGCAGATCTACAAGCTCAAAACGCGTCGCAATGCAACGTGTTGTGAGCTTGTAGATTAGATATTAGATATAAATATTTTCACAATTTTTAAATGTTTCTAAAATTATGATAAAAAAGGAACAGATTTGGACATCCACCAGCAGTGATAACTACAAGTAAGACGCGCGAACGTGGGAAGCGAACGCAGATCGAAAATGTTGTGTATTTACGGACTTGTAATCCGTGTTATTTCACCGTGATGGGGAGAGCGTAGAGAGAAAGTCACGTGACTGCCTCCGCCTCGTATTGAAGTTAATGGGGGGGGGATATGGTTCTCCTATGCACGGAGTTTCGGAGTTCCTAGTCATCTATGCACGGCATTGCCGTTTTTCAATCCGTGCTATTTCACCGTGTTTGGGGGGCGAGCGGGTTGGTTTCATAGTAAGCTCCACTCTGACATCTGTCAGCAGCCAATGAGAGCGTGAGTCACATGGGGGCGCGGCTGCACTCTGAGATGTGTCAGCAGCCAATGAGAGCGTGTGCACACAATACTGCACACACACACACAACCCGAGCAGGGTTTCATAGTAAGCTCCACTTCGCGCGGAGGCTGCTTTTTATCATTATTCATTTACAATTATTAATGAGTAAAGGATGGATGTCTTTGATTGGTTAGTGGTCAGTGTGTGTCTGTGAGAACAGGGAACAATTAGACAGGTATCCTTATCAACCACACCTGTGTAATTTAACTACTTTTAACCCATTCAATCCGGGGACGCATCTCTGTCATTTAAGATGTCTTTGGCTGTTCAAAAATAGCAGATCTACATAGCGCGGCACCGATCTGCTATTTTTGAAAAAGCATGACATTTTTGGAATATATATATATATTTTAAAGCGAACATTTGTAACTCAAATCTTTGCTTCTGGGGGTCCTTGGAAAAAAACATTTCAGAAATGTTTGCTTTAATAAAGCATATATTTAAAGACACACATTTTCACGAAAAAAAAAGAAAAGAAAGCAGATCTACAAGCTCGTAGCGCGGCACTCGGTGCCGCGCTACGAGCTTGTATATATGCTATTTTAGCCAAAGAAATGTAAAAATGACACTCAGATGCGTCCCCGGTCTTAATGGATTAAATAGCAGTAATTTAGAACATGTCAGTCTTAACCCTGGTGGAGGAAGCTTGCACTGCATGCCGAAACGTTGCACTTTTATAAATACATTTTTACATCTGAACTATGAGTGAGCATTAACTTATTTTAAGTGTAGAATCATATTTATATCATGACAGCCCTGACAGGGACGTGTTGTTTATGAAAGTATGTTAAAGTCATGTTGAACTTTGGTACAACCTTGACTTGTATTATAGCTACGGAATCTGCTCATGATATAAGTCCATATATGGTCATTCATCTTTATCAGTGACTCCTGTGCTGTGATTGGTCAACAGAGAATAGTGATATTTATCTCTCTATACACTGTCAATGCATGACTAAACAGATCTCACACTTTGAACACATAAAGAGCACAAATAAAGAGAATTGATACTTAGTTTTATGAATCTCCTGTAAATGTGTTGATGTCTTTGTTTTTGTCTTAAGACCTGAAGCCAATTCTATACAAATGCTTTCTAAATCAGTTCTCAAACGTGTCAAGGACCCCAAAATGTATATGGCCATGAACCCACCCCCATCTGAAAAGGTTTTGTGCAAGGGACCCCCTAGGAGATAAGATTTGAGTAAAAGAAGAAATAAACATTATTCAGACTTTTTCAACACTTTCAAGATTTTTCAAAAGTGTTTAAAAAATAGCAGATGTAGAAGCTTGCAGAGCTTGTATATCTGCTATTTTTGAATAGCAGATATATACATAATGGATAAAGGGGTTAAAATGATTTGTTGCTTAATGTTAACCCATTAAGACCCGAGGAAGATTCTACAAAATGTCTTCTAAATCCTAACAGTTTTTAGAAAAAAAATCTATGTTGCTTCATCAGTGGTTCTCACACTTTTTCATGTCAAAGACCCCCAAAATGATATATATTTGGCCGTGGACCCCCAGCTCAAAATATTTGGTTCCAGGGACCCCAGAAGCAAAGATTTGAGTTACAAATGTTCGCTTAAAAAAAAATATATATATATTCAAAGATTTGCAAAAAAATAATGAAGATTTTTCAAAAATAGCAGATCTACAAATTCCTAGTGTGGCACTCAGTTCCAGGTCTTAATGGGTTAACCCATTGAATCCGGGAACACATCTGTGTCATTTTAGATTTCTTTGGGCTATTCAAAAATAGCAGATCTACAAACTCCTAGTGCGGCACTCAGTTCCAGGTCTTAATGGGTTAACCCATTGAATCCGGGAACACATCTGTGTCATTTTAGATTTCTTTGGGCTATTCAAAAATAGCAGATCTACAAGCTCATAGCGCGGCACCGAGTGCCGCGCTATGAGCTTGTAGATCTGCTATTTTATTTTTAAAATTGTGATTTTTTTTTTTGCAAATCTTTGAATATACATTTTTAAAAGCAAACTTTTTTAAACTCAAATCTTTGATTCTGGGGGATTCTACAAATGTCTTCTAAATCCTATCAAACTTGTTCCATGTCAAGGACCTCCTAAAATGATATGTATTTGGCCGTGGACCCCCATCTCAAAATAATTTGTTCCAGGGACCCCCAGCAGAAGCAAATATTTACCCACCGGGAAATAGCAGATCTACAAGCTCATGGCACTCGGTGCCGCGCTATGAACTTGTATATCTGCTATTTTTTAATAGCCCAAAGTATAAAGTAATGGTTTAAGTGGTTACAAAGATGTGTTCCCGGTCTTAATGGGTTAATGGTGATCATTGATTCAAAGCTGTGTCTGTGTACCTGAGAAGTGTGTTAGTGACAGATGTGATTTATATGTAAATCATTACATACCCATCAATGACCTGATGCTCTCTCGTTCTTTCTTCACCTTCATCTGTCGTCGTGCTGCTCCCTCATCCTGTGTTCTCCTTTTCTTCTCAGTCTCCTCTAACACTCTTCTGTCTATCTCAAAACAGCCTCCTTTTTCTCCTGCCACCTCCTGTATCTTGTCCAACAGCTGTGTGACCTGAGTGTCATCCCCCCTGTTCTTATTGTTGAAGACGTGGTACCTGTTCCCACACTTCTTTACAAGCCTCTGTAGGCCCTCTCCTTCACTCTCAATGTACTGCTCAATGGATTTACCTCCTAGACGGTCTCCCTGTGTGAACAGTATCATAGTGTGACTCCACACTGTCTGACTGAGAAGCTGCACATGTTCCTCCATGTTTTTACACTGATCAGCTGTACATGGGGTTCCCACTCTTATAACCAGGAGGAGAGCATCTGGTCCTTTAGGACACAGAGATGAACTGAGAACTATATCCTGTTTGATCAGCTCAGATGTTTTCTTTAGAGAGTTACTCCTCCACCATCCTGGAGTGTTGACCACAGTGACCTGTCGTCCTCCTACGTCTCCCTGTCTCTTCTCACACTGAGCTGTTCTCTCTGAACTAAACTGCTCTGAACCCAGGATGGTGTTTCCTGATGAACTCTTCCCTGACTCTTTATATCCCAGAAGTATAATTCTCATCTCTGAGGGTGTTTTACTGGGGCCTGGAAATACAAGATGAATATTCATACATTATCTCAAATTCATTTAAAATGGTAAATATTCTGGATCATATTATCATATCAATCATTGACTGGTTAACCTGAATGTGAGGCCATCTCTGCAGCTTTACTGTTCATCTTTTCTTCCTAAAAGAAAGAAGGTAAAAACAAATAGAAAGGACTGTAAACAATCATCCAAACACATGTATGGTTAGAGTGGATATGGAGTGAGTTTATAGATGTATATATCAGGCATTATATATCATATACTGTCTGTATCAGTGGTTCTCACACTGTTCTGTTTCATTTCAAGCTGCTCCATAACTCTGAGAGTGTTCAAATGGAACCAAATGGACCCGTACGGGTCCATTTAGTTCCATTTGAACACTCTCAGAGTTACAGACGTGTAAGGGCACATCCACATGGAACCCTGAGGGTCCCTGGACCACACTTTGAGACCTATAGATGTAGGATTCCTTAACTGACCCCCCCCCCCCACGCTGCTGCTGCTGCAGCACACATACACCACGACACACCACAGTCAAAGATAGCAAGCGGTCAGTGGTGGAAAAAGTACTCAAATGTTTTACTTAAGTAAAAGTATCAATACTGCAATGTAGAAGTTACAAGTACAAGTCAGGAATTCAAAATTGTCTTGAGTAAAAGTATAAAAGTATTGGTATCAAAACGTACTTAAAGTACCAAAAGAAGAAGTACTAAAATGTTTGAAAATAGCAGATCTATGTGAGCTTGTAGATCGGCTAATAACCTATGTATAAAATAGGGCTAAAGTGGTTAATGCATGTTTTATAATGTAATAATTCATATCTGCAAAGTAACTAGTAACTAAAGTGTTCAAATAATTGTAGTGGAGTAAAAGTACAATATTTGCCTCTGAGATGTAGTGGAGTAGAAGTAAAAGTAAATAGACAATCAATCATAATCCAGTAAAGTAAAGTACCTCAAAATTGTACTTAAGTACAGTACTTGAGTACAGTAAATGTACTCATTTACTTTACACCACTGCGAGCGGTGAATACGAACGGGTAAGGTTGATTTGATTACATACTATTTTCTGTGTTATATTATTACTATGTTCTCACACACCATGAAGGTAGAGTGAATGAAGTCACCACACATACAGCATGAAACTATTAACCAATGGATGAACTGTCTATGAAACAGTGACATCACGGACTAATCCTTTAAGGCAGGGGTCTTCAACGTTTTCAGGTTTTCCAAGGACCCCCTAGATGAGAGAGAGATGAAGCAGAACCCCCTCTATTTTGTATAAAATTGTGCTGCAGATTAAACCTTTTTTGTTTACTTGGTCTGCTCTTTTTTCCCCTCTACACCTATACCTCTTTGCCAAAAATAGCCGATCTACAAGCAGTTGTGAGCTTGTAGATCTACTATTTTTGGCTAAAGTTCTCCTCAAAAAAGAGATGCTAGGGTTCAAGTGGTTAAGGTAAAAAAAGAAATCCTATCACACAAAGATTTGGCGGACCCCCTGTAGTAACTCTGAGGACCCCCTAGGGGTCCCGGACCCCCTGTTGAAGACCCCTGCTTTAAAGGTTTAAAGACATTCACTTTTACACCACATTCAAAGTCTTTGTCCTGGTCCTTCAAAAGTGTAAAAAAAGTTTTAAGTGAAAATTCCACTCCATTGATCCATGGCAGGTGTTTTTCTCTCACATTTCTAAAGCCTTTTCAACTGCAATGAAAAAAGAAATCTTTGCCTGCGGGTGTCGCTGGTGAGGGATTTTGCCTGTCAATCATCGCCTCTGCTTCGCCCCCCCAAAGGAAAGGATAGGGGAGGGGAGGGGCGAGGAGGAGAGTGGGCGGGATTAATCGACTGTGACCTCACTGTCGAAGGGCCAAGCTCAGATTACTTTCCAGCCTAATTATTCAGAAAACCCCAGACCACAGAAAATCCACTGAATGTTCAAAGTTCAGGTTTTTTGGGTGTAATTGAGGTCATAAAACCCCAAATAAAACATTGAAAATAAAAAAAGTGAAAATGAATGTCATGATACAGGCTGAATGGTGAGCAGGGTACTTAATGCACAGAAATATTAAATATTATACTTAAATATGATAGTTATAATGCAATGTAAAACTATTTAGCAAGTCTTCATTTTAGTGGAAATGTGTACAAAAAGGTTGGCACCGATAGCTCCATAATTATACACGCACACACACACACACACACACACACACACACACACACACACACACACACACACACACACACACACACACACACACACACACACACAGCGCGAGGCAACTTTTCCTTTATCCTCTGGCTACCCATCGTTGTGTGCACTGCAGTGGTGGGAAAAGTACTACATTATTTTACTTAAGTAAAAGTATCAATACTTCAATGTAGAAATAATGTAACTGTCCCAGAAGGAGAGACAGTGGTTTCAGTTATAATTATATATATGTTTTGTTTATGTAAAGTTCATGTACACACTGGTTTAAAAGATTCATTTCATTATGAATAAATAGTACTAAAAGTTACAATAAATATTTTAAAAAGGTTTATATAGTACATGATTTAAGGTCAAAATGCTGTGCCCGTTGCTTAGAGGGTTTACGGTAAATTGGGCAGAGAGTCACATGGTCAGAGTGAAGCTGTCAATCAAGTCAGAAGCAAGCTGAGTTGATCCAGAGAGTCACGTTTAACCCTTTAAGACCTGAAGCCCATTCTACAAATGTCTTCTAAATCACAACAGTTTTCTGAAAAACGTATGTTTCTATATCAGTGGTGCTCAAACTTTTTCATATCAAGGACCCCAAAGATAATATGTATTTGGCTTTAGACCCCCATCTCAAAATATGATGTTCCAGGGACCCCCAGAAGCAAAGATTTGAGTTAATGTTTGCTTTAAAACAATAATATAAATACAAAGATTTGAGTTAATGTTTGCTTTAAAACAATAATATATATACAAAGATTTGCACAGATTTTCAAAAATAGCAGATCTACAAGCTCATAGCGCGGCACTCGGTGCCGCGCTATGAGCTTGTATATCTGCTATTTTTGAATAGCCAAAGTGTATTATAATGCTTTTTAGGTCAAATGAAAAAGTGACACAGATGCGTTCCAGGTCTTAATGGGTTTAAGACAGAGAGAGAGATAATAATAATATTGCCAAAGTTCTGCACAAGGTTCAAGAGGCGCACACGGTAAATGCTTATTGTATTATGTGCCTTTCATTGATCTGTGATGTATTGTTGTGTGTGTTGTAATTTACAAGTTAAACTTTGTTTGGAAGACTTCATTGTAAAATGTCACTAATTGGATGCACCTGTGTGGCCTCAGTAATCAGAGGACTCTGTTTCATAATGATTATGAACTCAACTGAACAAATGTATGTTTATTTCTTTTATAGTTTTCACAGTGTCTTGTATGGTGTCTGTTTGGAGAGTTTTGATGCATAAATACCAGAAAAGACATTAGTATGAGGCGTGGACATTTTTTGAACATGGGGCAGC
>NC_137621.1:5835525-5920525 GCF_963280865.1 Gymnoscopelus braueri | reverse complement strand
TTAGCTTGTATTTCAAGTTTAGCGTAAATAAAGCAGATCTTTAACCCATAGAACAAAGACAAGTCATTCTGACTTTCATTCAAAGATGATCATAAACACACAAGCTAAAGGTATTTTATCATGTAAGCCAGTTTGTTTACACTTGAACCGGCTAAAATTGGACAAAAACTAAACTATATGAAACTACAATCACTGCTTGTCTCACACACACGCGCACACACGCACGCATGCACGCACGCACGCGTGCATCTTTGTCTGTCTTTATGTGTCTCAGTGTGTATTGGACAGTATAATAATAATAATAACTAATAACTAATAATAATAAGGAGACAATAAGTAATAGATCTATTACTGGGTATCAAGGGTTAATTACCGGTTGGGTTTGTGGGTGCAGTCAGTCTGAAGAGGGTTGTAGGTCCAGGATGCTGTAGGATGGTCTAGGATGGTCTGGATGGTCTAGGAGTTGACAAGTGGAAACTGTTGTTTATATTCTAGCTCTCCAAAGGGCTGGACACAGTAGCTGTCAATAACATACAATATATACTCACTGAGATTTTGATTGGTTTAAAACAACAGTGAGGTGTGGTCAAAGCAGCCAGGTATCACATGATGCAGATATAACCTGTTTAACAGGTCAGAAAAATACAAAAATGTTAGTTTGGACAGCAGCCTGCGGAGCCTCTGGCAACTCCCAGGGTCCTAAACTCCCAGGATTCTAAGCGGCCGTGCAGTTTGGATACATAGGGAGGGCTGATACTGGGCATAGCACACATTAATGTGTGCATATCATTATGCCAAAGACAACACACACACACACACACACACACACACACACACACACACACACACACACACACACACACACACACACAGTGTGTGTGCTCACTTTACTTATAAGTGAAAGCTTTATTAGTTGTAGTGTCGGCTACAGCTAATAACATGATTTTAAGTTAAAGAGGATCTTATGGTTTCATTATTTAGTTTTTTATTAGGAGTTTGATGTCTTTTCTGCTCTTATTATTAAACTGCAGACGTGAGCCTTCTTTTTACTGTCAACTACTTTTAACCCATTAAAACCAGGAAAGCATCTGTCATTTTAGATTTGATTGTTGGATACTCAAAAAAACAGCAGATACAGGTACACGCTCACAGTATTTTTGAATATTTTTTAAGGGGTGAGAACTAGTGATTTAGAAGTTATTTGTGGAATGGCCCTCAGGTCATAATGGGTTAAGGTTTGAGCGTAAAGAGTAAAGAATAAACTAAGTAGAAAAAGAGCTCATCAGGTGACATCATCGTTTGGCAGGGTGGACTAGATTAGCGGCTTCAGTTTCAGTTTTACCCAGCTGATATCTGCTCAGACGCATCATGAATACTGGGGGGGGGGGGGGGGGGGGGGGGGGGGGGGTCTTATGGGTTAGGTGTCTTGCTCATTGACACTTTGACATGTACAGGCCGGGTGTGGGGGGGGGGGGGGGGGGCTTCTTACCAGAACACCTCTCTATCCTCTAAGCTACAGCCACCCCAAAGGACTATGTGATGTAGGCTACTTCCAACATCTGATCTACTTTACTTACTGTCTACTTTAGT
The DNA here is from genome assembly GCF_963280865.1 of Gymnoscopelus braueri. Lineage (NCBI taxonomy): Eukaryota > Metazoa > Chordata > Actinopteri > Myctophiformes > Myctophidae > Gymnoscopelus > Gymnoscopelus braueri. Next base: position 5,918,935 of record NC_137621.1, on the reverse strand, counting down.
AACTACAGCAGTGGTGGAAAAAAAAGTACTCGAATGTTTTACTTAAGTAAAAGTATCAATACTTCAACGTAGAAATACTCTGTTACAAGGAAAGGTCCGGAATTCAAAATGTACTTGACTAAAATTACAAAAGGTATTGGTTTCAAATGTAAAAAATCTTTGGAAAATAGCAGATCTACAAGCTCACAATGCGTCACATCGCGACGCATTGTGAGCTTGTAGATCTGCTATTTTCAAATAGCCTAAATGTATATAGGGTTGAAGGGGTTAATGTATGTTTTGTAATAATAATCCAAATCTACAAAGTAACTATAGTAACTGAAGTTTTAAAATAATCGTAGTGGAGTAAAAGTACTTAGTTACTTTACACCACTGAACTACACAGGCATCTGTAAACTGTAAACGTTATGGAGACACAAATTAATTTAGTGCCAATGCATGGTAAACAAACACAAGCTAGTTGCACTCTAAATGTGAACTTTAAAATCCAGCTCAAATATATAATAAATGCATCACTGAGAACTGTTTGTTACACAGCCTCTATGACATAGTTAAGCCCCTCCCCTTCCCTAATAAGGGTTTCTATAGGTTCAGATCAGGTTCTTGTTTATAACCAAACAACATTTCTATCCACAGGTTTCCAGCATATAGACATATAAAGATAGACGCCTCCTTCGGCTCTGAGGAATTCGTATCTCGGGCGCCATTTTAGAGAAGGCAAGCTACCGCGTGTGTCACAGAAGGGGGGCGTTCCGTAGGCCAATCAGAGGCAGATGGGGTCGGGTCTTTTTGTAAGAGGCAGCCGCGCAGCAAAAGTCAGTTGGACGCGCTGTGATTGGCCAGTAGTCACTTTGAAAAGCAGCTTGCCTCCTCTAAAATGGCGGCCGCGATACCGGTTGCTCCAACAAACTGCAGAGGCCAATGAGGTATCTAGGTTTCTATATCTATGCTTTCCAGGGCGCTGTGGGCATCACTTCCTGTCGATTTGATATGCTGATACCTGATCATATGGACAGGAAGTGATGCCCACAACGCCCTAGGAAACCTGTGGATACATTCCCTGTAACAGTGGTTCTCAACATGTAGGTCGGGACCCCCAGGGGGGGTCCCCACATGATGTCGGGGCGGTCCCCAGATGACAGTGAAGGGACAATTTAAGGACAATTTAATACCTAATATACCTATAAAAAAAAAGAAAGAAAGAAGGCCATTACCGCATCAAAAGTAATCAACCAACTATACTATATAAACTGGTCAAACATTGGCCAAATAGTCAAATAATGTAATAATATAATGTTGCTAGCATGTTGTTTGTAGATCTGCTTTTTTCACAATATGTATCTGTGGAAACGAGTCAAACTAAATGTAATGCCTCAACTCCTACAATTCCAAGTGCTTGTCAGGGTGGGGGGTCCCCAGTTCAAATATGATTATGTTGGGGGGGGGGGGGGGCCGCAGATCACATATGATTATGTTGAGGGGGGCCCAGTTCACATAGGATTATTTTAGGGGGTCATGGCCTGAAAAGGTTGAGAAGCACTGCCATATAGACAGTACATCCAACTGTGGGCTTCCAGACAAAACATGAGTAACTAGTGTATTTTTGGAGCATTAAAACACTAATGAGTCGAGCCCCACTAGAGGCTTGATTTCTGGTCTTATGAACATTTTAACAATATATTATCTATAGATACTGTAATCATTCATTTTAAAAGTTTTAAAATTATATATATCTGGCATTGACAATATATCACTCAGAGAAGGATTCATGTGGAAGCTCATCTCATTCCCAGTGTTTTTAAGCCTTGTTTTGGCGTTTACGTAGTTATTAGTTATTTTGGTCAAATCCTTTAATATGACTCTATTTACTATAAGTGTGGAAGTTATACTTTACACAATCAGAATAAGGATGCTAGGGTTCAAGTGGTTGATGTAGTAACTCTGAGGACCCCCTAGGGGTCCCGGACCCCCTGTTGAAGAGCCCTGTCCTAAACGGTACGTTGCCTCTGCAGTTGTTTTCATGTGACGTTTCATTTAAAACCATAAAAGGTCAAAAAGCTGTGCTTTATAATTAAGTCATTAACCCATTATGACCTGAGGCGGCTGTGACTCAGGAGGTAGAGCAGGTCGTCTAGAGATGCGCGGATGGCCTCTGACGTCGCCCGAATCCGCATGTACAAATTAATTATCCGCCCGTTATCCAACCGCAATAATTATATTATCCAATTTAAATATCCACATCTGCACCAACCGTTTTTCCCGTATGTCAAAATATTATTATTTTCTGGTATTCCCCGTTAGTTTTAGTATTAGTTGCGCGATGCGATCACAAAATACATTGGTTTAGCCTATGGAATGTCGGTGCGTCTTTTTTATTTTTTTTAAACCGGTGCTGCTCTGCTGATCTGCTACAGAGGCTGCTCTAAACCTATTAGACTATCAAATAGGATTCTATAAGCGCAGCAAGGCACTAACAGCTTAATTTCACTGACTGTATGAATTTAAACATTTTGCTTAGAAGAACACATGTAGACTAGAGCAGCCATGAACTAACAGTAGATCCAGGCCAATCATGTCATTGATGAATATCATGTTGCGCAGTGCGCACTTTTCACAACCATTTCTATCGTATAGCCACATGAGATTATTATACTACACAGAAGTACTCTGGTTTTAAATAAACACATGTTTATTTATTCAAAGTGATTTAGTTCAATCAAAACGCAACAACAGACGTAGGCCTATGTCTCTAAACACAGGCTGGCATTTTCTTTTAAGGCCTACAGCTTCTCGTAAAACAGAATATTTTCCACAAATAACTTTGCCTAAAATAAACAATGAAACAACGTCATTCTGCCGTCCCAAGTAAACACAGACTGGCATATTCAAATAATATCTCTTCAAACTAATAATGTCACGGCACGGCATGATTGCAACTTCCCGAACACACAATTGCCGTGACTTTCATTAATTAAAGTGCCCAGCCGTTATGGCTTTTAAAACTATTATAATAGCCTAGCCTTCCTTAACACAGGCTGACATTAATACTGAAATAGGCTATCATCACTGTCACTGCAGCTTATCGAACACAACTTAACCTAGACTAGTAGGCTACAATTATCACACACAAAATAACGTTTGGCTGATGCCCAACATAAATAATATAATAACAAAAATGACTGTATTATTCACCAAAGTCAAATAAAAATAAAATGTCCAATGTCACTGCAACTTCCTGCACAAAACAAATCCAGTGGCCAGCATTAACAAAATAATATGGACAAAATTGGGCATATAAAGTGCTCAGCGTTATAGCTTATGACGCAGCTTAAAACCAAAACTGGTGCTGCCTGTGCCTATAGTGGTCTATTTTTTAACAGACATTGCCTTCTTCTTCGCACTGTGCAAAAATAAGATAGCATCCACTGTGCCTGGATTGAGACGGTTACGCCTCGCTTCTATTATGCGCCCTGCTGCACTGAAACACCGTTCACTCGCAGCACTTGTTGCAGGAACGCAAAGGATTCTCTTAGCAAGCCGCTGCAGCTGAGGGAATGAGCGGCCTTGTTTCTCCCAGAAAGCAAGCAGGTTCATCTCCGTCAGTTGAAATGTTGTGGAGCAGTATTCATCCACTTCATCTGTGTCTGTGGGGGTGTCGTCTTCCCATTCGGAGAACAAGTCCACCTTCTGTTTTTTTGCAGACAGCGGACAGCTGCCAGGTCCACCTACAACAGGACAGGCTCATTAAGGCACTCTGCGTAATTACGTGTGAGGCACGGCAGCATGATCTATTTAAACATACACATACATACACACAGCAACATGATATGTTACACGCTTCCCAAAATAATAAAATATGTTAAATGTATTATTTACCTTGTTGTGCTGCTGCTGATGGCTCGCTGTCTGCCACTGGGCCCGGGGTTTCTCCTTCTCCTACATCCTCCTCGCTGTCGGTGACAGTGTCAGCAGTAGGACCACCAGGTTCACGCAGAAGGTCGCGCACTTGTCTCATCACCTCCTGTCTGTCCGCTGGAGGCAACATCTTCAGAGATTTAAATCTGGGAGACAGAAACGTGGCGACCTTGTGGGTGGTAGTCAGGATCATCTTCTCCTGAAGCAGGCTGGCTGCACGACCACGGAGGAGGCCCATGTATGGTGGATCTCCAAACCTGGGCTCGCAGTCCTTCTTGAGCTTGAAAAACCAGAGTGTCACTGTGTGGATTGTCGGGTATTTCTCTCTTTCTAGATCGGTAATGGCAGCTCTGAAAACGGCGAGGAAGTCGATCAAGTGCTTCATTTGATCTTGAAAAACGCCCTCCATTCGATGCAGCTGATCCTTTTTTTCCAGAAGCTTCCTGATATCACTGTACTGTTTCAAGACAGATTCAAGCATGTTTATCTTGCTGTTCCAGCGAACTTCACATTCTTGCATCACAGTATTGGCTAAAGACGCCCCCGATTTCTTCAGATATGTGACAAGACTTTTACACTTATCCAACATTTGCACTACATATCTGATCGGTTCTGGTGCATTCTTCTCAGAGAATGTATGTCTCAACACTGTGTTAAGAATGTGAGCAGAGCACGGGAGCCACAGGTAATGTTTAAGTGCAGCCTTAACGTTAGGACCCGAGTCGCTGACAAAAACAATTTTATCTGCTGGTATGCCATAACCTGTCAACACAGTGTCGATTTGATCCCGAATATTATCGCCTGTTTTTTTTAGGTTAGGATCGAAATCAACCGTAGTCAAAATCCGACTCTCGAGGTGCCAGTCCCCGCTGTTCTCATCCACATCCACATAGTGACATGTAAGGACCGTACAGTATATGCCCGCTGATTAAACTCATCTGTCCACATATCTGTGGTCACTGCAAGTCCTCCGTCTTCCATCACTTTCTGGAGGACTTCAGAGATGTTCTCCTTATCTTTCGCAGCTTGATCCATTGCCCTGTCACACACAGTTTGCCGGTGGGGTAAGATGGAACCCGCGTCAACAGCACCATATTTAGCTCCAATGTTGACAAGCGTCTGAGCCAACTGTGTGAATCCTGTGCCGCTGACAATGTCAAATGGCCGCATGTCCAGGCAACACAAGTCGACACAGTCATTGACCAACCTCGATTTAACATCTGGGGGTACAACTTTGCTGTCACGACGAACGAAGGATGTTAAGGTGTTTGTCTGTGCTGGCTGGCTTTTCCCTTTAGCACACAAATGATGCACCATGTTTGATGTGCCGGTTTTGTGGCTATCAAAAACATAGACCGTCTCGCAACTGTTGCAAACCACATATCCAGCACGATCAGCATGAGCCACTTCGCTGAACTTGTCCCATGCTGAACCCTTCTTTCTTTTTTGTTTTTAATTCACCGCTTTTTAGTTTCTCTCGTACTGTGGCAAGTTTAGCTGCTTTATTTGCCTCCATTGTTTTAAAATGGAAGGACCCTTGCGATAAGCGTTGCCATGTCTGCTTATTATAAGCGACGTTGCGTCCTTGCTTGGACACACTGGAAACGCTGGGCACAATGCGAGTCTAGTAGGTGGCTAATTTGTGCCTGATGAAAAATCACGTTACGTTACAAATGACACAAAATAACACACACTCACACAGACTCAAGCACGCAGAGATTTAGCTATCTTATGGATAGATATATCAGATGTCATTAATTTATTTACCGCAATATTTCACCCACGGTTTATTCAATATTAATTAATAATTATATTTGATTGACCCGAATACACCCAAACCGCGGTTAACTGCGGCAACCGCGGCTAAAACCGCGATCCGCGCATCTTTATCATCCAGTGATCCGTGGGTCGGCGGTTCGAATCCCGGCTCCTCCTCCTGTCCGCATGTTGAAGTGTCCTTGGGCAAGTCACTGAACCCTACATTGCCGCCAATGAGTGGCTCGGCGTTAGCTTTGCCATCATTGATGTGGGAAGTGAGGACGATGGTGTCAACTGTTCACCGCTTCACCTCCCAATGTATGAATGAATGAACCATTGTAAAGTGCTATAAAAATGCATATTATTATTATTATGAGGAACCGATTCTACAAAAGTCTTCTAAATCCTAACAGTTCTCTGATAAAACCTGTGTTGCTTCACGTATGTCAGTGGTTCTAAAAGGTTTTCATGTCAAGGACCCCCAGAATTATATGTATTTGACCGCCGACCCCCTTCTGAAAATATGTTATTCTACTTATATAATATGTTATTCTACGGACCAATAAATATATATATAAATATGTTATTCTACGGACCAGCAGAAGCTAATGTTTGAGTTAAAAATGTTTAATTTCAAAAATATGTACTAAGATTTGCGCACATTTTCAAACACAGCAGAACTACAAGCTCATATGAACTTGTATATCTGCTATTTTTAAATAGCCAAAGCTTAAAATAATGGTTAAAGTGGTTAAAATGCTTTCCCGGTAGTAAAGGGTTAATTATATAAGGTGAGCCGCCTGACATTTAAAAACAGGTTCACTGTGTGTGTGTGTGTGTGTGTGTGTGTGTGTGTGTGTGTGTGTGTGTGTGTGTGTGTGTGTGTGTGTGTGTGTGTGTGTGTGTGTGTGTGTGTGTGTGTGTACCTGTACGGTGGGTGGGGATTAGGGTTAGTCACTCGGCCATGTTGAGAACCTTCAGGCCGTTGTAGTACAGACCAAACGGAAGGGCCAGCTGTCCGGTCTGTACTACAACGGCGGTCACTGCGGTCACTGCGGTCACTGCGGTCACTGCCCCCCCGATGCTGACCGTGGCCTGGGTGTTGAAGATGGTTAGCTGACGGCCTGCGGAGAATAGTTTATTTTATAATGTAGTCATTTATAACGCTCTTTATCCAGAGTGACTTACAGTAAATATAGGATCATAGAATACAGAGACAGTGTAGTGTCTCAGTAAACTATAGGATCATAGAATACAGAGAGACAGCGTAGTGTCTCAGTAAACTATAGGATCATAGAATACAGAGAGACAGTGTAGTGTCTCAGTAAACTATAGGATCATAGAATACAGAGACAGTGTAGTGTCTCAGTAAACTATAGGATCATAGAATACAGAGAGACAGTGTAGTGTCTCATTAAACTATAGGATCATAGAATACAGAGACAGTGTCTCATTAAACTATAGGATCATAGAATACAGAGACAGTGTAGTGTCTCAGTAAACTATAGGATCATATAATACAGAGAGACAGTGTAGTGTCTCAGTAAACTATAGGATCATAGAATACAGAGACAGTGTAGTGTCTCAGTAAACTATAGGATCATAGAATACAGAGACAGTGTAGTGTCTCAGTAAACTCTAGGATCATAGAATATAGAGACAGTGTAGTGTCTCAGTAAACTATAGGATCATAGAATACAGAGACAGTGTAGTGTCTCAGTAAACTATAGGATCATAGAATACAGAGACAGTGTAGTGTCTCAGTAAACTAGGATCACAGGTAAACAATGAACCTATAGCATCTGTCTAAACAATATAATATCAACATAATATCATTATATACATTGAAACTATAGAAACTATAGGATAGCAGGTCAACAAATGAACCTGACATCTGTCTAAATAACATGCTATCTAAATGACATTTAACCTTTGCATAAGACTGTATGGCTGTCAAGACAGGGTCAAGACGGGGTCAAGACCAGGTCAAGAGTAGGTCAAGATTAGGTCAAGAGTAGGTCAAGTGCTGCGGGCTGAGGTGGCTTAAATGTTGTCACCTACCTGAAAATGTTCTATATTGTGTTTACTAAAGAGCTGGAGAGACCCCTGTGACCGAACAAACGCTCCGAGCAATGATTACTATCACAATATAGTACTTTAACCTTTTTAACAAAAAAAATAAAATTACCAAAAAATATCACTTCCCCTACCTTTATGTCCCAAAGCAGTTATGCTACATCTACTACATGTGATGTCAGAGGATGTTTAGACCAGTGGAGTGATATCTAATCATATCAACACTGCGTCTCAAAATGGTAAATGGTAAAATGGTGCATTTATATAGCGCTTTATCCAAAGTGCTTTACATACTGTAGATTGTCTATTACATTCACCCATTCACACACACACACACACACACACGCACACACACACACACACCGATGATTGAGGAAACCATGCAAGGCACCAACCTGCTCATCAGGAGCATTTAGGGGTTCAGTGTCTTGCTCAAGTACACCTCTACACTGACTCTGGGGGAGCCCCCCAGCCCGGGATCGAACTAGGAACCTTGCGGTTTCCAGTTCACTCTACCCGGCCACTCTACCCCTGAGCCACTGCCTCCCCACAAATATCACAAACCTCTAAAGCTTTTATGTTGTCATTCTCCACCAACCAACGTTGCATGAACATTTAGTTATTAATAAAGTTAAAGAGTAAAGAGTTATTTAACGTTAATCAATGAATACTTTCAGAGGGTTGATGGAGATCCTTGTGATTTTAGATGAGAGTAGGTTACGCCTATTTAATCACACACTGGATATATGTTATATTATATAATACACCTATTTAATCACACACTGGATGTGTGTGTGTGTGTGTGTGTGTGTGTGTGTGTGTGTGTGTGTGTGTGTGTGTGTGTGTGTGTGTGTGTGTGTGTGTGTGTGTGTGTGTGTGTGTGTGTGTGCGCGGTATCTCTCTAAATCTATGCCTTATAATGAAGTCATTAACATAAAGTGAGCTGCCTGTCAAAGACCTGACATTTAAAAACAGGTTGACTGTGTTTTCTGGAGCTGAAATGATAGGAATGCATTTAAAACAGCATGTGTGTGTGTGTGTGTGAGTGTGTGTGTGTGTGTGTGTGTGTGTGTGTGTGTGTGTGTGTGTGTGTGTGTGTGTGTGTGTGTGTGTGTGTGTGTGTGTGTGTGTGCGCTTGTGTGTGTGTGTGTGTGTGTGTGTAACAGTGGTGGAAAGTAACTAAGTACATTTACTTAAGTACTGTACTGACATACAATTTTGTGCGACGCATTGTGAGCTTGTAGATCTGCTATATTGTGAGCTTGTAGATCTGCTATATGAAGAAATGTATACATTTGAGAACTTGAAATGGGACATTCTGCATAATGAGTACTTTTACTTTTGGTACTTTAAGTACATGGAGTGAGTGAGACAAACCCTCAGGGTGTGGGCGTGGTCTGGTATTGTGGTCCGGCCCCTAAGGGCATCTGCATGGTCATCAAGGCTGAAGGTCAAAGGTTGGAGGCTGAGCTGGAGTTTATTCACCCGTTTCCTAGGCTGTGTGTTTTCCACTTCCTGTCGATTTCATTGGATATCATTGGTCATCTGACCAGTTTCATTGGATCAAATCGACAGGAAGTGGAAAACACACAGCCTAGGAAACAGGTGAATAGCCAAATTCCAATACCGAAAATCTCGGCGACTCGCTCACTCCCACTCGGTCACTCCGACTTCGAACCGGAAGTAGTCGGGTTCCAATTGTTCATTTGCTTCTTGGAGGAGGCGAGTGGAGTCGAGTGGAAGAGGCGAGGAGGCTCTCCGCTTCCGCATTGAGCGAGTGTACATCAAGTGCACGCTCGACCACTCTCCACAGCTCCTCGCGGCAGACTTCCGCGTCAAGTGTACACGTTTTTTTGTTTTTTTTCCCCCTTCTCCCGTGACGTATACATGGTCCTCCTCCACATGTGGCCACACAAACAATGCTTGAAACCCGAAACCATGCCGAAAACACCGGCCGACCCCCCCTCGCCTCCGCCTGTGTGTGAGATGCGCTCCGTTGCGCATCTCACACACACACACACACACACACTCACACACACACACACACACACACACACACACACACACACACACACACACACACACACACACACACACACACACACACACACACACACACACACACACACACACACACACACACACACACACACACACACACACACTTAACTAAAAAGCTATGTGAAGACACACATTTAATGCTGAATTATAGAGCTTCAGCTGATAAAGTAACTGAAAAGACCGCAACAAGCCACTGGCTTTATTGCGTTGTATGAAGCTTAATACAATTATATACATTGTAATATATTGTGCACACTTCTTCTGTCTCAAAAGCTGATAGTTCATTTCTCTCCGGGCATGCCTCAATGCAGTGCAGGGACTACTATAAATGACTGTGACAAAGATGATGTTTAAAATAATGTATTGTATTTATATGTGGACTGAATATAGGGTGACCATATTCTGAATTCGCAAAAAGAGGACACTTCATGTTATTTAACTATAGCCGTACTCATTCAATTCTGATTCTTAAAATTTAAAATTCTCTATTAGCTGTGAAGGGTCTTCTGTCATGATTCATTTCCATCAAACAATATCAAGCAAAAAGGAAAACATTGGCGGGTCTCTGAATGGCGGGTCTGAATTGGAAGAACCGTCGTCCTAAAACACCCTCGCCCCGGGTCTAATCCGGCGGCCTCTGCCTGCAAAAAAAATGGGGCAGTGTGTTTTAGGACGAGAGTTCCGTTTTCCACCCGTCCTGAAGAAACCTCCGGCTCATCTGAGTTTTTTCTTTTTTCTTCGTCCCAGAAGTGGGGGGGATATCACCCAAACTCTCAAAACCCCGGACATTTGAAGGATTTTATAAAAAGCCATACAATGTACCAATAACACCTCCCGCTCTGATCTCTTATCTAATGCACCAAAAACTAAAAATTCAAGTCGGGCTTGTTTCTGTACTGAATATAACCACTGTGCTTCACAAATCAAAAAGATACTCAACAGACACTGGCATGTGCTCCAAACAGCCATATGTGAAAGACCTCTGCAAATCCCCACCCCTTGTTGCATTTAGGAGAGCACCCACAATCAAAGGTAGTCATGTACAAAAATATGGTTCAAAAGAAGACCACATGGCTGACAACAACTGGAATGTATAGATGTGGTAACTGTGCCTGTTGCAACAACACAACAGACAATAAATCATTCAATCATCCCCACACTGGAAGGAAGATTCCTATCCGTGAATTTATCAACTGCAAATCGACACATGTGATTTACATGCTGTTATGTCCCTGTGGTCTAGCATACGTAGGACAAACTAAACGACCCCTCAAACAAAAAATATCAGAGCACAAAACTGCAATCCGTACAGGAAATATGGATTATGCAATTGCAAAACATTACGCTGAAGCAAATCATGGTTCACCCTTTTCATTAAACTTCTGTGGGATTGAGAAAATTGTGATGCCTATCAGAGGAAGTGATATTCTAAAGAAACTGTCCCAGAGAGAAATGCAGTGGATATACACACTCAACACTATGACACCCAATGGACTTCATGACGATTAGAGCTTAAAATGCTTGTCGGGTTAAGATTATCTTTGATGCCCCTTCACTGTGTATTGGATGTGTTACTTTGTTACTTAATGATATATGCCTCACATGACCTGTAATTGCCTGTGTTCTTGCATACTAGTGATTGGACCTTGGTGATTGACTTGAGATTTCAGCTGTTGGTGAACTCTGACCTTTTGTATAAAGTGAGTTGAATCTATGTGATATGAATGCTCTGAGGAAGGCTCATAGGGTTCATTTTATTGGTGTGCCAATAAAAAAAGTGGAAATGTGAGTAATTTCTCCTCCATTTAATTGAAATCTTTGGATGTGCTACCCTTTTGGATTTTTTGTAATTCCTTTTTTTGATATGTTATATTATATAATACACCTATTTAATCACACACTGGATGTGTGTGTGTGTGTGTGTGTGTGTGTGTGTGTATGTGTGTGTGTGTGTGTGAGAGACAAACAATGGCAGTAGGACATAGTGACGGTTGTCTCTTAATAATTGTTTATTTGTACTTGTTACGAAGGACGACAGCGATATCCGGTACTACGTCCGGTATATGGACACAACGCCAGCGTGACGTAGTCTTACGACCGCATGACATCATATCTTACCCATAAATACTACGACGCCGTCAGAGGGACCCCAGTCCGACGGTTGTAGTAGTAATAATAAATAGTAATAATAGTAATAATACCTATATAAATACCAGGGCCTTTTCACCATATATAAGGCGTGTCATCTAGGATATCATCCGGGCCCCCGGCACTCGCGGCGGTTAATAGTAAGAGCCAGCGATTAGAAATACAGTCCTTACATCCTTGGAGCAAGCTCTCCAACAGTACTGTTGACTTTCTTGTATTTGGACGTCTGTACCTGTCTGAGATGTATTTAGTGATGAGGTCATCCTGTCTGAATCACACCTGATTTAAACGACCATCAATACATATTGTGTTGAAACGTGGCAGTGTGCGCTATCTCTCTAAATCTATGGGCTTTAACAGAGTCGCATCGCGACGCGTTGTGAGCTTGTAGATCGGCTATTTTCAAATAGCCACAGTTTAAATAGGGCTGAAGGGGTTAATGTATGTTTTGTAATAATAATCAAAATCTACAAAGTAACTAAAGTTTTCAAATAATTGCTGTGGAGTAAAAGTACTTAGTTACTTTACACCACTGAACTACACAGGCATCTGTAAACTGTAAAGGTTATGGAGACACAAATTAATTTAGTGCCAATGGGAAACAAACACAAGGTAGTTACACTCTAAATGTGAACTTTAAAATCCAGATCAAAATATCCTAAGTATCCAGGCCTGACCCGACCGGCGGAGCGGCCAGAGTGGTGCGCTATCTCTCTAAATCTATGCCTTATAATGAAGTCATTAACATAAAGTGAGCTGCCTGTCAAAGACCTGACATTTAAAAACAGGTTGACTGTGTTTTCTGGAGCTGAAATGATAGGAATTCATTTAAAACAGCATGTGTGTGTGTGTGTGTGTGTGTGTGTGTGTGTGTGTGTGTGTGTGTGTGTGTGTGTGTGTGTGTTTGTGAGTGTACGGTGGGTGGGGAGCAGTGGTGGAAAGTAACTAAGTACATTTATTTAAGTACTGTATTTAAATACAATTGTGTGCGATGTATTGTGAGCTTGTAGATCTGCTATATTGTGAGCTTGTAGATCTGCTATATTGTGAGCTTGTAGATCTGCTATATGAAGAAATGTATACATTTGAGAACTTGAAATGGGACATTCTGCATAATGAGTACTTTTACTTTTGGTACTTTAAGTACATGGAGTGAGTGAGACAAACCCTCAGGGTGTGGGCGTGGTCTGGTATTGTGGTCCGGCCCCTAAGTGCATCTGCATGGTCATCAAGGCTGAAGGTCAAAGGTTGCGGGCTGAGCTGGAGTCTATGGAGTCTACAGTATATTCTCTGGGGCTGAAATGCCAGGAATGAGGCCAGTGGTGTAAAGTAACTAAGTACATTTACTCGAGTACAATTCTGAAGTACAATTTAGCCGATCTACAAGCTCACAACGCGTCGCATCTGGACGCGTTGTGAGCTTGTAGATCGGCTATTTTCAAACATTTTAGTGCGTTTACTGTTGGTCCATTTTGATACCAATACTTTTGTACTTTTACTCAAGTCAAATTTGAATTCCGGACTTTTACTTGTAACTTAAAGTATTTCTACAATGCAGTTGATTGATACTTTTACTTAAGTAAGAAATGTGAGTACTCTTTCCACCACTGGTGAGAGCAGAGCCACCATGAGCCTCAGGGCTGTGCACAGAGTGTTAGAGCCACAGAGGCTGAATGGAATGTCCTTTTGGACATTTATAGACGGGGGAAAAGCCGATCTACAAGCTCAACCACAAGGTTCAAGGAGTGTTATTGGCCAGGTTTCCCAAACGAAAATGAGCTCCTGCGTAGCCTAGAAGCTGCGTGAGAGCCTCCACGCACCTGCGCAGTAGCAACCCTGCCACGATCTATCTTCATTAGTGGCAGCTGTGTGTGCTCTACGTGGCATCTAAACTGTCTTCAGGAGGCACCATCGTCGTAGGTTCTCATTACGTGTGTGCTAAAACTACATTCGTGAGACAGTATAGACGTAAAGACCTCCTGGACGAAGTCTACGTAAAGCCGACGTAAACTACGTAGTGCTGTCTGCCGCTACACTGCAGTTTAAACACCCTTTGCGAAAGTGAAATGGATCATAAAAATACCAGAGCCAACTGTCAGATGTCCTGAAGCAGTCCACTCCAAATACAACTTTTGAATAATATATTTATGAATGAAATTACAGTGGTGAGTTGACATCTGCAAGTTAAATAAAACACTAAAGTGTCCCCATTATGCAAGTAAATTAAATATACTTAAAATACCAAAAGGAATGCAGAATGTCCCATTTCCCAAAATTAATATATATTAAAATCTTTTGAAAATAGCAGATCTACAAGCTTGTGAAGCGTTGTGAGCTTGTAGATCTGCTAGTTTCAAAAGATGTTTTAACCATTCATAAAAATGTTGAGCGCAACAGCTGTCACTTTGTGAGAGGAACTGGGGACTTTCATCATAACGTTTAACTATAAAACTTCGAAATTTAGGAAACATGTTTAGCTCAGCATCATTTATATACCTTTAGTTAACTTGCCATATGCTTAATATTTTTATCAGACGATCGGATCATCCGTGAGAGTACAATTTGTAAACTTCGGGTTCATGCATAAAGGACTAAGCAGCGTAGCCCTGGTTCAGAGCGTTAGTGTGTTCCCTCTAACGCCCTGGAAGACCCCTCGCTCTGCGCATGTACAAGGAATTCCGCTGCCCTGCGAGTTCTCAAGAGTAGTAAAAATAAACAAAACCATTTCGCTACTCACCAAAGCAAAGGCTGTTTTGTGTTGTTGAAAGTCTATTCTCGGAGGTGGGAAGCCTCTCAGCACCCCAACTACTCTGTAAAATACACTTTTTGGGCAGCAAATAAAATATGTCAGCGAGACGGAAATTATTTTTATTTATTCCACAGTGCCCTCTACAGATCTGTAGGATTGAACTTACCATTAACCAAAATCTGTAGAGGGCACTGTGGAGTAAATAAAAATAATTTCCGTCTCGCTGACATATTTTATTTTCTGCCCAAAAAGTGTATTTTACAGAGTAGGTGGGGTGCTGAGAGGCTTCCCACCTCCGAGAATAGACTTTCAACAACACAAAACGAGAAAGGGCGTGCAAAAGACCTGGCTATCGAGCTCAGGCTTATTAGCATGACTGGTAACGTGTCGTGCTGGCGAGTGGGAGTTTCGGGTTCAATCCCAGCTCACTGCTTCCCTATATATGCATGGATCCGGTGTTTATAAATTCTAGCAAATTCCGATCATCTCATAAGAGGTGACAGAGCCAACTGTCAGATGTCCTGAAGCAGTCCACTCTAAATACAACGTTTGAATATATTTATGCATTAAATTACATCTACAAGCTTAAGAGGCGTTGTGAGCTTGCAATCTGCTATTTAAAAAAATATATTTATACATATTAAACTTGGGAAATGGGACATTCTGCGTCCTTTTTTAAAAATATATATTTAGGGGCTTTTTTGCCTTTATTTGGACAGGACAATAGACTGACAGGAAAAGGGGAGAGAGACACAGTAAAGGTCGTCGGTACTAGAGTCGAACCCGCGACAGCTATCTTGATGTATTCCCAAATTGTGTGACATGCGCCTAGACCGCTAGGCTAGTGGACGACCCATACTAAACGCTGTGACTTTTGGTAAAAACATTTTTTTCATATACATTTATATCTTGCAGACGTCAGCTGTCACTTTGTGAGGGGAACTGGGGTCTTACGTCCTTTAGTTAACTTGGCTTGCTTAATATTTTTATCAGATGATCAGATCAGAGATCATTCGTGAGAGTACAGTACAATTTGTAAACTTCGGGTTCATGCATAGAGGACGCTCACCCTACCCAAAAAAAAAAAGATCTGCAAGCTGTCGTTACGCACCGGCCCGGCCGCAATATATATATATATATATATATATATATTATATATATATATATATATATATATATATATATATATATATATATATATATATATATATATATATATATATATATATATATATATATATATATATACACATATATATATATACATACATATACATATATAAATTAAATGTGTGTGTGTGTGTGTGTGAGAGAGTGTGTGAGTGTGTGTGTGTGTGTGTGTGTGTGTGTGTGTGTGTGTGTGTGTGTGTGTGTGTGTGTGTGTGTGTGGTCGGTCGGTCTTTTCATAGATCTATTTCGCTACGATCGGTGTTACTACCGCCCCAGGGCGCTAGTAACAAACTGCTTCGTAGGAGAGCACTGCAGGGCTACGCCTCTCGCAGAAGTAGGAGGAGAGTAGGATACGCCATTCTATCTCCCAAATGTAGTTTTAGCAGACACGTAACGCCTGGACGTGGGAAGCGATTGCACGTTGGGCACAACCAGCTGCTACTAATCAGGGTTGCCAGATCTGATGGACAGTTTCCAGCTCAAGCACAACTTAAAACCAGCCCAATTCAATAAACAGCCCTCCTTAATTCGGTTATTTCTTTAATTATGCGTAGTCTGGTGACATGATCGAGGCTAATAATAACCCGCCAAATATGTTCATTTTAAATTTTAATTTGATTTAATTTAATAATTACATTTGGGCTTGTTTTTAACTTAACAAGCCCAAATTTGATGTGCCCGTCCAAGGCTATTTATTCCAGCCCAATGAGTTTTGTTAAAATAGCCCAATCTGGCAACACTGCTACTAATGAGGGTTCACCGAGTCTCAGCTGTGTAGGAGGCTCTTACGCAAGCTGCGGAGGCAACGCATGAGCTGAAATCTACGTGCCTGCTAGGGTACTGCGCAGATTGTGTGGACACACGTAAGACCCGTCGTAGAACCTGCGCAGATGCTCAACGCAGCATCTCTACGAATCTCTTTGGGAAACGCGGCCATTGTCATTCCATTCCAGGCACATCGTCCTGGTCATATGGCAGAATAAATGACACTTAAAACATGACATCATACCTATAGAGCAAATAAAGCAATGGCACTTTCCCGCTAAAAACTAAAAACTATGCATTAACAACAACAGTTATTTACCATGAACACTGGGAAAGCATCTGTTATTTTACATTTTAACCATATTTTATATACAGCAGCTCTAAGCCAGGGGTGATGCAACTTTGACGATGGAGAGGACCACTATATTTACACACTCCCTCCAGAGGGACACATTGCATTACATTCTGTATTATATACTGTCCATTTCTACGTCACACAAAAGTAGTAGCAAAAATAGCAGATCTACAAGCTCAAAACGCGCCGCAGCACGGCGCGTTTTGAGCTTATAGATCTGCTATTTATGCCATTTTTGAATTGGAATTCGGATTTATTTTTTGCCATTTTTTTATTGGAATCCTGAAAAGTTTAATTTTTATTTATTTTCAAATGCATTTAGTTATACTTATGTTAACTTTATGAACTTAAATACAAATACATTGGACATATTAAAGAATTTTGATACTAGTCATTAAGCTACTACTAATATAGTAATTAAAGCGGGTCATGTTTGCATTTTTGGAATTGTAACAGCTGAAATTAATAATATATCAGTATAGGGACCGGGCGTGACGTCACCGTGGTAACCCCGTCCACTTTGGCCGCCATTTTCGGTGGGTAGATTGACGCGCTGCCACAACACTGTACTAGTCCTATGCTTGTTGCACTATGGAGATCAGATGTCGGAGATATCAAAGAAACGTCGTATGGCTTGGGTGTCAGCTGACGAAATAACATAACCTTCAGCAACATTCCCAAACAGACAGCACACGATAAAAAATATAAACAGTGTGCTGATCAGATCACAGAGCAGAGCCCTGGCTAAGTGGCTAGCGGCATTTAAAATAATTATAATGTCTATCGAATATCTTAAATACAATGAGATTGAGCTAACAGCTACATTGTGTTTCTCTATGTGTCCAGTCTGAGAAACGTTGTCTAACGTGGGTGGCTCACGGTCACGGTGGCTGAGTAAACAGCCAGGGACTCTTGTCTGTCTGTCAGCAAGTGTTCAGACGTCGGAGATATCAAATAAATGTAGTATGGCTTGGGTGTCAGCTGACGAAATAACATAACCTTCAACAACATTCCCAAACACATATAAGCTCAAAGAACGAGCATGACAGCACACAATCAAACATATAAACATCTGTTGGAGGCGAGGCGAGGCGAGCATCAGCGTTGCCATGTCGGCTAATTATAAGCGACTTTGGTCTTCTTTTTCTGTACACTTGCTTGTAAAATTGGTAGTTGTGGGTTGCGTTTTTTTGTGTGGCTTATTTATAAAGTGTACTTGCTTATTTAGGCTTATTTAGGTACTTGCTTATTTAGGCTTTAAAAATTTTTTTTTTAAATTTAAACCAGTGGTTCTCAAATCTTTTCATGAAAATGTTTTGTGCCAGGGAGCATTTGTGTTGTTAGAATGTTTTAAAAAATATTACAAATATTCTTTATTTTATTGCAAGAGTTTTTTTTTAATAGCCTATGTACAAGCTCACGTGAGCTTGTAGATCGGCTATTTTCAAGTAGCCGATGTCACTAAGCCACTTCTTTTGGGCTTGTTTTCATAGACCTGGTTGCTTATATCTCTCTCAAAATATGGCAACACTGATCGCAACAGGTCCGTTGTGCATTTTCTCAATGATCAATGAACAATATAACATTAATAATAATACTTCGCTATAATAATATTATATATATATATATATATATATATATATATGTAACCGCTGTATACCCGTCCCGCCAAGAACACACACAGAGGCACTGGGTTGGATGATGTGGTACTTTAGTGAAGCTGCAATGGGTTGGTTCAAGACACAAAACATATGTGGTTAGCACCTCCACTGGTTCTGACTTCACAGCAGAATGCAGAGTTCAACTGCCATCATACATATCATCTTATACATTCTCAGTTTTTACATTCTCATGAAATGCATTACAAGATGTGACTTTAAACAATGTGTTTACAATGGTTTTAACAGTATATCTTTTTAACATGTGATCGTATAGTGGTTTTAACTGGGTTTTAACAATAATGCTTTTACCATGAATTCAATACAATCTGTTTTTTACTTGTTTTTAACCTGCATCATCCTTTTTATCGTTTTTATAATGAATGAAATAAGAAAATACAAAAACACAGACTTCAACCAAAATAGATAATAAAATGGCCAAATGGCGCCCTCTGGCGGTAACCAGAAAATACAGCAGGCAACAACGTGGCTGTTTTGTAATGGCGGCTGATACAAACAAACATTTAGTCTTGTGAACGTCTGACTTAATACATACAAAACATTTAGTGCAACAACAAGTACCTGCAATGGGTTGGTTCAAGACACAAAACATATGTGGTTAGCACCTCCACTGGTTCTGACTTCTACAGGAAGAAATAACATTGATTTCAGTATCAAATACATCTAACGTGAGTTACAGCAACAAAACGAAAACACACAGAAACAACATATCAACTGCTGTTACAGGACAGTGTATCTTACAGTAAATCTCACGTTAGCTTTAGTGCAATTTATAATACTTTTACAGAGCAGCATCAGAACGTGACTTACCACAGCAGAATGCAGAGTTCAACTGCCATGATAGTCACATGACCTGGTCACATTTATAGACTTTCCAGCTACCAGTAGATGGCGCTAGCTAACCACTCATTGCAGGATAGACTATACATACATACTTTAGCAGGCATTTCACAATAAAAGACTAAGTCTTTCTTCTACCTGTTACATACACCCCCCTGAAATCCTGCTAAACATGGGAAGTGCAACTCTTGAGACAAAAACAAACAAAACCATAGGCAAAAAGTGCGTATACTGAGGTAAAAGAAAAAAAACTGTGCATCACAAGGAACAAAACTTAAGTACATGTCAGTTCAAAAACTCTCCCAAGGAGTGCGAAAAGAAAGGAGACGATCAAACTCCTGACTAAACACAGACACAGAGATGCCTGTTACACCTCTGAAATGTAAAATATTGTTCCTGTAGCTTCAAATACTACTTAGACACACTTCTGGTCAAATACTCTCATAACCCTGTCACTCAAACTGAAAGTGCGTCTCTAAAGAACTGAAACAAGGAACTAACTGACACTGTGGACATAGAATCCTCTTCTACTACTTGGTCATTCATCTCACAAACAAGACGTCTGGGAGGCTTAATGGACCTACGATCCCTGAGACTATGACGGCTAGGCTGTGTGCAAATCACCTGAGGTAGAGGGCCTGGTACGTCAAAGTCAGGGCAGTCACTGTCTGGAATGGCTGTCTCAGGGGCGTTAGCGTCTGAGGAGTCAATGTCCGGGGAGGCAATATATCAACTGCTGTTATCAATATATCAACTGCAATATATCAACTTCTGAGGAAGAAGCACTTCTTGGGTGCGAGCTTAAGGTTGTGTTCCTTGAGGCGGGCGAACACCATCTGCAGGCGTCGGAGTGCAGCTTCCTCTGTAGGTGCAAATACAATCAGGTCGTCTAGGTAACACAACAGGCTTGTGAAATTCTCGTCACCGAATATGGACATCATCCTCCTCACGAACGTAGCGGGACTGTTGCATAGGCCTTGAGGGAGACGGTTGTATTCATGAAGTCCAAAGGGCAACGAGAACGCTGTATACTTCTTGTCATCAGGGTGCAAGGGGACGTTATAAAAGCCTGATGTCAGGTCCATTGTGGAGAAGAAAGCATTCCCACCAAGTGCGGCTAGAGCATCAGCTTGATGTGGCAGTGGGTAGGCATCCTTCACGGTTCTTGCGTTAAGCCATCTGAAGTCAGTGCAGACTCTGAGTTCTCCATTCCGCTTCCAAATGAGAACGAGTGCAGATGCATATTCGCTGTGCGACTTCCGAATAATGCCTTTCTCTTCCATCTCATTCAGAGTCGTCCTCAGTTTTTCATACTGGCTTGGTGGTATACGTCTGTAAGGTAAACGGAACGGCTTGTCGTCGACAAGGTGGATGCGATGCACAAACTCTTTAGCTTCTCCACAGTCCATCTTGTGTCGGGAGAAGATTGACTCATACTGTTCGATGATGTGAAGGAGCTTGTCTTTCCACTGCAGCGACACTTCACATCACTTCAGATCAAGGTCTTGCAGTCCCAGAGTTTCCAGTGCACGCACCATGTCCTCTTCTGACCTTGGCCGTACATCTTCACTCTGCATACACTGCACTTGACTTCGTCTGCTTTGGGCAAGTCCTCTACTGCGATACAGGGGGACACATCTGCAATTATTTTGGCGTTCCTTCTCAGCACCACAGCTTTGTCGGTAGGATTAATGACTTTAACAGGCACCCATCGGTCTCCCCAAAGAGGAGTAACAACTCTTCCAACGAGGATGTGTCTGGGTCTGGCCTTTGACTGCGTTGGCTCAACGACCACTGTACTGCCTGCTGACATCACGGCTGACTCAGGTAACTTGCCCCAGACAAGAAGCTCGCTCTGCGGTTTCAGTGTCACACAACTCTTGACCTTCACCGTGCCCACCTTATCTGGAATGCAGTCACCTCTCCATCTCTGTGTGTTAGAAAGCAGTGACAGGAATTGGCAGTGGTCATCGGTCTGACCATTGTTGGGCGAGGAAACTAGTCTCCAGTAGTTGTCAGTGCTCTTCAGTTGAGTTAGAATGTGCTTGATGGCATTGCTGCCAAGGATCATTTGTTCTGTCTGGCCTGGAACAACCATCGCTGGGACGATCATTCTGCATCCGTAAACGGTGACATCAAGGTCATACATATCTTTGGGGGAAACGCGGTGTCCACCCTGTCACAACGCACAATTAACTTGAGCCACAACACGACAGACCTCTAGCATTAACTTTAAAGGAAATTACAAACTCATTCATATAGTCTAATGGAAGAGACCAAGGGACACATACAGTACAATGTAACCTGTCACAGCTGTCACAAACATGATTCATTGCCAACCAGTCATCAGACCCCAACATGACAGAGTAACAAGTAAATAGAGTAACAGATTGAATCATATTACAGCATACATACAACACAAGCAGCAGCAAAACTAACATGTTCCTACTAGTTAGTGATGTGTCGTTCATGATCGATTCGTTCAAAAGAACTAGTTAATTTCCCGCGAACGTGAACGAGCTCGTTCACTTTCTGAAACTGTTACGTTCACTCGCGACGTAAAAAAAACGCTCCCGCGATGGTGTTTTACACACATTATAAAACATACATTAACCACGTTAGCCCTATTTTATACCTAGGCTATTTCAAAATAGCAGATCTACAAGCTCACAACGTGTCTGACACGTTGTGAGCTTGTAGATCGGCTATTTTCAAATATGTTAGTACTTTTACTTTTGGTAGTTTAAGTATATTTTGATGCCAATACTTTTGTACTTTTACTCAAGTCAATTTTGAACACTAGAAAATAGCGCTACTGAACGAGAACGTGAATGAATCATTTGAACTAATCAATGCCGTGAACGTGAACAAAATCGTTGGCTCACTGAAATTAACTTTTTTTCCCAACACTAGTTCCTACCTTGAGCCGTCTTCTACTTGACTTCATCAGTTGTGTAGGACGTGACGGCCTGCAGGGTCAAACTTTGGAACCCATGGATAGAGAGGTAGAGCCCTCCTCTCTCTCTAGGTGGTCCTCAGACAAGCCCTTCAGAACTGGAGCTGCGTCTCCATGTCTTCTCCATCCTCCATACATCTGGCCAGCTGGCCGATACTCTCCAACCCTGCATTTTATGGTGCAAAACCTCATAGGAAACAAGTGTTTCGTTTTGCTTTTATCCCAAATCAAATACGTCCACATAGGTGGGTGTGGGACGCCCACATGATTGATGCCTGTGTGTTGGCTCCTGTATATAGCACAAGTTTCCGATATTCAATTAAGTCAAGTTAAAAGTATTGGCATCAAAATGTACTTAAAGGGGAAATCCACCCCTTTTCAATATTTAACTATATTTAATATAGCATAAAGGAGTTTGGAAATAAGAAAAAAGTTCCCCCCTTTCTGTGTTGCCTTGAACTGGAGGATTGATTGTGGGTTTAACATTGCAAATTACACTGTGATGACTCATCATGGTGTAATTTGCAATGCGTTCTTTGCGTTCTTTTGAATCCATCACTTGAGTGCCAAGAACGCATATATGCGTTTTTAAAAAAAAATGGACCCAAAGACCAAGGAGATATGATTTTTTGAAGATTTAAACTCCCATCCACTTCCTTGTTAACTTAAAACTTAAAAATTCTGTATCTCGGCTCCTGAGTACTTTTTTTTTCTCAATGAAAAACCTCTGGCATAAAACAGCTAAAAAATCTGAAATAACTCTGGCATTCAATGTGTTATTAAAAAGTCTAAATACTCATTATGCCAGAATGTCAAGTGTTGTGAATGTGAGTGAGTGAAGGTCAAATATATAAAAAATATTTTGAAAATAGCAGATCTACAAGCTCAGACATGCTCAGACGCGTTGTGAGCTTGTAGATCGGCTACTTTCAAATAGACAAAAGTATATAGGGCTGAAGTGGTTAATATTTGTTTTGTAATAATAATCTAAATCTACAAAGTAACTAGAAACCTAAGTTTTCAAATAATTGCAGTGGAGTAAAAGTACAATATTTGGAGCTGAGATGTAATGGAGTAGAAGTAAAAGTATTGAAAATTGATCCTCCAGTACTCCAGTAAAGTAAAAAATACTTCAGTATTTACTTTACTTGAGTACATGTACTTAGTTACTTTACAGCACTGCCAGAAATGTAGAACATGGAAGCAGGATGTTACACAATAACTTTGGTCCATGTCATTCTGCTGTTACCCCCCCCCCCCCCCCATCTCCTCTGTCTGCTGCATCTCTACCAAAAACAGCCTGAAATGTTTAAGATGAGGGCAAACTAAAGACCAGGAGACAGTTTACTATAAGTAACACATTGATTGAAAATAGGGGGAAACAATTGGCCTAACTGTACAAACCAAGCTAAAAGCTCATAAAACGAACACATCTCAGTTCTCTAGCTAATCTGATCTGCACAAAACGTTTAAAAAAAGTTTAAAAACAACAATCTATTGATGGGAGAGTGAATTTACCATGCTTGATGAGCGCATGTCTCAAGTTGTTTGCAATGCAGATCTACAAGCTCATAGCGCGCGCTATGAGCTTGTATATCTGCTATTTTTGAATAGCCAAAGACATCTAAAATGACAGAGATACTCTCCCGGATTGAATGTGATTTAAGCAATATTACACGAGAGGGTGTGCTTTACCGTCATTATTGGCACGCCTGTGATGCGGTCAGGAACGAGGCGAAGCCAAGTTCCGCCTCCGCATCACAGAAGTGACAATAATGTAAGGTAAAGCACACCCTCGAGTGTAATATTGCGATTATACAACAGTTACCAACAAAACACATCCAAATGTATTCATATTGTGGAGCAATTCATAATAAAAATGTTTCGCTATTATCCGTTTCCCTGTAAAGAGAAGAGTTTTTCACTGAGACATTAAATAGTCCCTGTAGCAGCACTATGATCCTGAGGCACAGTCTCGTCAACACAGCCGAGCTATCAATGCTCGCGCAGTGGAATGAATTCCAGTAGGCTATATGCTCCGTCGTACGACCGTGTCACGTGGCCAAAATAACTGATCTATAAGCTGACAACGCGTCGCGATGGCGACGTGTTGTGAACTTGTAGATCGGCACGGTGGCGCAGTCGGTAGCGCTGTCGCCTCACAGCTAGAAGGTCCTGGGTTCGATTCCCGCCGGGGACGCTGTGGGCACTGGGGGCGTGTCTTCTCCTCCGCGTCATCAGCGCCCATACCCTGGGTGGGGTTGGCGAAAGGGCCTACTCTGTGTGGAGTTTGCATGTTCTCCCCGTGTCTCCTAGGGTAGTTAATACCCTCACAAAAACATGTAGTAATCCTGGTCACTATACCGCCTCCCCCATGACAGCCGGGGCGCCTGATGGAGGGGAAGGGAACTGGTTGGAATAACGTGTTCCTTCCACGCGCTACGTCCAACCAGGGAAACTCCCCCCTGTCAGGTGACAAGAAGGTCAGTTGGCTCTCATGCCTGAAGGAAGCATGAGCTCGGCCCTGGCCTCCCTACTGTGGGGTGACAGGTGTAATACTGGTGTAGGGCTGGTGTAGTGCCCAGGATCACTTAGGAAATTGGCACCGGGTGAAAAAAATGGGTTACAAAAAATCGCGGGATAAAAAAAAAAAATCTATTTTCGCCGTGCGATACCTTCGTACGATAAAGTATAACACACACTGGACTGTTAACGAAATGGGAGTAATTTTACTTTAACACAGGAGGATATTTATAACCTTCTAACCATTGATCAACCGTAAGTCCACCAAATAAGTCAAAATTAACAACATAGTCCATTTTTTTTGCATAGCTGTTTGTTCTCCGGTGGCGGCGGTGGGTCAGGCTATGCAGGCTACTGTCTGTTTGTTTTCCTACCGTGGGACAGCGTGACTTCACAGCACAGCTGTGCGCTATATGGTCTAATCAGGTGCGGACTGCAGTGCAGAGTGATTCATTAATGTGATTAGGCCCGTGCTATGATGCTGGTTTGAAGCACGGCTAGAAAGCTATTTCAGCCAATCAGATTGCTTGGTCGGAACTACCTGTTGTATAATAAGCTATAACTAGGCTAAGTTTGAACTTAGTGTGAGGTGGTGCAACTGGCCCCAGCAGCTGAATAGTGAAAGTAAAACTGACTGATGGCAGTCATTATGAATAATAATAATTATGATAGAGAAATGTTTATTATTTGTCTAAATGTTCTTCTTGATAAGGGCCACGGGTCTTGGACAGTGGTGTAAAGTAACTAAGTAAGTAAATCAAAGCTTTAGTAACTCCACTGCGCCCCCTACAGATCTACAAAGTTCCCTTGACCAAATCTGTTGGGGGCGCAGTGGAGTTTGTTCCCCATCCGGTGGAATATTTTCTATTCTGGCCAAAAAGTGTATTTTAGACAGGAGGTTGGGGCTCACAGTGTTCCCACTAGGCTTTCTTAAAACCGCCTTTGTTTTAGTGAGTAGCGAAAGCGTATTTGTGTTCAGACAATGGCCGAAAAGTAACATAGCATTAAGGAGAACTCCTTCTAAAGCTATGGACCAGAGCTAAGTCTACGGCAGTGTTTGTGCCTGAAACCTGCTTCTAGGGAGTGTTCAGCAACCTGCATTTCTTTCTTTTTTTTCCTTTTCTGTTTTTGGGTCCCAAGAGTCCCTTCCTAGAAATATAGCCTACAGTAACTGTAGGCCACTCAAGTAAATGTTACTGTCAACTACTGGCCAATAACACATCATTCGTTATGAGCCAGACAAGATTTCATTATCGAAAGAGTAGGCAAAACCATACCTATATTAAATTGTTTATAGGGTCAATATAAGTAAATAAATATATAATAACCTTTCCACAGGAGCAGCTTTTTCATATTTATCACACATTTTGTTATTTTCCCCATACGTACATGACAGGTGAAAAAATTACAAAATTTAAAAAATAGTTATCATAATGAAACTTCCCCAGTTGATTACTTACATGAAGACAAGGATTTATCGTATTACAAGTTTTCTGAAATTGTATATTTAAATATGCAGATTAGGCATTAGGAAAATATGCCCAAATTTGCTTAACTTTCCAGAATCAACATTGGAACATTGGACAAAGCCAGAGTCAACATTCTTATTTCAATTCAATTTCAATTCAAAGGGCTTTATTGGCATGAGAAAACATACGTTTACATTGCCAAAGCAGAAAGCACAATACAACAATACAGCAATACAATCAAAACAAAAAATATGTACATTTGAAAGTCAGAATCTTCAATAGATCAATTTCTATGTACCAAGATCACTGGGTGCAGGTATAGTGCCGGAATATACACAATGATTAGTCTTTAGGGTGGTTGTGTTCCGTTTGATATCCTTCTCCTATCACAGCAACTCACGAATCTTGCTGCTGTGTTTGCACATTGTTGTACTTCGCCCAGCAGATATGGGATTTTTTTGTCATTGGTCATGTTTTCAAAATCTCCGTGTGTGGTTGTAATCTGTGGGAAATAAGTGTCTCTGATGTCTTGGTACAATGGACAGACGGTTAGGAGGTGTAGCTCGGTTTCCACTTAATTTTTTGTGCAGTGGGTGCATAGTCTGTCTTCTCTCGGGATACAGGTCTGCCTGTGACGACCTTTCTCGATCGCAAGACTGTGCTCACTGAGTCTGTAATTTTCATTTTGTTAAGATGTTGGAGTCAAAGGTTTTTAACAAGGGAATATTCAATATCTGGCTACATTTTGAGGCTCTGGCTCATGGACTAAATGCCTAATTTGCGTATTTAAATATACAATTTAAAAAAACTTGTAATACGATAAATCATTGTCTTCATGTAAGTAATCAACTGGGGAAGTTTCATTATGATAGCAATTTTTTTAAATGTTGTAATTTGTTCACCTGTCATGGACGTATGGGGAAAATAACAAAATGTGTGATAAATATGAAAAAGCTGCTCCTGTGGAAAGGTTATCATATATTTATTTACTTATATTAACCCTATAAACAATTTAATATAGGTATGGTTTTGCCCACTCTTTCGATAATCATTGCTCAATTTTGGGGCTCTGGCTCATGGACTAGATGTGTAAGTGATATAAAACAAGTTGAAGCTCTCTGCGTAACCATTGCTATATACAGTAAACGTTATTAGTGTTACCTGTCACAGTTCCACCTGTTACCACTGGATGGCAGCAATGTTCCATGATAGCACAGCCTGTTCATGTTTTATGTTGCTGCTAAACATTTCCAGTACTTCTTCCACTGGCACACATCACTGTCTGGATGGGACAGTCACACTGTCTGGATGCAGTGATGGAAAAAGTACTCAAATGTTTGACTTAAGAAAAGTATCAATACTGCAATGTAGAAGTACTCGTTACAAGTAAAAGTCCGGAATTCAGAATTGACTTGAGTAAAAGTACAACAGTAGGCCTATTGGTATCAAAATGTACTTAAAGTACCAAAAGTACAAACATGTTTGAAAATAGCAGATCTACAAGCTTGTGAGCTTGTAGATCGGCTATTTTTAAATAGCCTTGGTATATAAATAGGGCTAAACAGGTAAATGTATGTTTTCTATGGTAATAATTTATATCTGCAAAGTAACTAGTAACTAAAGTTTTCAAATAATTGTAGTGGAGTAAAAGTACAATGTTTGGAGTAGAAGTAAAAGTATAGACAATTGGAAATACTCCAGTAAAGTAAAAGTACCTAAAAAAAAGAAAGAGAGAGAGATGTTGGACCATAAGCATATCCTAAAATCTAAGGATATGTAACCCACAGTGTTACTGGCCTCTCTACGCAACCTTGGACTCTGCGTTGTGTTTTTATTGTTTTAGGAGATGGGGTGTTGTGCGGAAAGAAGGGAAACTGGACACACGTAGTTCTGGACTGTGGTTGAGACTTGAGATTTATTATGCTCACAGTGGTTGTCTCTGCTGCTGGCAATGGCTCTGGTCATCCCACTTTCACAATAGGAATATAAACACACTCATATTAATAAATATGTCCTAATGCTAAATAATGCCATAACATTGGTAAAATAAAACAAAACACATGTACAAATTTATATATATATGTATCTGGTCAATTTAAATCCAGTATTTAATTACAAAAACATTTTCTCCAAAACACATCAAAATATAGTTCAACATCTTAACTCACTCTGCAAGGCTACAAATTATATCAATGGCCGTTTTTAAAGTAAGTTTCATAAAGATTCATCAGACAGCCATAAAACACTGCTTACCTTTCACAATAGAAAGAAAACACTGACAAACATGGCGCCCTCAGCTGCCTAGTTAGCTGAACTACTGTGTCCAGTGAGGGACAAAAAGGTGATGCTTGCTTAAAACAGGTGAAATACATTGGTAACAGTGACACCTACTGACATGAATAGGCTACTGCCTTACATCTACATGCAAAAAAATCAATCGCCTGTCTTAAATAATCACAAGAGGTTTATAAAATAAAAATGTAGTGAGTAGAAAACCATAACAATGTAAATCAATGCTTGCTCTTTGAGGTACCGCTGGGATTTGAACCCAGGATCTCCTGTTTACAAGACAGGCGCTTTCACCAGCTAAGCCACGGTACCTGCAAATGCCTGATGTTAAAGATAGAACGTGAGATGCTCTGATCAAGTAAAGGAATCGTTAACTAAACGCTATTGTTAAATGAGTTTCGGTTTGTTTACAGTGGGAAGCGAGCCGCACACATGCAAATCCCTCCCACTACATTTGATTGAGTAAAGCGCAGCCTGCTTCCTGATCTGAAGGCACGCCCACTTGTAGCCAATGAGCATAGGTTCTCAACGCGGCTCCCGACAGATCAAGTGCAGCTATGAATCTGTTCTTGAGAGATTATAGTTTGCCCAACACTCCCATAACATTAAATGGCAGTTATTTGCGCCCAATGTGGGGCTCGAACCCACAACCCTGAAATTAAGAGTCTCATGCTCTACCGACTGAGCTAACCAGGCTCATTTCACCTTTTACAGAGCTTCATTTTTGGACTTTAATCACATGTTACAGGTACCAGGATGTGGCACCTAGTAGCAGATATATGTTTACCTGGAAAACAGGTTAAAGTGGTTATGAAGAATAGAGACAGTGAAACGTGGTCTGTTTCCACCGAGTCTTCTCTCAGTTATGAGAAGAACCAGCAGCACATGCGCACTAGACTACCTAGACGACTATCTCAGAAGGCAAAACAGGTTAATACCATGGTCTTGCACTGCCACCTATTGACCAGAGTTATTATTGATTTTGGTGAAAACATATCATGTATCCTTAGATTTTAGGATATGCTTATGGTCCAAAATTGAAGCTCTGTAAAAGGTGAAATAAGCCCTGTTTAGCTCAGTCGGTAGAGCATGAGACTCTTAATCTCAGGGTCGTGGGTTCGAGCCCCACATTGGGTGCAAATAATTGCTATTTAATGGTATGGGAGTGTTGGGCAAACTATGATTCATTTCAATCTGTAGATGAGGTACTCTTCACCTACACAAAAAAAACTCATTCTGGAGTCTACAAAGTGCAGAAAATGTGTGATTCACTGCCCTCTAATAGCCCCGTAAATAGCTGATCTACAAGCTCACAATGCACCATGCTATTTTCAAATATCCTAAGTATAAAACAGGTTAAAATAGTCTCGATTTTGATGCTATATTTTTTACTTTGTTTACTGCCCCCCCCCCCCCTTTCCCCCTCTGCACAATATCTTGACCAAATTAGCTGATGTAAAAGCTCACAATGTGTTTAATTGCAACACATTGTGAGCTTGTAGATTGCTATTTCCTGTGGACGTTTGATATGACATGCCCAGAATAGGGTTGCTAGGGTTCATGTGGTTAGCACATTTTGCTGGGGTCCCCCTGAAACACCCTAAACTTTTTTTTACAGAGTTTGAGAATCACATGTAGATCAACGACTGAACAGGAACCTGAAGTAAGTTTTAAGCACTCTTTATTTATTTTATTGGTGAAAGTTGGCCGGTACTGAGGGTGTACCTCAATACGATGGTTTGGTTGTAAAAGTATTAATGGGTTCACTGAAGCTGTGCAGTTAATTCTACTTCAGTATTAACTAATCAGAAGACTCACTGATCTAACATTTACAAGTAATTACTTTAGAAAATAATAGGGACTGCCTATCATTCAGCTCGCACTGCATCTTCTATGAGAGCTGCAATGTAAACAAACAACCGTCCCCATGAAACAACCGAAACTAAAGGATCCCTAGTTTTGTATGTATTAATTTTTTTAATTAGAGTGAAAATCTGCAGACAGAGATTTGGAGACTCCTTAGGGTGTTGAGATGATACTGCTTATTACTATTCTTTTTTTTACATTTAGCTGATCAAAGTCCTCGTAAAAAAATTCTCTGCACTGCACACAGAGTGGGGGAGTGTTTACTAATGAATGACATTGTTTCAGTTCTTTAAATGTTGAATTTCTTCAAATACCAAATTGATTGATTGATGTGCTTTATTTAGTAAGACATGAGAACAACAGTACAGATTCACAATACAAGGTCTACTAAACTGGGAGACTCATTAAGCACTGAGCTTGTTTAAGATGAGATCCCCATGCACACAAATCATGATGACATATAAGAGACAGACAGATATACACACTACTAAGTGCTGATATATTGCACTTTTACCTTAGCGCTAGGTATACTCTTGGTTGCTTGTTTTTGCAGAAAATGCACTAAAGACTTCTGGTGATTAGTAGTTTTCGTTCCCTACCTATGTTGAATACACTTATTGTAAGTCGCTTTGGATAAAAGCGTCTGCTAAATGACTGTAATGTAATGTAATGTACTATACAGAATGTCATACAATCAGCTTACAGGTTACTGGTATGAAGAGTGAAAAATATGTACAAGAGAAGAAAAAAAATGGGGAGGTACGTTAAGACGTTAAGACTTAGACAGGGGCCATTTTCGAAACACATGAGATGCACCAAACAAAATCAGTATATCAATCATGGTGTCTCTAGTTAGTTCTTAATTTGCCATATTGATCATTGGATCTCAATGTTGGGGTTGGGGACCTCCAGGGGTCCTCCCCAGCTAAATGATTGATAGTTAATCTATCTTCATCATTCCAACACGTTCAACTAAATACAGCAAGATAACTATTTTGAATTTGATCTGAATTTCACTGTGATCTCCTACAGTATAGGCCTATAGACAGTAAAGTATATGGTCCGACAATATTGGACTGAATCATTCCTACATAATAAATAATAACTAATAATAAAAAATAATAAATATTCTTAGATTTGGGTTCCAGAGATAAACATCTTGTCAAATGGAGTTATGTGGTCTAATGCAAATATAATGTGGGGTCCTTGAAATTAGAGAGAATCATAGTAGATCAACGACAACCAAGTCTAGATACTAGATACTAGAATGTGTAAATTGGGCGATACTTGGAGACAATGACACACCTGAAGTGTGTGTAGATTATAGTGCTGTGCCAAGTGGGCCGACCAGACACATTTAAAATGCAAATAAGACAACAATAAGGTATAGTAGTGTGTGTGTGTGTGTGTGTGTGTGTGTGTGTGTGTGTGTGTGTGTGTGTGTGTGTGCGCGTGTGTGTGTGTCTTAGCTCCGCCCCCTTAGCAGCCTCATCTGAGACAATAAAAGCTTGACCTTCAGTTCAGATCAAACACACAACTCACAGTGAGGGAGGACAGACTGTCTTTCCACAGCTACAGGAGGCTCTGTCTTCACTTACACACCTCCACCACCAGGGGGCGAAAGGCACTAGGAAGACAACAGTGCCTGGATCCTTCAGTGCGCATGTGTGAAACACGTAGTAAGTGCGTGTTGTGATCTTGGTGAAAAACGTGTCACAAAGGAGGTAAAAACGTGTCAGATGGAGTCTGTACGGCTGAAGATAAATGAACACATGACGTCGGTGGGAGAGGAGATATTGTGTGTGTTGGACAAACAGCAGCATGGTGCTGATGTTTGTTGTGCGAAGCTTGTCAGAGTGTGTGTTTTGGAGCGCCTCAGTGCGGCTGCAGAGTTCATGTTCAACCTCTTCCAGAGAGAGATAGAGACACTAGAAACTCTGCTGGAGAAAGAAAACAAACTGATGGACATCGATCTACACACTGCAGGTATGTCTGTTACACACACAACATCAAACTACACACTGCAGGTATGTCTGTTACACACACAACATCAAACTACACACTGCAGGTATGTCTGTTACACACACAACATCAAACTACACACTGCAGGTATGTCTGTTACACACACAACATCAAACTACACACTGCAGGTATGTCTGTTACACACACAACATCAAACTACACACTGCAGGTATGTCTGTTACACACACAACATCAAACTACACACTGCAGGTATGTCTGTTACACACACAACATCAAACTACACACTGCAGGTATGACACAGCATTTACATGGTGAGGTGTTGTTAGGTTCAGTGATGTGTTCTACCGTGGTACGCTGTATACGTAGTATGGCCTGCAGAATTGTTTTCCGTCGCCACCGTATACGTTCAAAAACAGTTTGAAACGGCGTATCTGATACGTTGATACGCATCTGATACGCTGCACCCAGGAGTGGCTGGCTGGAGGCCGCAGCAATACAAACAGCAAGAATGTCGTCTGACTAGTCTAACTCTGAGATGAAGCCTTATCATGTGCGTGGCTATTGTTCTTGAGGTGATAATTAATGGCTACTGGCGAAGGAATTCACACATTTCAACGACCTGCCATTCACTTCATTGAACGTAGGTCACTGAATTGAGTACTTCATTAGTATTCAAATTGCGCGTCATAGC
Organism: Gymnoscopelus braueri; assembly: GCF_963280865.1. Classification (NCBI taxonomy): domain Eukaryota; kingdom Metazoa; phylum Chordata; class Actinopteri; order Myctophiformes; family Myctophidae; genus Gymnoscopelus; species Gymnoscopelus braueri. Next base: position 5,885,642 of record NC_137621.1, on the reverse strand, counting down.
ACAGCAAAATCTTGAATCTTCAATACAGTTTGTGTCTTCAATGCCAAGTTAATACTATTCTGTAATAGACACATGAATGCTCGCTGTTAACACTGCTATTATATCTGATAAGCCTAACCAGAATTTGTTTATAACAATCCTTGCACTTCTATGGTAATACAAATAAAAAAAAAAAAAATGCATCCAAGGCTAAAAGCAGCTCCGAAGTGGTTGAGTTACAGGGTGATGCATATTGTAAGTGTAGCCTACTCAGTGTGTTACTGTGAAACTGGGCCTGAGTGGGCCTGGTCAACTTTGTGCGGAGGAAAAACGCGCGCGGAGCAGAAATGCGCACGGAGCATATTTTTTTTTATTACATTAATCAATTATACGCGCGTGCGTGCGGTGCGTGTGGGAGGAACTAGGGGGGGAATTGTTCTAATATACCCTCCAAAAAAATCTAGAACACACCACTGGTTAGGTTGTACATCTGTTTTTGGGGATCATTGCTTGTAGATCAATAGACCAGCCATTAGGCTCCGTTTTGATGACTGAGTTTAACTTCCCCGTCCACACACCTATTCCCACACACCTACTTTTAAAGTTTAATGTTATACATATCTTTAGTCTCTATATATAGTCTAGTGACTTGTCCTTATTTATGTCACATCAAAGTCCTTATTATTAATTTCGTACTGTATTCCTTCATTCCAGACCAGTGTGTGGAGTCCAGTCTGCAGGTGAGGATCGGTTCTCCAGACAGGACTGTTTCTATTAAACAGGAACCTGAAGACCACCTTGAACAGAAACCCAAAGACCACCTGGATCTCAGTAAGTTTTAAGCACTCTTTATTTATTGTATTGGTGAAAGTGGGCCGGTACTGAGGGTGTACCTCAGTGGGTGTACCCTCACTGAGTTACACTGAGGGTGTTCAGTATTAACTAATCACAAGACTCACTGATCTAACATTTACAAGTAATTACTTTAAAAAATAGGGACCGCCCCTCATTCAGCTCGCCTCACATCTTCTATGAGAGCTGCAATGTAAACACACAACGGCCACATTATTTTCAGCACAGACAGTGGCGTAACGCAGAATCGCGGGGCCTCCCCGTGGGAGTTTCACGTGAGGCCCACGTCCGCGCGCGTGCAAAAAAAATCGGGTCTAATTCGGGTCTAATTCGGTTCTATTTGACCAATATAAATCAACTTTTTTCTTTTTTTTGCTGTAAAAATATTTTTATCAGCGCAGGCGGGGCCCCCCTGCTGGTGGCCCCCCCGCATCGCTTGCTACCCCTCCGTTACGCCACTGAGCACAGAGCGCAGCAGAGTTTATTTACAGCTGAAGTTATTCCAACTACTAAAGACATAAAACAGGAAACAAAGGAAAATGAAGCAATTGTTGAACTGGACACTGAAGTGGATGTATGTGCACCAGCTTTTCATAAGGCAGAGGGAACACTGCATGATATCATGTTCTATAGAGTCTCATTGTATCTTTTTCCCTAGACTTCCTGCTCGCCCATGTGTGTAAAGAGGAGGATTTCCCTGAAGAGGAGTGGAGCTCCAGTCTAGTCCAGGAAGAATCAAAACCTCCAAAATATGAGAGGAGCCCCAGTCTGGTCCAGGAGGAACCACAACTTCCACGGATTAAAGAGGAACAGGAGGAGCTACTCCAAAGACCAGAAGAGGCTGATGGGTCAATGTTGACATTACTAGCAGTGAAAAGTGAAGATGATGATGAAAACACAGAGACAGAGCCTTTAGCCAGCACCTCAACTGAACACGTGAAAACACAAGCTGATGTAGAGCACTGTGGAAAATCACAACCAACTAGTGACCAGCTCCTCTCTTCACACTGTTCTGAATCAGACACTGAAGACAGTGATGAGTGGGAGGAGACTAGGGGAGATCAGTCAGCTTTAAACACACTGAAATCACACAAGACACAAACAGAGTGTGGCAAAATGTTTAATCAAAAGGTACATCTGATTCACACAGGGGAAAAGCCCCTTGCATGTACAGTTTGTGGTAAAGACTTTGTTAGCAAAAGTAAACTAAAAACACACATGAGGACTCATACAGGCGAAAAGCCCTTCTCTTGTACAGTTTGTGGTAAAGGCTGTTCTCATAAGGGTGATCTAAAAATACACATGATGACTCATACGGGCGAAAAGCCTTTTTCTTGTTCAGTATGTGGTAAAGGCTGTGTTAACACATCGGTCCTAAAAACACACATGAGGACTCATACAGGCGAAAAGCCCTTTTCTTGTACAGTTTGTGGTAAAGGCTGTTCTCGAAAGGGTGATCTAAAAAGACACACAATGACTCATACAGGCGAAAAGCCCTTTTCTTGTTCAGTATGTGGTAAAGGCTTTGTTACCACAAGTCATCGAAAAAGACACATGGGGACTCATACAGGGGCCTCTAGCCTTTAGTTAAAGCTAGTCACACAGACACATATATGATCATTCAGTCTTATCCAGGATGACAAAGAGAATGATACTAAAGCAGAGGCATTACATAATCTGCCAATAAATAAAATAAACAATAGTTTCTTGTGATGGATTTTTATTTCTCTTTCTCTTATTTTCTATTCAACATGATGGAATTACATTTTTCTTTTTACATGTATTTATCTTTATAGCTTTATTCCCTCCAGCTCATTTACTTATTCAGTTACTGGTAGTACTATATGAGCATCACTGTGTCTGTCCACATTTGCCAGGATTTAACAAGTCATATTCATTCATATCCATGCAATGATTATTATATTCATTGGTATGCAGTAAATAATGGTGCAGTAAAGTGCTGACAAACTGCTGAGTTTGTGTAGTCACTCTGTGTTGACATGTGTGTTGTTTAGATTGTTTAAATAATAGTACATAATATGGTAGATGCCAGGGAGACAATGTACATTGTCACCTAGTTTGATTACGTGTTTATATTCTACAGAGTTTTGTGTCTTTATAGAGGTCTTTTTATAGACTCAGATCCCCTTTCATCCCATGGGATTTTGCTTTAATAATTAAAGTATTAAAGCATCAGCATTGTACTGTAATCCAGTCAATTAAATGCCCCTAACACGTTTTCAAGTTTAATGGCCACAGGTAGGGAATGATCTCCTGTGTCTCCCATTGGTACATTTTGGCGTAATGAGTCTCTCACTGAACATGCTCCTTCTGCAAATATAGTGCATTTGTAATAAATGTGATGATAAATAGCAACAAGGAATCAGTTGTTGAAATAAAGCAGTGAAGTACACATAAGTAATAAGCAATTAGAATCAAACATATTTATTTGTCAAACTCAAACATGGCACAAGCAGTGAAACTGTTACAACACAATACAATACCAGATAATAATGTAAAATACAAAATAACACTGAGAGATACATGAAGGTAGAGGCAGGCAGAACAGCAGTATTATATATATATAAAGTATAGGCTACATTATATCGGTGGGAAGGAATGATCATCAGTGAGTGATGATCAGACCATCAAGTGTGAGTGGTTACCATTTAAAGGGATAGTTCACCCCCAAAATGACTGTTCTTTCTATCTATTAGTCACCCCATGGAGACTTGCATTCATGGATATTTATTTGTCGCATTCCTAAGACAATAATTTGATGACCAGAGCGGTTCTGGTAGGAGACACAAAGCGTCTCCTTTGTGTCTCCTACCGGAACCGCTGCCTACCAGTCCGCTGGTCTTCAAATTATTAGCTTAGGAATGTAAAAAAAAAAAAAAAAAATATCCATGAATTCACATCTCCATGGGGTGATTAATCCATAGAACAAAAGTATTTTTTGGGGGGGTGAACTACCCCTTCAAATCAGTGGAGAGGATGGGATGAATAGTTGAATGGTCTCTATGTGATGTCTGCTAAAATCGCTGCATCGACAGCAAGATACAATCAAGTATACTTATTTACCTAATCAGGTCCAAATGCTGTGTAAAATTATAATTAACTGGGTTGGGTACACAACACACTTAACTGGAGTCACATCAGCCTTCATTTCCACATGAACATTTGGAATTGAAGGCTGTTGCGTCAGAGCCCAAAACTTCTGGCTTGAACATTAAGTAAGTAAGACAAAGTAAGTCATTACACATAGGCTAACTGAACTGAGCAAGAGCCACATACACACATATACACCGTAACCTGTCACAACGCACAATTAACTTGAGCCACAACACAACAGACCTCTAGCATTAACTTGAAAGGAAATTACAAACTCATTCATATAGTATAATGGAAGAGACCAAGGGACACATACAGTACACTGTAACCTGTCACAGCTGTCACAAACATGATTCATTGCCAACCAGTCATCAGACCCCAACATGACAGAGTAACAAGTAAATAGAGTAACAGATTGAATCATATTACAGCATACATACAACACAAGCAGCAGCAGCAAAACTAACATGTTCCTACTAGTTAGTGATGTGTCGTTCATGATCGATTCGTTCAAAATAACTAGTTAATTTCCCGCGAACGTGAACAAGCTCGTTCACTTTCTGAAACTGTTATGTTCACGCGCGACGTAAAAAAGAAACGCTCCCGCGATCGTGTTTTACACACATTATAAAACATACATTAACCACTTTAGCCCTATTTTATACCTAGGCTATTTGAAAATAGCAGATCTACAAGCTCACAACGCGTCGCATCGCGACGTCCACATGATTGATGCCTGTGTGTTGGCTCCCGTATATAGCACACGTTTCCGATATTCAATTAAGTAAAGTTAAAAGTATTGGCATCAAAATGTACTTAAAGTACCAAAAGTAAAAAATACTCATTATGCCAGAATGTCAAGTGTTGTGAATGTGAGTGAGTGAAGGTCAAATATATAAAAGATATTTTTAAAATAGCAGATCTACAAGCTAATAGCAGATCTACAAGCTCAGACATCGCTGTGCGTTGTGAGCTTGTAGATCGGCCACTTTCAAATAGACAAAAGTATATAGGGCTGAAGTGGTTAATGTATGTTTTGTAATAATAATCCAAATCTACAAAGTAACTAGAAACTTAAGTTTTAAAATAATTGTTTTTGGTAGAGATGCAGCAGACAGAGGAGATAGGGGGGTAACAGCAGAATGACATGGACCAAGTTATTGTGTAACATCCTGCTTCCATGTTCTACATTTCTGGCAGTGCTGTAAAGATTCATCAGACAGCCATAAAACACTGCTTACCTTTCACAATAGAAAGAAATCACTGACAAACATGGCACCCTCAGCTAACTAGTTAGCTGAACTGCTGTGTCCAGTGAGGGACAAAAAGGTGATGCTTGCTTAAAACAGGTGAAAGAAATTGGCAACAGTGACACCTACTGACATAAATAGGCTACTGCCTTACATCTACATCCAAAAGTTCAATCCTGTCTTCAATATTGTCAAGAGGTTTATATACAATAAAATGTAGTGAGTAGAAAACCATAACAATGTAAATCAGTGCTTGCTCTTTGAGGTACCGCTGGGTATTTAACCCAGGATCTCCTGTTTACTAAAGAGGCGCTTTCACCAGCTAAACCACGGCACCTGCAAAAGCCTGATGTTAAATATAGAAGATGAGATGCTCTGATCGAGTAAATGAATCGTTAAAGTTCTAAATTAATACATCTTTTGACTTTCATGCTATATCTTACACACATGTATGGAAACATAAAAACAAGAACAGAGATGTCTTTCCATACTGTTAGACAACAACACATTCTATTGCACATGCTCAACCTGTAGAGGGCAGTGTATCACACATTTTCTGCACTTTGTAGACTCCAGAATTAATTCCAAATTTTTTTGTAGGTGAAGATTGAAATGATAGAGGTGTATCATAGTTTGCCCAACACTCCCATACCATTAAATGGCAATTATTTGCGCCCAATGTGGGGCTCGAACCAACAACCCTGAGATTAAGAGTCTCATGCTCTACCGACTGAGCTAACCGGGCTTATTTCACCTTTTACAGAGCTTCATTTTTGCACTATAAGCAGATGTTACAGGTACCAGGATGTGGCACCTAGTAGCAGATATATGTTTACCTGGAAAACAGGTTAAAGTGGTTATGAAGAATAGAGACAGTGAAACGTGGTCTGTTTCCACGAGTCTTCTCTCAGTTATGAGAAGAACCAGCAGCACATGCGCACTAGACTACCTAGACGACTATCTCAGAAGGCAAAACAGGTTAATATCATGGTCTTGCACTGCCACCTATTGACCAAAGTTATTATTGATTTTGGTGAAAACATATCATGTATCCTTAGATTTTAGGATATGCTTATGGTCCAAAAATGAAGCTCTGTAAAAGGTGAAATAAGCCCGGTTAGCTCAGTCGGTAGAGCATGAGACTCTTAATCTCAGGGTCGTGGGTTCGAGCCCCACATTGGGTGCAAATAATTGCTATTTAATGGTATGGGAGTGTTGGGCAAACTATGATTCATTTCAATCTGTAGATGAGGTACTCTTCACCTACACAAAAAAAACTCATTCTGGAGTCTACAAAGTGCAGAAAATGTGTGATTCACTGCCCTCTAATAGCCCCGTAAATAGCTGATCTACAAGCTCACAATGCACCATGCTATTTTCAAATATCCTAAGTATAAAACAGGTTAAAATAGTCTCGATTTTGATGCTATATTTTTTACTTTGTTTACTGCGCCCCCCCCCCCCCCTTTCCCCCTCTTCACAATATCTTGACCAAATTAGCTGATGTAAAAGCTCACAATGTGTTTAATTGCAACACATTGTGAGCTTGTAGATTGCTATTTCCTGTGGACGTTTGATATGACATGCCCAGAATAGGGTTGCTAGGGTTCATGTGGTTAGCACATTTTGCTGGGGTCCCCCTGAAACACCCTAAACTTTTTTTTATAGAGTTTGAGAATCACATGTAGATCAACGACTGAACAGGAACCTGAAGTAAGTTTTAAGCACTCTTTATTTATTTTATTGGTGAAAGTTGGCCGGTACTGAGGGTGTAACTCAGTACGATGGTTTGGTTGTACAAGTATTAATGGTTTCACTGAAGCTGTGCAGTTAATTCTACTTCAGTATTAACTAATCAGAAGACTCACTGATCTAACATTTAGAAGTAATTACTTTAGAAAATAATAGGGACTGCCTATATCATTCAGCTCGCACTGCATCTTCTATGAGAGCTGCAATGTAAACAAACAACCGTCCCCCTGAAACAACCGAAACTAAAGGACCCCTAGTTTTGTATGTATTTATTTTTTTAATTAGAGTGAAAATCTGCAGACAGAGATTTGGAGACTCCTTAGGGTGTTGAGATGATACTGCTTATTACTATTATTTTTTTTACATTTAGCTGATCAAAGTCCTCGTAAAAAAAATCTCTGCACTGCACACATAGTGGGGGAGTGTTTACTAATGAATGACATTGTTTCAGTTCTTTAAATGTTGAATTTCTTCAAATACCAAATTGATTGATTGATACTTACTTTATTTAGTAAGACATGAGAACAACAGTACATGGAAGTACAGATTTACAATACAAGGTCTACTAAACTGGAAGGCTCATAAAGCACTGAGCTTTTCCCCATGCACATGATGACATATAAGAGACAGACAGATATACACACTACTATACAGAACGTCATACAATCAGCTTAGGTTACTGGTATGAAGAGTCAAAAATATGTGCAAGAGAAGAAAAATGGGGGGGGGGGGGGGGTGCACATGAGATGCACCAAACAGAATCAGTATATCAATCATAGTGTCTCTAGTTAGTTCTTAATTTGCCATATTAATCATTGGATCTCAATGTATGGGTTGGGGACCTCCAGGGGTCCTCCCCAGCTAAATGATTGATAGTTAATCTATCTTCATCATTCCAACATGTTAACTAAACTAAATACAGCAAGATAACTATTTTGAATTTGATCTGAATTTCACTGTGATCTCCGTACCTACAGTATAGGCCTATAGACAGTAAAGTATATGGTCCGACAATATTGGACTGAATCATTCCTACATAATATATAATAACTAATAATAAAAAATAATAAATATTCTTAGATTTGGGTTCCAGAGATAAACATCTTGTCAAATGGAGTTATGTGGTCTAATGCAAATATAATGTGGGGTCCTTGAAATTAGAGAGAATCATATGTAGATCAACGACAACCAAGTCTAGATACTAGATACTAGAATGTGTAAATTGGGCGATACTTGGAGACAATGACACACCTGAAGTGTGTGTAGATTATAGTGCTGTGCCAAGTGGGCCGACCAGACACATTTAAAATGCAAATAAGACAACAATAAGGTATAGTAGTGTGTGTGTGTGTGTGTGTGTGTGTGTGTGTGTGTGTGTGTGTGTGTGTGTGTGTGTGTGTGTGTGTGTGTGTGTGTCTTAGCTCCGCCCCCTTAGCAGCCTCATCTGAGGCAATAAAAGCTTGACCTTCAGTTCAGATCAAACACACAACTCACAGTGAGGGAGGACAGACTGTCTTTCCACAGCTACAGGAGGCTCTGTCTTCACTTACACACCTCCTCCACCAGGGGGCGAAAGGCACTAGGAAGACAACAGTGCCTGGATCCTTCAGTGCGCATGTGTGAAACACGTAAGTGCGTGTTGTGATCTTGGTGAAAAACGTGTCACAAAGGAGGTAAAAACGTGTCATAGGCTAAAGGAGGTAAAAACGTGTCAGATGGAGTATGTACGGCTGAAGATAAATGAACACATGACGTCGGTGGGAGAGGAGATATTGTGTGTTTTGGACAAACAGCAGCGTGGTGCTGATGTTTGTTGTGCGAAGCTTGTCAGAGTGTGTGTGTTGGAGCGCCTCAGTGCGGCTGCAGAGTTCATGTTCAACCTCTTCCAGAGAGAGATAGAGACTCTAGAAACTCTGCTGGAGAAACAAAACAAACTGATGGACATCGATCTACACACTGCAGGTATGTCTGTTACACACACAACATCAAACTACACACTGCAGGTATGTCTGTTACACACACAACATCAAACTACACACTGCAGGTATGTCTGTTACACACACAACATCAAACTACACACTGCAGGTATGACACAGCGTTTACATGGTGAGGTGTTGTTAGGTTGTAGATCTGTTTTTGGGGATCATTGCTTGTAGATCAATAGACCAGCCATAGGCTCCGTTTTGATGACTGAGTTTAACTTCCCCGTCCACACACCTATTCCCACACACCTACTTGTAAAGTAATATCTTTAGTCTCTATATATAGTCTAGTGACTAGTCCTTATTTATGTCACATCAAAGTCCTTATGATTAATTTCGTGCTGTATTCCTTCATTCCAGACCAGCGTGTGGAGTCCAGTCTGCAGGTGAAGATCGGTTCTCCAGACAGGACTGTTTCTATTAAACAGGAACCTGAAGACCACCTTGAACAGAAACCCAAAGACCACCTGGATCTCAGTAAGTTTTAAGTACTCTTTATTTATTTTCTTGGTGAAAGTGGGCCGGTACTGAGGGTGTACCTCAGTGTACCCTCACTGAGTTACACTGAGGGTGTTCAGTATTAACTAATCACAAGACTCACTGATCTAACATTTACAAGTAATTACTTTCAAAAATAGGGACCGCCCCTCATTCAGCTCGCCTCACATCTTCTATGAGAGCTGCAATGTAAACACACAACGGCCGCATTATTTTCAGCACAGAGCGCTGCAGAGTTTATTTACAGCTGAAGTTATTCCAACTACTAAAGACATAAAACAGGAAACAAAGGAAAATGAAGCAATTCAAATGTAGTTTTTTTTAGCCAGTGTGCAGACTTTATTTGTAGTTTTTCCTGCACCTGGACACTGAAGTGGATGTATGTGCACCAGCTTTTCATAAAGCAGAGGGAACACTGCATGATATCATGTTCTATAGAGTCTCATTGTATCTTTTTTCCTAGACTTCCTGCTCGCCCATGTGTGTAAAGAGGAGGTTTCCCCTGAAGAGGAGTGGCGCTCCAGTCTGGTCCAGGAAGAATCAAAATCTCCAAAATATGAGAGGAGCCCCAGTCTGGTCCAGGAGGAACCACAACTTCCACGGATTAAAGAGGAACAGGAGGAGCTACTCCAAAGACCAGAAGAGGCTGATGGGTCAATGTTGACATTACTAGCAGTGAAAAGTGAAGATGATGATGAAAACACAGAGACAGAGCCTTTAGCTAGCACCTCAACTGAACACGTGAAAACACAAGCTGATGTAGAGCACTGTGGAAAATCACAACCAACTAGTGACCAGCTCCTCTCTTCACAATGTTCTGAATCAGACACTGAAGACAGTGATGAGTGGGAGGAGACTAGGGGAGATCAGTCAGCTTTAAACACACTGAAATCACACAAGACACAAACAGAGTGTGGCAAAATGTTAAATCAAAAGGTACATCTGATTCACACAGGGGAAAAGCCCTTTGCCTATACAGTTTGTGGTAAAGGCTGTGTTAGCAAAAGTAAACTAAAAACACACATGAGGACTCATACAGGCGAAAAGCCCTTCTCTTGTACAGTTTGTGGTAAAGGCTGTTCTCGAAAGGGTGATCTAAAAATACACATGATGACTCATACAGGCGAAAAGCTCTTTTCTTGTTCAGTATGTGGTAAAGGCTGTGTTAACACATGGGCTCTAAAAAGACACACGAGGACTCATACAGGCGAAAAGCCCTTTTCTTGTAAAGTTTGTGGTAAAGGCTGTTCTCAAAAGGGTGATCTAAAAATACACATGATGACTCATACAGGCGAAAAGCCCTTTTCTTGTAAAGTTTGTGGTAAAGGCTGTTCTCGAAAGGGTGATCTAAATAGACACATGAGGACTCATACAGGCGAAAAGCCCTTTTCTTGTTCAGTATGTGGTAAAGGCTGTTCTCGAAAGGGTGGTCTAAATAGACACATGAGGACTCATACAGGCGAAAAGCCCTTTTCTTGTAAAGTTTGTGGTAAAGGCTGTTCTCAAAAGTGTGATCTAAAAAGACACATGAGGACTCATACAGGGGTCTCTAGCCTTTAGTTTAAGCTAGTCACACAGACACATATATGATCATTCAGTCTTATCCAGGATGACAAAGAGAATGATACTAAAGCAGAGGCATTACATAATCTGCCAATAAATAAAATAAACATTAATAGTTTCTTGTGATGGATTTTTATTTTATCTCTTATTTTCTATTCAACATGATGGAATTACATTTTTATATTTATAGCTTTATTCCCTCCAGCTCATTTACTTATTCAGTTACTGGTAGTACTATATGAGCATCACTGTGTCTGTCCACATTTGCCAGGATTTAACAAGTCATATTCATTCATATCCATGCAATAATTATTATATTCATTGGTATGCAGTAAATAATGGTGCAGTAAAGTGCTGACAAACTGCTGAGTTTGTGTAGTCACTCTGTGTTGACATGTGTGTTGTTTAGATTGTTTCAATATAATAGTACATAATATGGTAGATGCCAGGGAGACAATGTACATTGTCACCTAGTTTGATTACGTGTTTAAATTCTACAGAGTTTTGTGTATTTATAGAGGTGTTTTTATAGACTCAGATCCCCTTTCATCCCATGGGATTTTGCTTTAATAATTAAAGTATTAAAGCATCAGCATTGTACAATCCAGTCAATTAAATGCCCCTAACCCGTTTTCAAGTTTAATGGCCACAGGTAGGGAATGACCTCCTGTGTCTCCCATTGGTACATTTTGGCGTAATGAGTCTCTCACTGAACATGCTCCTTCTGCAAATATAGTGCATTTGTAATAAATGTGATGATAAATAGCAACAAGGAATCAGTTGTTGAAATAAAGCAGTGAAGTACACATAAGTAATTAGAATCAAAAATCTTTATTTGTCAAACTCAAACATGGCACAAGCAGCGAAACTGTTACAACACAATACAATACCAGATAATAATATAAAATACAAAATAACACTGTGCGAGATACATAAAGGTAGAGGCAGGCAGAACAGCAGTATTATATACATATATATATATATATATATATATATATATATATATATATATATATATATATATATATATATAAATAAAGTATAGGCTACATTATATCGGTGTGAAGGAATGATCATCAGTGAGTGATGATCAGACCATCAAGTGTCAAGTCAAGTCAAGTTCACCCCCAAAATGACTTTTCTATCTATTAGTCACCCCATGGAGACTTGCATTCATGGATATTTTTTTGTCGCATTCCTAAGCCAATACTTTGATGACCGGAGCGGTTCTGGTAGGAGACACAAAGAGTCTCCTTTGTGTCTCCTACCGGAACCGCTGCCTCCAGTCCGCCGGTCTTCAAATGATTGGCTTAGGAATGTAAAAAAATATATATATATATATCCATGAATTCATGTCAATACGTCTCCATGGGGTGATTAATCCATAGAACACAAGTTTTTTTTTGTGAACTATCCCTTCAAATCAGTGGAGAGGATGGGATGAATAGTTGAATGGTCTCTATGTGATGTCTGCTAGAATCGCTGCATCGACAGCAAGATACAATCAAGTATACTTATTTACCTAATCAGGTCCAAATGCTGTGTAATATTATAATTAACTGGGTTGGGTACACAACACACTTAACTGGAGTCATATCAGCCTTCATTTCCACATGAACATTTGGAATTGAAGGCTGTTGTGTCAGAGCCCAAAACTTCTGGCTTGAACATTAAGTAAGTAAGACAAAGTAAGTCATTACACATAGGCTAACTGAACTTAGCCTGGTAAACCCTCCCTCCGGAAATCTAATTTCCATTTGATTCCAGGAGTGAATCTGGCCTGATGGCTTGTAGGCTATGGGCGTTTCTAGCGCATTACCAAAAAAACTAGCCTATCAGCGTCGTCGCACTTCGTTCTGTGATTGACAGCGACAGTTGGCCAATCAGGTGGCGAGTTCGAGTGAGCCCGAATGGCACCGAGTGCAGCCTGAATGCAGCCGACAAAACACGAACGGCAGCCATCTTTTCTGTCAGTTTTTTTACTTCAAAAAGCTCTCAAACTTCTATTTTGAGGCACGGAATTTACTTATAAGATATCGTTTGGATAGAATTTAGTTGTTTAACTTCATATATGTGGTCAATTAATCATGACAGGGCCTATTTAAAAATACAAATGTAGAGAACCGGCAGGGGCGGGCAGTGACACGCATGTATCCGAATAAGGCAACCCATTTTGGGCATGGCCGTCTCAAAAGTCCTGTTGCGTCGCATTAGTCTGGTGAACTGCTGATTGGCTGAAGGGGAAAAAAGATCATTGGCTGAAGGGGTTGTCAGTCAACGGTATTACTCCCGCCCAACTCCAACCCACAGCCAATATTGCAGAATGGGCGATCAGGCCAGACTCACTCCTGGAATCAAATGGAAATGAGATTTCCGGAGGGAGGGTTTACCAGGCTAAACTGAACTGAGCAAGAGCCACATACACTTTTACTTTACTTTATTTGTTTATTTAGACAGGACAGAGCATATTAATGAACGTCACATGAACGTAAATACACCGGATTTAGCAAAGATGCTAATTTTCATCCGCAGTCCTCACACAAAAACAGAAAAACAGAAAAACAATAACATCAGAAAACAGACAAACGGTGAAATACAATTACATTACATCACATAGCCTAAAAAAAATACTAAAATATGATCACAAATGGTTGCAGCTTTGGTTTTCAAGCAACCATCTTTTCACATTGAATTTAAAAGATGGAAATGTAGCACAATCCCTTATATGTAGAGGAAGGCCATTCCATGCTACACAACCCTGTACTGAGAGGACATTTTGACCGAAGGTTGTTTGCCGGTACGGCACTTCACAATCTCCTCGAGTGGTTGCTCTGGTACTGATTCCTCTTTCAGGCTTCCTTTTAATGAATTCCCTTAGGGGGGGCGGGCACAGACCATGTAAGGTCTTGTATATGACCCCAACCTGTTTGAACTTTTTGAAATTGTCGAAGCTAAAAAAATTGAGCCTCCTGAGTATGTTACAATGATGATAAGAGTGAGGCTTCCTGTCAAACACCTTGAGCGCACTTTTGTATAGCTGTTCGATGGGTTTTAGGATCGTCACGCCTGTGCAAGACCAGTTTGTAAAACAGTACTCAATGTGTGATAGGATCATACAGTGAACACACACATATACACCGTAACCTGTCACAACGCACAATTAACTTGAGCCACAACACAACAGACCTCTAGCATTAACTTTAAAGGAAATTAAAAACTCATTCATATGGTCTAATGGAAGAGACCAAGGGACACATACAGTACAATGTAACCTGTCACAGCTGTCACAAACATGATTCATTGCCAACCAGTCATCAGACCCCAACATGACAGAGTAGTAAATAGAGTAACAAATTGAATCATATTACAGCATACATACACAACACAAGCAGCAGCAGCAAAACTAACATGTTCCTACTAGTTAGTGATGTGTCGTTCATGATCGATTCGTTCAAAAGAACTAGTTAATTTCCCGCGAAACTGTTACGTTCACGAGCGACGTAAAAAAAAACGCTCCCGCGATGGTGTTTTACACACATTATAAAACATACATTAACCACTTTAGCCCTATTTTATACCTAGGCTATTTGAAAATAGCAGATCTACAAGCTCACAACGCGTCGCATCGCAACGCGTTGTGAGCTTGTAGATCGGCTATTTTCAAATATGTTAGTAGCCTACTTTTACTTTTGGTAGTTTAAGTATATTTTGATGCCAATACTTTTGTACTTTTACTCAAGTCAATTTTGAACACTAGAAAATAGCGCTACTGAACGAGAACGTGAATGAATCATTTGAACTAATCAATGCCGTGAACGTGAACAAAATCGCTCACTGAAATGAACTTTTTTTCCCACCACTAGTTCCTACCTTGAGCCGTCTTCTACTTGACTTCATCAGTTGTGTAGGACGTGACGGCCAGAACCAGGGACAAACTTTGGAACCCATGGATAGAGAGATAGAGCCCCCCCGCCCTCTCTAGGTGGTCCTCAGACAAGCCCTTCAGACCTGGAGCTGCGTCTCCATGTCTTCTCCATCCTCCATACATCTGGCCAGCTGGCCGATACTCTCCAACCCTGCATTTTATGTTGCAAAACCACATAGGAAACACGTGTTTGTTTATGCTTTTATGCGTTTATATCCTGGGAATCCCAAATCAAATACGTCCACATACAGTAGGTGGGTGTGGGACGCCCACATGATTGATGCCTGTGTGTTGGCTCCTGTATATAGCACAAGTTTACGATATTCAATTAAGTAAAGTTAAAAGTATTGGCATCAAAATGTACTTAAAGTACCAAAAGTAAAAAATACTCATTATGCCAGAATGTCAAGTGTTGTGAATGTGAGTGAGTGAAGGTCAAATATATACAAAATATTTTGAAAATAGCAGATTTACAAGCTCAGACATTGCTGCGCGTTGTGAGCTTGTAGATCGGCTACTTTCAAATAGACAAAAATATATAGGGCTGAAGTGGTTAATGTATGTTTTGTAATAATAATCAAAATCTACAAAGTAACTAGAAACTTAAGTTTTCAAATAATTGTTTGTGGTAGAGATGCAGCAGACAGAGGAGATAGAGGGGTAACAGCAGAATGACATGGACCAAGTTATTGTGTAACATCCTGCTTCCATGTTCTACATTTCTGGCAGTGCTGTAAAGATGTGCTGGCAGTGCTGTAAAGATTCATCAGACAGCCATAAAACACTGCTTACCTTTCACAATAAAAGAAAACACTGACAAACATGGCACCCTTAGCTGCCTATTTAGCTGAACTACTTAGTCCAGTGAGGGACAAAAAGGTGATGCTTGCTTAAAACAGGTGAAATAAATTGGCAACAGTGACACCTACTGACATAAATAGGCTACTGCCTTACATCTACAAGCAAAAATTCAATCGCCTGTCTTCAATATTGTCAGGAAGTTTATCCAATAAAAGTGCAGAGAGTAGAAAACCATAACAATGTAAATCAGTGCTTGTTCTTTGAGGTACCGCTGGGATTTTAACCCATGATCTCCTGTTTACTAAAGAGGCGCTTTCAGCAGCTAAACCAAGCCTGATGTTAAATATAGAAGATGAGATGCTCTGATCGAGTAAATGAATCGTTAAAGTTCTAAACTAATACATCTTTTGACTTTCATGCTATATCTTACACACATGTATGGAAACAAAAAAACAAGAACAGAGATGTCTTTCCATACTGTTAGACAACAACACATTCTATTGCCCATGCGCAACCTGTAGAGGGCAGTGCATCACACACTTCTGCACTTTGTAGACTCCAGAATGAATTCCAAATTTTTTTGTAGGTGCAGATTGAAATGATAGAGGTGTATCATAGTTTGCCCAACACTCCCATACCATTAAATGGCAATTATTTGCGCCCAATGTGGGGCTCGAACCAACAACCCAGAGATTAAGAGTCTCATGCTCTACCGACTGAGCCAACCGGGCTTATTTCACCTTTTACAGAGCTTAATTGTTCCACTATCAGCACATGTTACAGGTATCAGGATGTGGCACCTAGTAGCAGATATATGTTTACCTGGAAAACAGGTTAAAGTGGTTATGAAGAATAGAGGCAGTGAAACGTGGTCTGTTTCCACCAAGTCTTCTCTCAGTTATGAGAAGAACCAGCAGCACATGCGCACTAGACTAGAGGACTAGCTCAGAAGGCAAAACAGGTTAATACCATGGTCTTGCACTGCCATCTATTGAACAAAGTTATTATTGATTTTGGTGAAAACACAGCATGTATCCTTAGATTTTAGGATATGCTTATGGTCCAAAAATTAAGCTCTGTAAAAGGTGAAATAAGTCCGGTTAGCTCAGTCGGTAGAGCATGAGACTCTTAATCTCAGGGTCGTGGGTTCGAGCCCCACATTGGGCGCAAAGAATTGCCATTTAATGGTATGGGAGTGTTGGGCAAACTATGATTAATTTCAATATGTGGATGAGGTACTCTTCACCTACACAAAAAAAACTCATTCTGGAGTCTACAAAGTGCAGAAAATGTGTGATGCACTGCCCTCTACAGCAGCGTTTCCCAACCTCGACACGGCGGACCTTATTGTGCCGTGTGACATGCCTTGGGGAACAACCCCACCCACACACACATACACCCAATAGATAGGTGGGCTCAGGCTGCCGCTGCCTTGAGCTCATAGTCCGTCGCGGACACAGAGGCACAGCCAATCGACCCTCGCCCATAGGAATGCAAATGTGTGGCTTTGTCTTCATGGGGGCATCACATGTACTCCCCTGGCAGGTACTCAGGGACGAAAGTGGGTCGGAACGGGCCGATACGGCGTTCAGCAGATCCGCCAAACAGGGGAATAAGAGGGGCTGTCAAAAGCCCATGTTATAACCTGCCGCATGTCCAACAATAAAACACATACAGGCCTACTAACGTTAAATCAACATACGTGTTAGTTTTCTTATGAAGTGCTTATAAATCCCTCCAGTGTTTTTGTGTCAACGTAATCTGTGTAGTTTGTGGTGTTTAATTACTCCACGGAGAGAATCTCTTGCAACTTCAAGCCGCTGTACCGTCGATATAATATAACCGGAAAACTCTCCCCAAAAAATAGCCCCGTAAATAGCTGATCTACAAGCTCACAATGCACCACGCTATTTTCAAATATCCTAAGTATAAAACAGGTTAAAATAGTCTCGATTTTGATGCTATATGAAACACTTTGTTTACCCCTTTCCCCCTCTTCACAACATCTTGACCAAATTAGCTGATGTAAAAGCTCACAACGTGTTTAATTGCAACTCATTGTGAGCTTGTAGATTGCTTTTTATGACATGCCCAGAATAGGGTAGGGTTCATGTGGTTAGCACATTTTGCTGGGGTCCCCCTGAAACACCCTAAACTAAAGAACCCCAATTTTTTTACGTTTTTTTTAATTTTTATTACAGAGTTTGAGAATCACATGTAGATCAACGACTGAACAGGAACCTGAAGACCACCTGGATCTCAGTAAGTTTTAAGCACTCTTTATTTATTTTATTGCAAGTTGACCGGTACTGAGGGTGTACCTCAGTACGATGGTTTGGTTGTAAAAGTATTAATGGGTTCACTGAAGCTGTGCAGTTAATTCTACTTCAGTATTAAACTAATCAGAAGACTCACTGATCTAACATTTAGAAGTAATTACTTTAGAAAATAATAGGGACTGCCTATCATTCAGCTCGCACTGCATCTTCTATGAGAGCTGCAATGTAAACAAACAACCGTCCCCCTGAAACAACCGAAACTAAAGGACCCCTAGTTTTGTATGTATTTATTTTTTTCTGCAGACAGAGATTTGGAGACTCCTTAGGGTGTTGAGATGATACTGCTTATTACTATTATTTTTTTACATTTAGCTGATCAAAGTCCTCGTAAAAAAAATCTCTGCACTGCACACAGAGTGGGGGAGTGTTTACTAATGCATGACATTGTTTCAGTTCTTTAAATGTTGAATTTCTTCAAATACCAAATTGATTGATTGATGTACTTTATTTAGTAAGACATGAGAACAACAGTACATGGAAGTACAGATTCACAATACAAGGTCTACTAAACTGAAAGACTCATTAAGCACTGAGCTTGTTTAAGATGAGATCCCCATGCACACAAATCATGATGACATATAAGAGACAGACAGATATACACACTACTATACAGAATGTCATACAATCAGCTTACAGGTTACTGGTATGAAGAGTGAAAAATATGTACAAGAGAAGGAAAAAAATGGGGAGGGGGGGTTGGAGGGGTGGGGGTAGGTTAAGACTTAGACAGGGGCCATTTTCGAAACACATGAGATGCACCAAACAGAATCAGTATATCAATCATGGTGTCTCTAGTTAGTTCTTAATTTGCCATATTGTCGTTTGGATCTCAATGTTGGGGTTGGGGACCTCCATGGGTCCTCCCCAGCTAAATGATTGATAGTTAATCTATCTTCATCATTCCAACACGTTCAACTAAATACAGCAAGATAACTATTTTGAATTTGATCTGAATTTCACTGTGATCTCCGTACCTACAGTACAGGCCTATAGACAGTAAAGTATATGGTCCGACAATATTGGACTGAATCATTCCTACATAATATATAATAACTAATAATAAAAAATAATAAATATTCTTAGATTTGGGTTCCAGAGATAAACATCTTGTCAAATGGAGTTATGTGGTCTAATGCAAATATAATGTGGGGTCCTTGAAATTAGAGAGAATCATATGTAGATCAACGACAACCAAGTCTAGATACTAGATACTAGAATGTGTAAATTGGGCGATACTTGGAGACAATGACAACCTGAAGTGTGTGTAGATTATAGTGCTGTGCCAAGTGGGCCGACCAGACACATTTAAAATGCAAATAAGACAACAATAAGGTATAGTAGTGTGTGTGTGTGTGTGTGTGTGTGTGTGTGTGTGTGTGTGTGTGTGTGTGTGTGTGTGTGTGTGTGTGTGTGTGTGTGTGTGTGTGTGTGTGTGTGTGTGTGTGTGTGTGTGTGTGTGTGTGCGTGCGTGCGTGCGTGCGTGTGTGGGTGGGTGGGTGGGTGGGTGGGTGGGTGTGTGTGTGTGTGTGTGTCTTAGCTCCGCCCCCTTAGCAGCCTCATCTGAGACAATAAAAGCTTGACCTTCAGTTGAGATCAAACACACAACTCACAGTGAGGGAGGACAGACTGTCTTTCCACAGCTACAGGAGGCTCTGTCTTCACTTACACACCTCCTCCACCAGGGGGCGAAAGGCACTAAGAAGGCAACAGTGCCTGGATCCTTCAGTGCAAAGCCAAACGAAGAAGAAGAAGATCCTTCAGTGCGCATGTGTGAAACACGTAGTAAGTGCGTGTTGTGATCTTGGTGAAAATCGTGTCACAAAGGAGGTAAAAACGTGTCAGATGGAGTCTGTACGGCTGAAGATAAATGAACACATGACGTCGGTGGGGGAGGAGATATTGTGTGTTTTGGATAAACAGCAGCGTGGTGCTGATGTTTGTTGTGTGAAGCTTGTCAGAGTGTGTGTGTTGGAGCGCCTCAGTGCGGCTGCAGAGTTCATGTTCAACCTCTTCCAGAGAGAGATAGACTCTAGAAACTCTGCTGGAGAAAGAAAACAAACTGATGGACATCGATCTACACACTGCAGGTATGTCTGTTACACACACAACATCAAACTACACACTGCAGGTATGTCTGTTACACACACAACATCAAACTACACACTGCAGGTATGTCTGTTACACACACAACATCAAACTACACACTGCAGTTATGTCTGTTACACACACAACATCAAACTACACACTGCAGGTATGTCTGTTACACACACAACATCAAACTACACACTGCAGGTATGTCTGTTACACACACAACATCAAACTACACACTGCAGGTATGTCTGTTACACACACAACATCAAACTACACACTGCAGGTATGACACAGCATTTACATGGTGAGGTGTTGTTAGGTTCAGTGATGTGTTCTACCGTGGTACGCTGTATACGTAGTATGGCCTGCAGATTTTTTTCGTCGCCACCGTATACATTCAAAAACAGTTCGAAACGGCGTATCTGATACGTTGATACGCATCTGATACGCTGCACCCAGGAGTGGCTGGCTGGGGGCCGCAGCAATACAAACAGCAAGAATGTCGTCTGACTAGTCTAACTCTGAGATGAAGCCTTATCATGTGCGTGGCTATTGTTCTTGAGGTGATAATTAATGGCTACTGGCGAAGGAATTCACACATTTCAACGACCTGCCATTCACTTCATTGAACGTAGGTCACTGAATTGAGTACTTCATTAGTATTCAAATTGCGCGTCATAGCACAGCAAAATCTTGAATCTTCAATACAGTTTGTGTCTTCAATGCCAAGTTAATACTATTCTGTAATAGACACATGAATGCTCGCTGTTAACACTGCTATTATATCTGATAAGCCTAACCAGAATTTGTTTATAACAATCCTTGCACTTCTATGGTAATACAAATAAATAAAAAATAAATGCATCCAAGGCTAAAAGCAGCTCCGAAGTGGTTGAGTTACAGGGTGATGCATATTGTAAGTGTAGCCTACTCAGTGTGTTACTGTGAAACTGGGCCTGAGTGGGCCTGGTCAAGTTTGTGCGGAGGAAAAACGCGCGCGGAGCATAAACGCGCGCGGAGCGCGCATATTTTTTTTATTACATTAATCAATTATACGCGCGTGCGTGCGGTGCGTGTGGGAGGAACTAGGGGGGGAATTGTTCTAATATACCCTCCAAAAAAATCTAGAACACACCACTGGTTAGGTTGTACATCTGTTTTTGGGGATCATTGCTTGTAGATCAATAGACCAGCCATTAGGCTCCGTTTTGATGACTGAGTTTAACTTCCCCGTCCACACACCTATTCCCACACACCTACTTTTAAAGTTTAATGTTATACATATCTTTAGTCTCTATATATAGTCTAGTGACTTGTCCTTATTTATGTCACATCAAAGTCCTTATTATTAATTTCGTGCTGTATTCCTTCATTCCAGACCAGTGTGTGGAGTCCAGTCTGCAGGTGAAGATCGGTTCTCCAGACAGGACTGTTTCTATTAAACAGGAACCTGAAGACCACCTTGAACAGAAACCCAAAGACCACCTGGATCTCAGTAAGTTTTAAGCACTCTTTATTTATTGTATTGGTGAAAGTGGGCCGGTACTGAGGGTGTACCTCAGTGGGTGTACCCTCACTGAGTTACACTGAGGGTGTTCAGTATTAACTAATCACAAGACTCACTGATCTAACATTTACAAGTAATTACTTTAAAAAATAGGGACCGCCCCTCATTCAGCTCGCCTCACATCTTCTATGAGAGCTGCAATGTAAACTGTGTGTCTGTGTGTATGTATGTACATGCATGTATGTATGTATGTACATGTGTGTATATATATATATATTACGCTCTATATTTTTGCGTGTGTACATAGACTGTGTGCTCTTTGAGGCGCGTAATTTCATGATATTTCATGGAAAAAAATGAAAGAAAAAAAAGGGAATAGATAAAATAGAGAAGAAAGAAAGAAAGAAAAAAAACATGGACAGAGAGGAAAAAAGAGAAAAGAAAACAAAAGAAATAATAATATTATTGTTATTCTTTTGTTATTATTATTTATTTTCATTGTATTCTGATCTGTTTTTAGTTTGTTTTTTTTGTTTTTGTTTTTTTTTATTTTGTTTGTTTGTTTTTCGTTGAAAATTAAGGGTTGGGCTCGACAAGCTTAAGGCTTCTCCCAAACCCTTTTTCAGGGACTTGGACAACTGTTACGATTGATACTATCATTATTATGAATACTAGTGTAATATATTAACCAAATGAATTGACTGTATGTACATATTTTTATATATATATATATATATTTTGTATTTTGTATACTTGTCCAAAGGAACTGAAAATAAAACTGAACTGAACTGAACTGAACTGAACTGAACTGAAACACACAACGACCACATTATTTTCAGCACAGACAGTGGCGTAACCCAGAATCGCGGGGCCTCCCCGTGGGAGTTTCACGTGAGGCCCACGTCCGCGCGCGTGCAAAAAAAATCGGGTCTAATTCGGTCTAATTCGGGTCTAATTCGGTTCTATTTGACCAATATAAATCAACTTTTTTCTTTTTTTTGCTGTAAAAATATTTTTATCAGCGCAGGCGGGGCCCCCCCTGCTGGTGGCCCCCCCGCATCGCTTGCTACCCCTCCGTTACGCCACTGAGCACAGAGCGCAGCAGAATTTATTTACAGCTGAAGTTATTCCAACTACTAAAGACATAAAACAGGAAACAAAGGAAAATGAAGCAATTGTTGAACTGGACACTGAAGTGGATGTATGTGCACCAGCTTTTCATAAGGCATAGGGAACACTGCATGATATCATGTTCTATAGAGTCTCATTGTATCTTTTTCCCTAGACTTCCTGCTCGCCCATGTGTGTAAAGAGGAGGTTTTCCCTGAAGAGGAGTGGAGCTCCAGTCTAGTCCAGGAAGAATCAAAACCTCCAAAATATGAGAGGAGCCCCAGTCTGGTCCAGGAGGAACCACAACTTCCACGGATTAAAGAGGAACAGGAGGAGCTACTCCAAAGACCAGAAGAGGCTGATGGGTCAATGTTGACATTACTAGCAGTGAAAAGTGAAGATGATGATGAAAACACAGAGACAGAGCCTTTAGCCAGCACCTCAACTGAACACGTGAAAACACAAGCTGATGTAGAGCACTGTGGAAAATCACAACCAACTAGTGACCAGCTCCTCTCTTCACACTGTTCTGAATCAGACACTGAAGACAGTGATGAGTGGAAGGAGACTAGGGGAGATCAGTCAGCTTTAAACACACTGAAATCACACAAGACACAAACAAAGTGTGGCAAAATGTTTAATCAAAAGGTACATCTGATTCACACAGGGGAAAAGCCCTTTGCATGTACAGTTTGTGGTAAAGACTGTGTTAGCAAAAGTAAACTAAAAA
Organism: Gymnoscopelus braueri; assembly: GCF_963280865.1. Taxonomy (NCBI): domain Eukaryota; kingdom Metazoa; phylum Chordata; class Actinopteri; order Myctophiformes; family Myctophidae; genus Gymnoscopelus; species Gymnoscopelus braueri. The sequence continues at coordinate 5,862,149 of NC_137621.1, read as the reverse complement.
CACACATGAGGACTCATACAGGCGAAAAGCCCTTCTCTTGTACAGTTTGTGGTAAAGGCTGTTCTCATAAGGGTGGTCTAAAAATACACATGATGACTCATACGGGCGAAAAGCCTTTTTCTTGTTCAGTATGTGGTAAAGGCTGTGTTAACACATCGGTCCTAAAAACACACATGAGGACTCATACAGGCGAAAAGCCCTTTTCTTGTACAGTTTGTGGTAAAGGCTGTTCTCGAAAGGGTGATCTAAAAAGACACACAATGACTCATACAGGCGAAAAGCCCTTTTCTTGTTCAGTATGTGGTAAAGGCTTTGTTACCACAAGTCATCTAAAAAGACACATGGGGACTCATACAGGGGCCTCTAGCCTTTAGTTAAAGCTAGTCACACAGACACATATATGATCATTCAGTCTTATCCAGGATGACAAAGAGAATGATACTAAAGCAGAGGCATTACATAATCTGCCAATAAATAAAATAAACATTAATAGTTTCTTGTGATGGATTTTTATTTCTCTTTCTCTTATTTTCTATTCAACATGATGGAATTAAATTTTTCTTTTTACATGTATTTATCTTTATAGCTTTATTCCCTCCAGCTCATTTACTTATTCAGTTACTGGTAGTACTATATGAGCATCACTGTGTCTGTCCACATTTGCCAGGATTTAACAAGTCATATTCATTCATATCCATGCAATGATTATTATATTCATTGGTATGCAGTAAATAATGGTGCAGTAAAGTGCTGACAAACTGCTGAGTTTGTGTAGTCACTCTGTGTTGACATGTGTGTTGTTTAGATTGTTTCAATATAATAGTACATAATATGGTAGATGCCAGGGAGACAATGTACATTGTCACCTAGTTTGATTACGTGTTTATATTCTACAGAGTTTTGTGTCTTTATAGAGGTCTTTTTATAGACTCAGATCCCCTTTCATCCCATGGGATTTGGCTTTAATAATTAAAGTATTAAAGCATCAGCATTGTACAATCCAGTCAATTAACCCTTTAAGACCGGGAACGCATCTGTGTCATTTTAGATTTCTTTGGCTATTCAAAAATAGCAGATATACAATATATATAGATAGATATACATATACTATTTTTGAAAAATCTTGAAAATATATTTTTTAGATTTCTTTCAAAAAACTGTTAGGATTTAGAAAATATTTAAGAATCGCCTCAGGTCTTAATAGGTTAAATGCCCCTAACACGTTTTCAAGTTTAATGGCCACAGGTAGGGAATGACCTCCTGTACAACACAATACAATACCAGATAATAATGTAAAATACAAAATAACACTGTGCGAGATACATAAAGGTAGAGGCAGGCAGAACAGCAGTATTATATATGTTACAGGACGATTGAATAACCAGGACGATTGAAGAAGGAGCGCTTGTTTTCAGGCAATTCTGTAAAACCAACGCTAGAGGGCAATGCAAGCCAGACTAGAGGGAGGGTGTGTGTGTGTGTGTGTGTGTGTGTGTGCGCGTTTGTACGCATGCACACACACACATGCGCACGCATGCACACACATGCGCACGCGCATGCACGCGCCCGCGCACACACGCATTGTTTTAGTTTCTCCCTGAGACACACACACACACACACACACACACACACACACACACACACACACACACACACACACAGACACAGACACAGACACACACACACACACACAGTGATCCATGAAAATAACTATTCTGTCCCTATCGGTTTACAACTCGGACGGCGCTGTGTCGACTATCAGAGCATCGGCCGGTGGCGCGCCTCCTCGGCCTCAAGCTCTGCTGAGTCGGCGCGCCTCCGTCATGGACAATAACTATTATCACGTGCGTGTGAACGCGTGTTCAGCGTTCCCCTAGCGTAGCTTCCTGGTTGCTACGTGGGGGGGAACAACAACAGACAGGTCCGCGTCGCATCAAAGCCCCGCCTCGCCCCAAAGCCCCGTGCCTAAAAACGAGCGCTCTGTCTTCAATCGTCCTGGTTATTCAATCGTCCTGTGACATATATATATATAAAGTATAGGCTACATTATATCGGTGGGAAGGAATGATCATCAGTGAGTGATGATCAGACCATCAAGTGTGAGTGGTTACCATTTAAAGGAATAGTTCACCCCCAAAATGACTTTTCTTTCTATCTATTAGTCACCCCATGGAGACTTGCATTCATGGATATTTTTTGTCGCATTCCTATGCTAATACTTTGATGACCGGAGCGGTTCTGGTAGGAGACACAAAGCGTCTCCTTTGTATCTCCTATCGGAACCGCTGCCTACCAGTCCGCTGGTCTTCAAATTATTAGCTTAGGAATGTGAAAAAAAAAAAAAAAACAATTATCCATGAATTCACGTCTCCATGGGGTGATTAATCCATAGAACAAAAGTATTTTTTTTTGTGAATTATCCCTTTAAAATCAGTGGAGAGGATGGGATGAATAGTTGAATGGTCTCTATGTGATGTCTGCTAGAATCGCTGCATCGACAGCAAGATACAATCAAGTATACTTATTTACCTAATCAGATCCAAATGCTGTGTAATATTATAATTAACTGGGTTGGGTACACAACACACTTAACTGGAGTCATATCAGCCTTCATTTCCACATGAACATTTGGAATTGAAGGCTGTTGCGTCAGAGCCCAAAACTTCTGGCTTGAACATCTAAGTAAGTAAGACAAAGTAAGTCATTACACATAGGCTAACTGAACTGAGCAAGAGCCACATACACACATATACACCGTAACCTGTCACAACGCACAATTAACTTGAGCCACAACACGACAGACCTCTAGCATTAACTTTAAAGGGAATTACAAACTCATTCACATAGCCTTATGGAAGAGACCAAGGGACACGTACAGTACACTGTAACCTGTCCCAGCTGTCACAAACATGATTCATTGCCAACCAGTCCTCAGACCCCAACATGACAGAGTAACAAGTAAATAGAGTAACAGATTGAATCATATTATAGCATACATACAACACAAGTGTGACGCACACAAAATGTATGGTCACATTTATGTTGTTTTATTTTGAAGATTATATTTTTGTGAAAAGAATGTTTCTCATATGCACCTGCATGGACAAGAATGGACAATTATTTCTTGGTTGAATCCAAATGTTCAAAGTAACACTACACACAGTGGGACTCTCCTAGTGTTGCCACCACTAGGGGGCAGTGTGGCGATTATTTCTCAGAGACACATGTTGAATGGACTGACGTTGCTTCCTCATTCTGCTGAGGAAGGCTAAATGGAGAAAGATCGTCTCATTGTGTCTTCATTCTTCGTTCTATTCCTGTTTTAACAGGTTTGTACAACACTAAAGTGTCATAAACTGCATACAGTTGTTGGTGAAGTTATTATTTTCATTTGAGATCGTTTTTTTATGAAGCTAAGTGTCAATTTGAGTGGTTTTGAGACCTAGTCCAAAATGCTTTGTTTTGTTTGTAATCAAGGCAGACTTCGTTTTTGGGCTCCAGATCATTCTATTTTTGTCTGTAGTGTTAAGAACGATTTTTGGGTAACAGTATTATTGAATTAAAACGTTTTTGTATATTTTAATGCACTTTAACCAGTGAAGCTAAAAAACGTTTTCCAAAGCCTAATTATTTAAAAACTCAGTCACTACTAATATTCACCTGGTGCTTAGATATTTGTAGCAAGATGCTAGTTGTTATTTACATAATGTGTGCACTACTGTCTATGACAGACATTTAAAGGAGCATTCCTTGCAATTTTGGGTTTTGGTTAAAACAAATGCAACTGATGAATATAAAGGTAACTAAAATGTTAGGTAAAAATTGTGTTATTATAACTAAATTTGACAGTGAAACCCATTGAAATGTGATGTAATGAAAAGAAAAGAAAAGAATATTGTGACTATGTAAAAGTATATTGATGAGAAAAAGGAAAGAGCAATATAAAGAGAAAAGTTAATACAGGCTGTGAATCAATAAATATGCCTGGGATTCTGCTGAGGAAGGCTAAATGGAGAAAGATCGTCTCATTGTGTCTTCATTCTTCTATTCCTGTTTTAACAGGCCTACCACGGCTTTCCAGCAGCAAAAACCTTATCTGCATATGGGTCTCAAATCTGGGACCTGTAACAGATTTGTGGGGGCTCGTCCGGGATCGGCGCCACCTGTTGGTCGGAGTTGGACGTCGATCTAGTGATTTCTGAACCTGTGGGCCAGGGTGCTTCATCATCAGAGCCAGCAGCTGTGAGAGTCAAGAGCGTCTGACTGTTGCCAGAGCAAGGACTTCACGAGCTGAGGGTGTCTGATTGATGTTCACGATGGCAGACGAGAGGAAGAAGCTGACCTGGACCATAAAGAAGAAGCTTTTCAACCTTTCTTCAGATGAACTGCTACAGCTTGCCAAGTGCATCTCACAAGAGCCTACTCAAGCTAAGTTGGTCAACCAGGATGAAGAGAGCTGTATTGATTATGTGTGTGCTTACATGGAGAGCGCCACTCTGCTAGAGTTAGATGATCAGGGCATATCACAGTTATTAGATATACGAAAGATTATTGACGAAATTATTGCTATGCGTACTAAGAGTGATGTTACAACAGGGGTTGGAGCATATGTTGATGTACATGTTGTATCTGATGCTAATGGTTTTGAGAGTGTTCACACTAACCCACATGCTGTTTCTGATGCTAGTGTTTCATCACACTTATCTGAAGGTGTCCACACTGACACACATGTTGCAGATACACACTCTGACATCGCACCATTTGATTTGGCCGCTCAAACTGATGCCCTTGAATTGCAAATAAGTAAGCTGATGTCTACCTATGATGATTTGCGCCAAAAAGTTAAACAGGGTGGGGCTTCACATACTCTACACACCATAACTGACACACAACCCACTGATTCTCACCAGTCCCACAGTCTACAAACCATAACTGGCACACAATACACTCACCAGTCCCGCAGTCCACATGTCATAACATCCCCCCATCCCAACCATAACCAACATCCCACTCACCATGCTGAAAGCATGATTTCCCTCAAAGACCTCTCTTTCCTCCAGAAGAAGGAATTCAAGGTACATGGAGGACAGATTGGCGATAATGCATCCGATATAACCTACAGCAATATCAGCAAGCAGATTGATCAAGGACTGAGAGAAATGCACACTGAGGGTGAAATCATACGAGCAGTGTTTCGCATTATAAAGCCTGGAAACTTCAAGGATATGCTCTCCAGCCAGGATGACATGACCATAAGCGAGCTGAAGAGTTTCCTACAATCTCACCTAGGAGAGAAAAGCAGTACTGAACTGTTCCAGGAACTGATAAGTGCCAAACAGCATGATCATGAATCACCGCAGCAGTTTCTCTACAGAATGATGGGGTTCAAACAAAAAGTGATCTTCATGTCAAAACAGACAGACTCGGATATCAAGTACGAAGCACAAACAGCACAGAATGTCTTCCTTCGCACAGTATGTCAGGGCCTGAATGAGAAGCATGATGACATCAGGTGGGAGTTAAAGTCCCTCCTCTCAGACCCTACAGTCACCGATGATGCACTGCTCAGACAAGTTAACAAAACAACAAGCGAAGAGAGTGAGAGGAAACGACGCTTGGGACGCAGCACTCGCCCCAAGACAGCTCAAGCCCACAGTGGTGAAGTCACCACCAGTGAAGTGAACAAAGAAAAGCCTGACACAAGTTAAAGATGAGCTCATCCAGCAGCTAAGCGCTCAAGTACAGGCCCTGACGGAAGTAGTAACCTCCCTACAGTCAAAAGATGCAGTAAAGCCATCAACACCTGAGCCTCAGCCCCAGTCCACCTGCCAGTGTTCCAATAAACCGAGCCAAAGTCAACAAGTAAGGAAAGAGAGACCATATGGCTGCCTTAACTGTGTTACAAATGGCCGTCCCAACTGCAACCACTGTTTCGCCTGTGGAGAAGACGGACACCGTGCTGTCGGTTGTCTGAAGAGACCCAAGCCATCGGGAAACTCCCCCCGGTCGCAGCAGAGAGACAACCTGTGACCGGCACCAGCCTTCAGTCTCATCCAGACAGAATAAAACCAGTACCAGCGCAGTTCAATCACAATCTCGCCGCCCCTTCCCACTCATCAGCTGATGACAAGTCACCATCACAGCGAGTAGCTAAGCTAATTGGAAAGAAATGCTTATTGAAATGCAATCTAAGTGGACATGCTGTGACTGTCCTTCTAGACTCTGGGGCCCAAGTTAGTATTATTGACAAGCCATGGAAACACAAATACCTACCCCAACAGCAAGTGCGCCCTCTCAGTGAACTCATAGGAAGCAGAGGATTGGATGTCACAGCAGCCAATGGAGGACAGATCCCATACGATGGCTGGGTGGAACTCACCTTTAATCTACCTGGCAACGATGATCCAAATCTCGCCATCAGAGTACCCTTCCTGGTCAGCCGTGTAAGCCTCGGGAGGCCGATATTGGGCTTCAACGTCATTCAAGAGCTCATCCTAGGGCAGGAGGGCGAAATTGAAGTTGTTGCGGTTATTGGCAAGTTGCTGAGAGAGGCCATGCAGATTGAAAATGACCAAGCAGAGACAATTGTGAACTTGATACAGACCCAGGAATCCAACCAGCACCATCTCTCACCAACCAGCAGTGGTGAGAGTTGGTCGTCAAGACATAGTCGTCCGCCCAGGCCATGTTGCACGCATCAAGTGCAAGGTGCCGGCTGATTTCACCTCCTCTGTGGCACTGTTCGAGGTCAACCATCCAGACCTGAGACTGGAGGAGCTAGATATTGGTGATGGCTTGGTCGAGGTCCACCATGTCAGACAGCCCTATGTGGAGATTCCCGTGGGTAACCACACCCAACACAACGTGACATTGAACAACTTCACAATGTTGGGCAGTATCCAGTCGATCGACAAGATCGTGAAGACGGATCAGATGGATAGTGTCGAGATCAACAATGTTGACTTACCTGTTCCTGTCAATGAAGATAACAGTGACCAAAAAGAACAACCATACAAGCGGTGGTCTCCCCCTGTTGATTTAAGCCACCTAAGCAATGAACATCAAGCAGTAGCGAAACAAATGCTCTATGAGGAGTCAAGTGCGTTTGCTCAGGATGAAAATGACATGGGGTGCATTCCAAGCCTCCAAATGGGAATAACCCTGAAGGATGACATCCCAGTACAGAGAACCTATGCTGCAATTCCCAAACCACTGTACAAGGAAGTTAAGGAGTACATCCAATACTTACTGGCAAAGAAGTGGATTGTGAAGTCCAAATCTCCATACTCCGCTCCAGTGGTCTGTGTCCGCAAGAAGGATGGAAGCCTGCGGCTATGCATTGATTACAGGCTCCTGAACCAAAAGACAGTCCCAGATAGACACCCGCTTCCCCGTATTCAAGACCTCATTGACACGTTGGGTGGGTACAACTTGTTCTCGATTTTGGATCAGGGAAAAGCCTATCATCAAGGCTTCATCGCAGAGGGGTCGCGACATATGACAGCATTCATCACTCCATGGGGTTTGTACGAGTGGGTGCGCATCCCCTTTGGGCTTTCGAACGCCCCAGCTGCTTTTCAGAGAAGCATGGAGGAAATGCTTGACTCCTTGAGAGACGAATGTTGCATCCCATACTTGGATGACGTCCTCTGCTACAGTAAGACATTTGAAGATCACGTTGAGTCACTGAGACAGGTGCTGAAGGCTCTCCAACGCCACGGTGTAAAGCTCAGGCCAACCAAGTGTGAGCTCTTCAGAAAAGAGGTCCGTTATGTGGGGAAGCTGGTCTCTGCTGATGGAGTGCGGCTAGACCCCAAAGACCTGGAAGCCATCCAGGCCTTGAGGAGTAAAACCCCCAACACCGTTGGAGGGGTCCGGAAGCTGCTAGGATTTTTAAGCTACTACAGAACGTACATTCAAGATTTCTCTAGAATTGCCAAGCCGATGTATGAGCTCTTACAATCCAAAAACCCTGTCACCACCGTGCCTCAACCTAGACAGAAAAAGGGAAAAGGAGCCCAGCTGTCATCCAGAACCCCAATACAGTGGACTGAAGAGCACCAAATCCTCGACCAGCTCATCCACACTCTGTCCAACCCACCAGTACTAGCGTACCCTGATTTCGAGCTCCCTTATGTGCTGCACACGGACGCGTCACAACAAGGTCTTGGTGCGGTGCTGTACCAGCGCCAGGGAGGGAAGCTCAGAATCATTGCATACGGGTCCAGGACGCTGACGCCTGCAGAGCGGAATTACAACCTTCATTCAGGCAAACTTGAATTCCTGGCTTTAAAGTGGGCCATATGCGAAAAGTTCAGAGACTACCTCTTCTATGCGCCCCACTTTGTTGTGTATACAGACAACAACCCATTAACCTACGTGCTGAGCACCGCTAAGCTCAATGCTGTCGGCCACCGATGGGTTGGTGAGCTAGCGGACTTCCGGTTTGAAGTCAAGTATCGACCGGGGAAGGTTAATGTGGATGCTGACACCTTGTCTAGGATGCCATTAGACATCAACAACTATGTTGACTCATGCACACAGGAGCTGTCCAGAGACATCATACTGGCAACGTGGGAAGGCAGTCATGCTGCCAAGCAGAACGATGTGGCTTATGTCGCTGTCCTGAACCTGTCACAAGATAGCTCAACCTCCCCGTCACCAGAGCTTCTCCCAACCATCCCCCATGATGAGCTCATTAAATCTCAACGAGATGAACCGGCCATCAGTCAAGTCATCAGGCTGAAAGAGACCGCCAACACACTGACCAATGACATGAAGAAGGGAGTTAGTGGTCTTGCAAGAAAGCTTCTACACCAATGGGAGAAACTCCATCTGGAAGATGGTCTGCTGTACCGGAGAACAAGCCAGAGGAGTCAGCTGGTCTTGCCTGACCAGTACCGAACTCTGGTGTTGAGACACCTCCATGATGATATGGGCCATATGGGGACAGAAAGGGTCTTGTGCCTAGCCAGGGACCGGTTCTACTGGCCATACATGAAGCAAGATGTTGAAGCTTATGTAACAAGGAAATGTCCCTGCATAAAGCAGAAGAAGCCTGTCTCACACATCAGAGCACCGATGGGAAGCATTACCTCTACCTCACCCCTAGAGTTAGTGTCCATTGACTACCTCCACTTGGAGCCAAGCAAGGGAGGCTTTGAATACATTCTGGATGTCATTGACCATTTTACAAGGTACGCCCAAGCCTACGCCACCAGAAATAAGTCCGGGGAGACAGCGGCAGAGAAACTCTTTGAGGATTTTATTCCATGCTTTGGGTACGCAAGTAAATTACACCACGACCAGGGAAGAGAATTTGAAAACAAACTCTTCAAGACCCTGCAACAACTCAGTGGAGTTGGTCATTCCAGGACCACACCCTACCATCCTCAGGGTAATCCTGCGGAAAGGTTCAACCGAACATTGCTCCAAATGCTCAGAACCCTGGGAGAAAAGGAGAAGGAAAGATGGAGAAACCACTTGCCGCAGGTCGTCCACGCCTATAATTGTACCAGGCATGAGGCAACAGGGTTTTCGCCTTTCTATCTAATGTATGGACGTCACCCACGCCTGCCCGTGGACATGATATTTGGCCTGGAAAATGAAGAGGAAGCCACTTCTCCAAGAGGCTATGCCGAGAAGTGGGCTCAAAGGATGAAGGAAGCTTACCGACTCGCCTCTGAGAATAGTCAACAGTCAAGTTCTCGAGGAAAGAGATACTATGACCGCCACATGAAGGGTGTTGTCCTTGAACCAGGTGACCGTGTCCTGGTACGTAATCTGAGTGAGAGAGGGGGCCCCGGTAAATTGAGATCATACTGGGAAAACACAGTCCATGTTGTGAAGGAGAGAATTGCTGATGGACCTGTTTACAGGGTTACGCCGGAAACCGGTGGAAACAGGGTCCGAACACTACACCGCAACCTGCTCCACGTGGTCAATGACTTACCTCTAGACTTACCCCCGCAACCACAACCTGGAAGGAAGAGAGACTCCCCTAGAGACCTACCTGAACCCCAACACCAGCAGAGAACAAGGAACAGACAGTCAAATTCAAGGAGACAGAATGAAGGGCCCAGCAGTGAGTCCTCAGATTCAGATGATGATGCACCATGGCTGAGAGCGCCAGTAATGAGAGACCGTGACAGTTCACAAGTACAGCCCCGCTGTGAGCCTCAGAGAAACACTAATCATGGAACATACACTCAGAGATCTGAACAAACCAGACTGCTCATACCTGAAAGAGAAACCAGAGGATATCCTATCCAGGGAGGGAGAGGGGAAATGCCTGTGGAAGAGAACAGAGAAGAGGAGCAGTTACAGGAGCAGTTACCTGCCGATACAATACCTTCAGATGATGAGCAGGAGAATGTGAACCAGCAAAGGGAAGGACCAGTAGACCCTCAGTCAATCAGTGAACAACCCACCTGTGATCAAACCAGCAGTCCACAACCACGGAGGTCCACTCGTGACAGAAGGCCTCCCCAGATGTTCACCTACGGCTCATTGGGCCAACCCTCTTACCAACCCCAAACCATGGCCAACGCAGTGGGAGCCTATGAAACGCCATCCCTACCAATCTGGGAGATGGGTCCACATCCCATGACATACCACACCCTTTTCAACAGACTACCATATCCCATACCCAATGCTACCTTACCCCTCAACCATGCCATACGGTGTACCACACTTTGTGTACTGATTGACACAGCCACAAACACCCAAACTTACACAAACATACCTACCTGGATACACTACTTACCTTGAACCTATGGGGAAACACGCACACACACAACAACTTACCTTGCACTTACCTTTGGGTATTGAGAAGTTGATGTATTTTTGATATCTTGAATTTAAGAGTTGAATGTCTGGAGACATTTTTCTTTTGTCGGGGAGCGTGTGACGCACACAAAATGTATGGTCACATTTATGTTGTTTTATTTTGAAGATTATATTTTTGTGAAAAGAATGTTTCTCATATGCACCTGCATGGACAAGAATGGACAATTATTTCTTGGTTGAATCCAAATGTTCAAAGTAACACTACACACAGTGGGACTCTCCTAGTGTTGCCACCACTAGGGGGCAGTGTGGCGATTATTTCTCAGAGACACATGTTGAATGGACTGACGGACTTCCTCATTCTGCTGAGGAAGGCTAAATGGAGAAAGATCGTCTCATTGTGTCTTCATTCTTCTATTCCTGTTTTAACAGGTTTGTACAACACTAAAGTGTCATAAACTGCATACAGTTGTTGGTGAAGTTATTATTTTCATTTGAGATGTTTTATGAAGCTAAGTGTCAATTTGAGTGGTTTTGAGACCTAGTCCAAAATGCTTTGTTTTGTTTGTAATCAAGGCAGACTTCGTTTTTGGGCTCCAGATCATTCTATTTTTGTCTGTAGTGTTAAGAACGATTTTTGGGTAACAGTATTATTGAATTAAAACGTTTTTGTATATTTTAATGCACTTTAACCAGTGAAGCTAAAAAACGTTTTCCAAAGCCTAATTATTTAAAAACTCAGTCACTACTAATATTCACCTGGTGCTTAGATATTTGTAGCAAGATGCTAGTTGTTATTTACATAATGTGTGCACTACTGTCTATGACAGACATTTAAAGGAGCATTCCTTGCAATTTTGAGTTTTGGTTAAAACAAATGCAACTGATGAATATAAAGGTAACTAAAATGTTAGGTAAAAATGTGGTTATTATAACTAAATGTGACAGTGAAACCCATTGAAATGTGATGTAATGAAAAGAAAAGAAAAGAATATTGTGACTATGTAAAAGTATATTGATGAGAAAAAGGAAAGAGCAATATAAAGAGAAAAGTTAATACAGGCTGTGAATCAATAAATATGCCTGGGATTCTGCTGAGGAAGGCTAAATGGAGAAAGATCGTCTCATTGTGTCTTCATTCTTCTATTCCTGTTTTAACAGGCCTACCACGGCTTTCCAGCAGCAAAAACCTTATCTGCATATGGATCTCAAATCTGGGACCTGTAACACAAGCAGCAGCAAAACTAACATGTTCCTACTAGTTAGTGATGTGTCGTTCATGATCGATTCGTTCAAAAGAACGAGTTAATTTCCCGCGAACGTGAACGAGCTCGTTCACATTCTGAAACTGTTACGTTCACGTGCGACGTAAAAAAAAAACGCTCCCGCGATCGTGTTTTACACACATTATAAAACATACATTAACGACTTTAGCCCTATTTTATACCCAGGCTATTTGAAACTGCGTCACGATGCGACACGTTGTGAGCTTGTAGATCTGCTATTTTCAATTATGTTAGTACTTTTACTTTTGGTAGTTTAAGTATATTTTGATGCCAATTTTGAACACTAGAAAATAGCGCTACTGAACGAGAACGTGAATGAATCATTTGAACGAATCAATGCCGTGAACGTGAACGAAATCGTTTGCTCACTGAAATTAACTTTTTTTCCCACCACTAGTTCCTACCTTGAGCCGTCTTCTACTTGACTTCATCAGTTGTGTAGGACGTGACGGCCTGCAGGGTCAAACTTTGGAACCCATGGATAGAGAGGTAGAGCCCTCCTCTCTCTCTAGGTGGTCCTCAGACAAGCCCTTCAGACATGGAGCTGCGTCTCCATGTCTTCTCCATCCTCCATACATCTGGCCAGCTGGCCGATACTCTCCAACCCTGCATTTTATGTTGCAAAACCACATAGGAAACAAGTGTTTGGTTATGCTTTTATGCGTTTATATCCTGGGTATCCCAAATCAAATACGTCCACATAGGTGGGTGTCAGGACAGCAGAGTCACTGCCCATCTCTCGCCGCAGGCTGAAAACCCACCTCTTCACACTACCCTTCCTCTTTGCCTGGCCTACTTGTTCACTATCTGTACGAACGCTTGTTTTATTGTTGTATTGTTTTATTGGATCTTGTTTAGTCGATACACTTATTTGTTTTAGCTCTTGCTCATTTGATTTTCCTATTTGTCTCACCAAAATACTTAAGAAAGTAGGTAGCTGATATATTGCACTTTTACCTTAGCGCTAGGTATACTCTTGGTTGCTTGTTTTTGCAGAAAATGCACTTAAAACTTCTGGTGATTAGTAGTTTTCGTTCCCCACCTATGTTGAATGCACTTATTGTAAGTCGCTTTGGATAAAAGCGTCTGCTAAATGACTGTAATGTAATGTAATGTAATGTGGGACGCCCACATGATTGATGCCTGTTTATATTCTGGGTATCCCACATCAAATACGTCCACATAGGTGGGTGTGGGACGCCCACATGATTGATGCCTGTGCGTTGGCTCCTGTATATAGCACAAGTTCCCGATATTCAATTAAGTAAAGTTAAAAGTATTGGCATCAAAATGTACTTAAAGTACCAAAAGTAAAAAATACTCATTATGCCAGAATGTCAAGTGTTGTGAATGTCAGTGAGTGAAGGTCAAATACATAAAACATATTTTGAAAATAGCAGATCTACAAGCTCAGACATTGCTGCGCGTTGTGAGCTTGTAGATCGGCTGCTTTCGCCTTTCAAATAGACAAAAGTATATAGGGCTGAAGTGGTTAATGTATGTTTTGTAATAATAATCAAAATCTACAAAGTAACTACAAACTTAAGTTTTCAAATAATAGTTTTTGGTAGAGATGCAGCAGACAGAGGAGATAGAGGGGTAACAGCAGAATGACATGGACCAAGTTATTGTGTAACATCCTGCTTCCATGTTCTACATTTCTGGCAGTGCTGCAAAGATGTGCTGGCAGTGCTGTAAAGATTCATCAGACAGCCATAAAACACTGCTTACCTTTCACAATAGAAAGAAAACACTGACAAACATGGCGCCCTCAGCTGCCTAGTTAGCTGAACTACTGTGTCCAGTGAGGGACAAAAAGGTGATGCTTGCTTAAAACAGGTGAAAAGAAACAGTGACACCTACTGACATAAATAGGCTACTGCCTTAGATCTACAAGCACAAATTCAATCGCCTGTCTTCAATATTGTCAAGAGGTTTATACAATAAAAATGCAGAGAGTAGTAAACAATAACAATGTAAATCAGTGCTTGTTCTTTGAGGTACCGCTGGGATTTTAACCCAGGATCTCCTGTTTACTAAAGAGGCGCTTTCAGCAGCTAAACCACGACACCTGCAAAAGCCTGATGTTTAATATAGAAGATGAGATGCTCTGATCGAGTAAATGAATCGTTAAAGTTCTAAACTAATACATCTTTTGACTTTCATGCTATATCTTACATACATGTATGGAAACAAAAAAACAAGAAAAGAGATATCTTTCCATACTGTTAGACAACAACACATTCTATTGCACATGCTGTAGAGGGCAGTGCATCACACATTTTCTGCACTTTGTAGACTCCAGAATGAATTCCACATTTTTTTGTAGGTGAAGATTGAAATGATAGAGGTGTATCATAGTTTGCCCAACACTCCCATACCATTAAATGGCAATTATTTGCGCCCAATGTGGGCTCGAACCAACAACCCTGAGATTAAGAGTCTCATGCTCTACCGACTGAGCTAACCGGGCTTATTTCAGCTCTTACAGAGCTTCATTGTTGCACTATAAGCAGATGTTACAGGTACCAGGATGTGGCACCTAGTAGCAGATATATGTTTACCTGGAAAACAGGTTAAAGTGGTTATGAAGAATAGAGGCAGTGAAACGTGGTCTGTTTCCACGAGTCTTCTCTCAGTTATGAGAAGAACCAGCAGCACATGCGCACTAGACTACCTAGACGACTATCTCAGAAGGCAAAACAGGTTAATACCATGGTCTTGCACTGCCACCCATTGAACAAAGTTATTATTGATTTTGGTGAAAACATATCATGTATCCTTAGATTTTAGGATATGCTTATGGTCCAAAAATTAAGCTCTGTTAAAGGTGAAATAAGCCTGGTTAGCTCAGTCGGTAGAGCATGAGACTCTTAATCTCAGGGTTGTGGGTTTGAGCCCCACATTGGGTGCAAAGAATTACCATTTAATGGCAGGCGCGTATCGTCATTGGGGCCAACGTGGCCATGGCCCGGTCTGTAAACCCAGCTTGTCCCTGTGTAGGGGCAAGATCCAGGGGAGAAAAAAACAACTAAAAATCAACATTAGCAGCTCTCACCCTATTCTGTTGTAGCCGACCACAGAAAGTCGACTTTGTTTTCAAATGGGGCTCATTTGCATTCGGCCGAATTGTTAATGAGGAGCCAATAAAAACCAGTTTAGCCGCCAAACCGGTTCTTGCCCGGTTCTGGCCCGGTCAACGTTAGAATCCACCAAACGCCACTGTTTAATGGTATGGGAAAAAAACAACCGTCCCCCTGAAACAACCGAAACTAAAGGACCCCTAGTTTTGTATGTATTTCTTTTTTTAATTAGAGTGAAAATCTGCAGACAGAGATTTGCAGACTCCTTGGGGTGTTGAGATGATACTGCTTATTACTATTCTTTTTTTTACATTTAGCTGATCAAAGTCCTCGTAAAAAAATCTCTGCACTGCACACAGAGTGGGGGAGTGTTTACTAATGAATGACATTGTTTCAGTTCTTTAAATGTTGAATTTCTTCAAATACCAAATTGATTGATTGATGTACTTTATTTAGTAAGACATGAGAACAACAGTACATGGAAGTACAAATTCACAATACAAGGTCTACTAAACTGAAAGACTCATTAAGCACTGAGCTTGTTTAAGATGAGATCCCCATGCACACAAATCATGATGATATATAAGAGACAGACAGATATACACACTACTATACAGAACGTCATACAATCAGCTTACAGGTTACTGGTATGAAGAGTGAAAAATATGTACAAGAGAAGAAAAAAATGGGGAGGGGGGGGTTGGGGGGGGGGGGGGGGTAGGTTAAGACTTTGCATGACTTAGACAGGGGCCATTTTCGAAACACATGAGATGCACCAAAAAGAATCAGTATATCAATCATGGTGTCTCTAGTTAGTTCTTAATTTGCCATATTGATCATTGGTTCTCAATGTAGGGGTTGGGGACCCCTACATTGGGGGGGTCCTCCCCAGCTAAATGATTGATAGTTAATCTATCTTCATCATTCCAACATGTTCAACTAAATACAGCAAGATAACTATTTTGAATTCGATCTGAATTTCACTGTGATCTCCGTACCTACAGTAGGCCTATAGGCCTATAGACAGTAAAGTATATGGTCCGACAATATTGGACTGAATCATTCCTACATAATAACTAATAATAATAAATATTCTTAGATTTGGGTTCCAGTGATAAACATCTTGTCAAATGGAGTTATGTGGTCTAATGCAAATATAATGTGGGGTCCTTGAAATTAGAGAGTTTGAGAATCATATGTAGATCAACGACAACCAAGTCTAGATACTATAATGTGTAAATTGGGGGATACTTGGAGACAATGACACACCTGAAGTGTGTGTAGATTATCTGTGCTGTGCAAAGTGGGCCGACCAGACACATTTAAAATGCAAATAAGACAACTATAAGGTATAGTAGTGTGTGTGTGTGTGTGTGTGTGTGTGTGTGTGTGTGTGTGTGTGTGTGTGTGTGTGTGTGTGTGTGTGTGTGTGTGTGTGTGTGTGTGTGTGTGTGTGTGTGTGTGCGTGCGTGCGTGTGTCTGCGTGCGTGCGTGCGTGCGTGTGTGTCGGTGCTCCGCCCCCTTAGCAGCCTCATCTTAGCAGACCATAAAAGCGTGACCTTCAGTTCAGATCAAACACACAAGCACAAGTTAACAGTGAGTGTAACTGCCACAGGTTCAACAAATGTCCACGCCTCATACTGATGTCTTTTATGGGTTTTTATTTCCACAACTCTCCAAACTCCTCCAACAGTAAACACCACAAGACACCGTGAAAACTATGAAAAGAATAAAACATACGTTTGTTCAGTTGAATCCATAATCATTATGAAACAGAGTCCTCTGATTAGTGACACAGGTGCATCCAATTGTCATTTTACAATGAAGTCTTCCAAACAATGTTTAACTTGCAAATAACAATGCACACAACAATACATCACAAATCAATGAAAGGCACAGAATGCAATAACCATTTACCGTGTGCGCCTCTTGAACCTTGTGCAGAACTATAGCAATTGTATCTCTCTCTCTGGAGTTTCTCAAGACGTGACCTCTCTGTGTCAACTCTGCTTGCTTCTGACTTGATTGACAAGCTTCACTCTGACCATGTGACTCTGCCCAAATTACCGTGAACCCTCTAAGCAATGGGCACAGCATTTTTACCTTAAATCTTGTACTATATAAACCCTTTTAATATATTTATTGTAACTTTTAGTACTATTTATTCATAATTAAATGAATCTTTTTAACCCAGTGTGAACATGAATTTTACATAAACAAGCATGTTTATAATGATAACTGAAACCACTGTCTCTCCATCTGGGACAGTTACACTCCCACCAAATTACTGTAATTCTTTAGTGTACATATTCCAGTAATTTATTTAACCAAACTTTTAACTCTCAGGTCAAGACTTGTAACCCTTTTTCTCGCAGTAAGACAAAATACACCATTTTTTACTCCACACAGTATGTATAGGTTAGTTCACTTAGAACCCATTTTCATTGTTTCCTAACAACACAACCAACCTAGGAAAAGGACCATTAATCAATACCCTTTGGCACATTTCTAGGAAGGGAAATAGGACCTCTAGTCAGTGGGTCAAACACTGAGGCTACAGTAGTGAGTATTTTGCTCTGTGTTACTGATTTCTCATTTGTATCTTTATCTGCATGTATTTGCAGATTTTGCACTTTACGTTTCCTTTCCACTTCAGGTTCTGGTACCACTTTGTAATTGCAGTGGGTCTCTTCCTTTGAGGCTTCCATCTCCTCTTCCAGACTGAGTGCTGTGGAACTTGTGTCTTCTGTCTCAAGCTCTTTATCTCTGCTGTTCTCTATGTCTCCATTGTCCTCTGTTTTGAGGGCTCTGCTGACAGGAGCTGGTGTCATTGGCAGAAGTTCTTTGACAGATATATGATGACACAGACCAGTCACATCTGTTGACTTTACTTTCTGTGGTGCGCTGCCAACTATGCTCCAGCCCAAGTCCGTCTTTATAGCATATGGCTCGTCATCACCTCCTGTGATAACTCTCCGTGGCGCCAATGCTTTAGAGCAGTCGTACCCTATTAGTAACCCCACCTTGACATCAATCAGCCCTGACATTTCGTATGCTATGCCATCCAAATGCTTCCATCTTCTGGCTGTCTCTGCGGTAGGAATTTGTGAACGCTCATGTGGGATAAAATCCCTGGTGTAGGCAGGTGGCAAGTCAACATAGCTGTCTAAGTCAAGTCCTCTAACTCTTAGCCCACTAACTCTCTCACTCTTAACGCTGGAGTCTTTTCCCATCATAGTAGTTAGCTTTAACTTGACTGGTTCCATACCTGCCCCAATCTCCTCACACACTTCCTTGTCTACAAAGGTGTTGCTACTCTGGGTGTCTAATAGGGCATACACTAGGGTCTCTGTTTTAGGGGTGGTGGTCGAGGAAAGCCATACAGGTACTATCATGGATGTGCTCCCACCATCACCTGTGTTTACACAGCAAGTAAGGGAAGAGGTACTTTCTTCTACTTGCTCAACCTGAGAAGATGATCTTTCTCCAACAGGACGGTCTGCATGAAGGGGTGTCGGATGAGATTTCTGGCATATGTTGCAAGTAGCTTTTTTCTTGCAGTCCTTTGAAATGTGTCCCTTTCTTAGACAGCCAAAACATAGGTTATTGTCAAATACAAACTTTTTCTTGTCCTCAACAGACTTGTCACTGAATGTCTTGCATTTGTAGATGAAGTGGCTCTCTCCACAGCATGTACATTTGACTGTGTTTGAGGATGCTGAGGGAGGTTCTACTTCCTCGTCTCCAGAAGCCTCCCCTGAGCTGCTATCCTCTGCACTGTGTGTTTTTGCCACTGTTTTTGGCTTGTCTCTGGTGCTCACGTTTGTGACAAACACATTTGCCTTTGGGCGCGTCATGTCTCTAGATTGCCTCTCTTCAGTATGCTTCAGCGCATGGAAAGAGGTTATTGGATTGCACGCAATATATGCTTCTTGTGCAATATACTCAGCAAATTCTTTAAAACTAGGGTAATCTTCATTTTCTTTTAGGCATTTTGAGACTATGCGATTCCATCGAGAGGTAACCCAGTCAGGGAGTTTTTGAAGCATCTCTTGATTACTTTCACAGTCGTTCAACGCTTGAAGCCCCTTTACATGTGGCATGGCATTGCTGCAAGCTTTAAGAAAATCACCGAACTGTCTTAGTTTAAATGACTCTCGAGAACCAATCTTTGGCCAGTTCTTCAGCTTATCTCTGAAGGCACGCTGGATTATGAAGGGGTGACCATAACGCTCATTCAGTGCCTCCCATGCCTGACCGTAGGCTTCCTCATCCTGGAGGACAGACTGTCTTTCCACAGCTACAGGAGGCTCTGTCTTCACTTACACACCTCTTCCACCAGGGGGCAAAAGGCACTAAGAAGGCAACAGTGCCTGGATCCTTCAATGCGCATGTGTGAAACACGTAATAAGTGTGTGTTGTGATCTTGGTGAAAAACGTGTCTTAAAGGAGGTAAACAAGTGTCAGATGGAGTCTGTACGGCTGAAGATAAATGAACACATGACGTCGGTGGGAGAGGAGATATTGTGTGTTTTGGACAAACAGCAGCGTGGTGCTGATGTTTGTTGTGTGAAGCTTGTCAGAGTGTTTGTGTTGGAGCGCCTCAGTGCGGCTGCAGAGTTCATGTGCAACCTCTTCCAGAGAGAGATAGAGACTCTAGAAACTCTGCTGGAGAAACAAAACAAACTGCTGGACATCGATCTACACACTGCAGGTATGTCTGTTACACACACAACATCAAACTACACACCACAGGTATGTCTGTTACACACACAACATCAAACTATACACTGCAGGTATGACACAGCGTTTACATGGTGAGGTGTTGTTAGGTTGTAGCTGTTTTTGGGGATCATTGCTTGTAGATCAATAGACCAGCCAAAGGCTCCGTTTTGATGACTGAGTTTAACTTCCCCGTCCGCACACACCTATTCCCACACACCTACTTGTAAAGTTTAATATGATACATATCTTTAGTCTCTATACATAGTCTAGTGACTAGTCCTTATATATGTCACATCAAAGTCCTTATGATTAATTTTGTGCTGTATTCCTTCATTCCAGACCAGTGTGTGGAGTCCAGTCTGCAGGTGAAGATCGGTTCTCCAGACAGGACTGTTTCTATTAAACAGGAACCTGAAGACCACCTTGAACAGAAACCCAAAGACCACCTGGATCTCAGTAAGTTTTAAGTACTCTTTATTTATTTTATTGGTGAAAGTGGGCCGGTACTGAGGGTGTACCTCAGTGTACCCTCACTGAGGTACACTGAGGGTGTTCAGTATTAACTAATCACAAGACTCTCTGATCTAACATTTACAAGTAATTACTTTCAAAAATAGGGACCGCCCCTCATTCAGCTCGCCTCGCATCTTCTATGAGAGCTGCAATGTAAACACACAACGGCCACATTATTTTCAGCACAGAGCGCTGCAGAGTTTATTTACAGCTGAAGTTATTCCAACTACTAAAGACATAAAACAGGAAACAAAGGAAAATGAAGCGATTAAAATGCAGTTAAAACAGCTGAGTTTTTTTTAGCCAGTGTGCAGACTTTATTTGTATTTGTTGAACTTGTGTTTTTCCTGCACCTGGACACTGAAGTGGATGTATGTGCACCAGCTTTTCATAAAGCAGAGGGAACACTGCATGATATCATGTTCTATAGAGTCTCATTGTATCTTTTTTCCTAGACTTCCTGCTCGCCCATGTGTGTAAAGAGGAGGTTTCCCCTGAAGAGGAGTGGAGCTCCAGTCTAGTCCAGGAAGAATCAAAATCTCCAAAATATGAGAGGAGCCCCAGTCTGGTCCAGGAGGAACCACAACTTCCACGGATTAAAGAGGAACAGGAGGAGCTACTCCAAAGACCAGAAGAGGCTGATGGGTCAATGTTGACGTTACTAGCAGTGAAAAGTGAAGATGATGATGAAAACACAGAGACAGAGCCTTTAGCCAGCACCTCAACTGAACACGTGAAAACACAAGCTGATGTAGAGCACTGTGGAAAATCACAACCAACTAGTGACCAGCTCCTCTCTTCACAATGTTCTGAATCAGACACTGAAGACAGTGATGAGTGGGAGGAGACTAGGGGAGATCAGTCAGCTTTAAACACACTGAAATCACACAAGACACAAACAGAGTGTGGCAAAATGTTTAATCAAAAGGTACATCTGATTCACACAGGGGAAAAGCCCTTTGCCTATACAGTTTGTGGTAAAGGCTGTGTTAGCAAAAGTAAACTAAAAACACACATGAGGACTCATACAGGCGAAAAGCCCTTCTCTTGTACAGTTTGTGGTAAAGGCTGTTCTCGAAAGGGTAATCTAAAAATACATATGATGACTCATACAGGCGAAAAGCCCTTTTCTTGTTCAACATGTGGTAAAGGCTGTGTTAACACATGTGATCTAAAAAGACACACAAGGACTCATACAGGCGAAAAGCCCTTTTCTTGTTCAGTATGTGGTAAAGGCTGTTCTCGAAAGGGTGATCTAAATAGGCACATGAGGACTCATACAGGCGAAAAGCCCTTTTCTTGTAAAGTTTGTGGTAAAGGCTGTTCTCAAAAGGGTGATCTAAAAATACACGTGATGACTCATACAGGCGAAAAGCCCTTTTCTTGTTCAGTATGTGGTAAAGGCTGTTCTCGAAAGGGTGATCTAAAAAGACACATGAGGACTCATACAGGGGCCTCTAGCCTTTAGTTTAAGCTAGTCACACAGACACATATGATCATTCAGTCTTATCCAGGATGACAATGAGAATGATACTAAAGCAGAGGCATTACATAATCTGCCAATAAATAAAATAAACATTAATAGTTTCTTGTGATGGATTTATATTTTATCTTATTTTCAATTCAACATGATGGAATTAAATTTGTCTTTTTACATGTATTTATCTTTATAGCTTTATTCCCTCCAGCTCATTTACTTATTCAGTTACTGGTAGTACTATATGAGCATCACTGTGTCTGTCCACATTTGCCAGGATTTAACAAGTCATATTCATTAATATTCATACGATAATTATTATATTCATTGGTATGCAGTAAATAATGGTGCAGTAAAGTGCTGACAAACTGCTGAGTTTGTGTAGTCACTCTGTGTTGACATGTGTGTTGTTTAGATTGTTTCAATATAATAGTACATAATATGGTAGATGCCAGGGAGACAATGTACATTGTCACCTAGTTTGATTACGTGTTTATATTCTACACAGAGTTTTGTGTCTTTATAGAGGTCTTTTTATAGACTCAGATCCCCTTTTATCCCATGGGATTTAGCTTTAATAATTAAAGTATTAAAGCATCAGCATTGTACAATCCAGTCAATTAAATGCCCCTAACACATTTTCAAATGTAATGGCCACAGGTAGGGAATGACCTCCTGTGTCTCCCATTGGTACATTTGGGCGTAATGAGTCTCTCACTGAACATGCTCCTTCTGCAAATATAGTGCATTTGTAATAAATGTGATGATAAATAGCAACAAGGAATCAGTTGTTGAAATAAAGCAGTGAAGTACACATAAGTAATAAGCAATTAGAATCAAAAATCTTTATTTGTCAAACTCAAACATGGCACAAGCAGCGAAACTGTTACAACACAATACAATACCAGATAATAATGTAAAATACAAAATAACACTGTGCGAGATACATAAAGGTAGAGGAAGGCAGAACAGCAGTATTATATATATATAAAGTATAGGCTACATTATATCGGTGGGAAGGAATGATCATCAGTGAGTGATGATCAGACCATCAAGTGTGAGTGGTTACCATTTAAAGGGATAGTTCACCCCCAAAAAAAATCACCCCATGGAGACTTGCATTCATGGATATTTTTTTGTCGCATTCCTAAGCCAATACTTTGATGACCGGAGCGGTTCTGGTAGGAGACACAAAGAGACTCCTTTGTGTCTCCTACCGGAACTGCTGCCTACCAGTCCACTGGTCTTCAAATTATTAGCTTAGGAATGTGAAAAAAAACTAAACAAATATCCATGAATTCACGTCTCCATGGGGTGATTAATCCATAGAACAAAAGTATTTTTTTTGGGTGAACTATCCCTTCAAATCAGTGGAGAGGATGGGATGAATAGTTGAATGGTCTCTATGTGATGTCTGCTAGAATCGCTGCATCGACAGCTAGATACAATCAAGTATACTTATTTACCTAATCAGGTCCAAATGCTGTGTAATATTATAATTAAATGGGTTGGGTACACAACACACTTAACTGGAGTCATATCAGCCTTCATTTCCACATGAACATTTGGAATTGAAGGCTGTTGTGTCAGAGCCCAAAACTTCTGGCTTGAACATTAAGTAAGTAAGACAAAGTAAGTCATTACACAGGCTAACAGAACTGAGCAAGAGCCACATACACACATATACCGTAACCTGTCACAACGCACAATTAACTTGAGCCACAACACGACAGACCTCTAGCATTAACTTTAAAGGGAATTACAAACTCATTCATATAGTCTAATGGAAGAGACCAAGGGACACATACAGTACAATGTAACCTGTCACAGCTGTCACAAACATGATTCATTGCCAACCAGTCCTCAGACCCCAACATGACAGAGTAACAAGTAAATAGAGTAACAGATTGAATCATATTACAGCATATATACAACACAAGCAGCAGCAGCAAAGCTAACATGTTCCTCCTAGGTAGTGATGTGTCGTTCATGATCGATTCGTTCAAAAGAACTAGTTAATTTCCCGCGAACGTGAACGAGCTCGTTCACTTTCTGAAAATGTGACGTTCACGCACGCCGTTAAAAAAACACTCCCACGATGGTGTTTTACACACATTATAAAACATACATTAACCACTTTAGCCCTATTTTATACCTAGGCTATTTGAAAATAGCAGATCTACAAGCTCACAACGCGTCGCGATGTGAGCTTGTATATTGGCTATTTTCAATTATGTTAGTACTTTTACTTTTGGTAGTTTAAGTATATTTTGATGCCAATACTTTTGTACTTTTACTCAAGTCAATTTTGAACACTAGAAAATAGCGCTACTGAACGAGAACGTGAATGAATCATTTGAACGAATCAATGCCGTGAACGTGAACAAAATCGTTCGCTCACTGAAATTAACTTTTTTTCCCACCACTAGTTCCTACCTTGAGCCGTCTTCTACTTGACTTCATCAGTTGTGTAGGACGTGACGGCCTGAACCAGGGACAAACTTTGGAACCCATGGATAGAGAGGTAGAGCCCCCCCCCCCCGCCCTCTCTAGGTGGTCCTCAGACAAGCCCTTCACACATGGAGCTGTGTCTCCATGTCTTCTCCATCCTCCATACATCTGACCAGCTGGCCGATACTCTCCAACCCTGCATTTTATGTTGCAAAACCACATAGGAAACATTTGTTTGTTTTATGCTTTTATGCGTTTATATCCTGGGTATCCCAAATCAAATCGTTTAAATTTTGACTTCTTCTCTATCCTGGCCTCCGATGTTCTCAATGCGTTGTCCTCTCTGGACCCCAAAAAGTCCCCTGGCCCAGATGGTCTTGATCCTTATCTGCTGAGATTAGCTGCGTCAGTTATAGCACAACCTATAACTGACATTTTCAATCTGTCGCTAACTTCTCAGAACATTCCTTCGGTGTGGAAGCAAGCTTATGTTTCTCCCCTCCTTAAGGCTGGTGATCCTACGGATGTAAATAACTACAGGCCAATATCTAATCTTTCGGCCTTAGCAAAGATCCTAGAAGCCCAGGTATCAGCCCAAGTAAACAAATTTCTTGATCAACATCAAATCTTAAATACCATGCAATCTGGGTTCAGATCAAAACACAGTACTGTCACAGCTTGCCTTACTGTCTTGGATGACATTAAGGCTGCATGGGATAAGTCACATGTATGCGCTGCCCTGTTTATTGACTTATCAAAGGCTTTTGACACTGTTGATCTCCCGATACTGCTAAAGATTCTTTCCAATATAGGCATGGGCCCAAATGTGACTAGCTGGTTCACCAGCTATTTGATCGGCCGCACACAATGTCTGAAATTGGGTGACATAGTGTCCGATCAAGTAGCCATGGAGAAGGGAGTCCCCCAGGGTTCTATATTAGGTCCTTTACTTTTTCTTTTATATGTGAATAACATCTGCAGTCAGTCAAAGTACTCTAGGTACCATATGTACGCGGATGACACGGTTCTGTACTCCTGTGCGCCCACGCTTGACATGGCTGTAACAAATTTGTCTTTGGATTTCATTTCTTTGCAGCAGGAATTGAAAAAAAGCAAATTGATGTTAAATGGTAACAAAACTAAGGCAATGATGTTCACTCCACGAGTTTGTCCAATCCCCTTATGCATCCCCACTTTAGATGGCACCCTAATTGAGTGGGTCGATCGCTATAAATACCTTGGGTTCTGGTTGGACAAACATCTAAATTTTAAATTCCATATTGATGCCTTGAGTAAGAAGCTGAAATTTACTCTAAGTTTTTTCTATAGACTGAAGGCTTGTTTTGCCTGCACTGCTCGCAAAAAATTGGTCACTGGTCTGTTTTTGTCCCAGCTGGATTATGGGGACAATATTTACAGGTTTGCTTGTGCCTCCACATTGACCAAGCTGGACCCCCTGTATCATGCTGCACTGAGATTCATAACGAATTCTCCTTTTAGAACTCACCATTGCACGTTGTATGCTGCAGTTGATTGGTCCTCTTTGACTACGCGCAGGTTGCAACATTGGTATAATTTCATTTATAAAGCAATTCTTGGTGAGCTCCCCTACTACATTACCTCCAAATTCAAATTGGTTAGAAATGGCTTAAATCTCAGATCAAATGCTTGGTTACGCTGTGAAGTACCTTCATTTTCATCTGAGGGAGGTAAAAAATGTCTTTCTTTCTTGGGCCCTTGGTTGTGGAATGATCTCCAGACTAAACTCAAATTGGCTTCTCTAATTCCCTTGAGAAGCTTCAAAAGAATCACCTTAGTTTTATTCACAAACATCTGCACCTGTCCGGAGGTTTATTAGCCTAGCGGAAGGTTTTTGGTTATGTGTAATGGTTGTACACTGTGTGTATTATTATTTTCTGTTTGATTACTGGCTTTTTTCTATTGTATAAAGTGTAGCATTTGGAGTTATCTTATGTATTTGTGATGTATCTTGGATGACTATTTTGTTGTTTGTTTTTGTATTGGTATGTTAAGCTTAGACTGTGTAATTTTAACGCTGTATCTTGGCCAGTTCACACTTGAAAAAGAGACTGTGTCTCAACGTGTTTTTACTGGTTAAATAAAGGTTAAATAAAAAAAATACGTCCACATAGGTAGGTGTGGGACGCCCACATGATTGATGCCTGTGTGTTGGCTCCCGGATATAGCACAAGTTTCCGATATTCAATTAAGTAAAGTTAAAAGTATTGGCATCAAAATGTACTAATGTAACAAAAGTAAAAAATACTCATTATGCCAGAA
>NC_137621.1:5770525-5830525 GCF_963280865.1 Gymnoscopelus braueri | reverse complement strand
TCCAATTATTCAGTTGCTTCTTGGAGGAGGCGAGTGGAGGAGCCGAGGAGGCTCTCTACTTCCGCATTTAGCGAGTGTACATCAAGTGTAGGCTCGACCACTCTCCACATCTCCTCCGCGGCAGACTTCCGCATCACGTGTACACGTTTTGTTTGTTTTTTCCCTTCTCCCGTGACGTATACATGGTCCTCCTCCACATGTGGCCACACAAACAATGCTTGAAACCCGAAACCATGCCCCGAAAACACCGGCTGTCCCCCCCTTCGCCCCCGCCGATCACTAGTTGCGCATCTCACACACACACACACACACACACACACAAAATTGACTGAAAAGACGCAACAATACGATATAAAGTATAATACAATGATATACATTGTAATATATTGTGCACACTTATTCTGTCTCAAAAGCTGATAGTTCATTTCTCTCCTTGCATGTCTCAATGCAGTGCATGGACTACTATAAATTACTGTGACAAATAAAAAAAATAATGTATTGTATTTATATATAGACTGAATATAGGAGAGGACACTTTATGCTTTAACTATAGCCGTACTCATTCAATTCTGAACCGATTCTTAAAAATGTTAATTCTCTATTAGCTGTGAAGGGTCTTCTTTCATGTCTATCTGTCATGATTTATTTCGCTATCAAACAATATCAAGCAAAATCACAAAATCGTCTGAGTTGTTTTCTTTTTTCTTCGTCCCAGAAGTGGGGGGGATATCACCCAAACTCTCAAAAACCCGGACATTTGAAGGATTTTATATGTAGAGGATAGGATGTTAAATATAGAAGATGAGATGCTCTGATCGAGTAAATGAATCGTTAAAGTTCTAAACTAATACATCTTTTGACTTTCATGCTATATCTTACACACATGTATGGAAACAAAAAAACAGACGTCTTTCCATACTGTTAGACAACAACACATTCTATTACACATGCTCAACCTGTAGAGGGCAGTGCATCACACATTTTCTGCACTTTGTAGACTCCAGAATGAATTCCAATTTTTTTTGTAGGTGAAGATTGAAATGATAGAGGTGTATCATAGTTTGCCCAACACTCCCATACCATTAAATGGCAATTATTTGCGCCCAATGTGGGGCTCGAGCCCACGACACTGAGATTAAGAGTCTCATGCTCTACCAACTGAGCTAACCGGGCTTGTTTCACCTTTTACAGAGCTTCATTGTTGCACTATAAGCACATGTTACAGGTACCAGGATGTGGCACCTAGTAGCTGATATATGTTTACCTGGAAAACAGGTTAAAGTGGTTATGAAGAATAGAGACAGTGAAACGTGGTCTGTTTCCACCGAGTCTTCTCTCAGTTATGAGAAGAACCAGCAGCGCATGCGCACTAGACTACCTAGACGACTATCTCAGAAGGCAAAACAGGTTAATACCATGGTCTTGCACTGCCACCTATTGAACAAAGTTATTATTGATTTTGGTGAAAACATATCATGTATCCTTAGATTTTAGGATATGCTTATGGTCCAAAAATTAAGCTCTGTAAAAGGTGAAATAAGCCCGTTTAGCTCAGTCGGTAGAGCATGAGACTCTTAATCTCAGGGTCGTGGGTTCGAGCCCCACATTGGGTGCAAATAATTGCTATTTAATGGTATGGGAGTGTTGGGCAAACTATGATTCATTTCAATCTGTAGATGAGGTACTCTTCACCTACACAAAAAAACTCATTCTGGAGTCTACAAAGTGCAGAAAATGTGTGATTCACTGCCCTCTAATAGCCCCCGTAAATAGCTGATCTACAAGCTCACAATGCACCACGCTATTATATCCTAAGTATAAAACAGGTTAAAATAGTCTCGATTTTGATGCTATATTTTTTACTTTGTTTACTGCCCCCCCCCCCCTTTCCCCCTCTGCACAATATCTTGACCAAATTAGCTGATGTAAAAGCTCACAATGTGTTTAATTGCAACACATTGTGAGCTTGTAGATTGCTATTTCCTGTGGACGTTTGATATGACATGCCCAGAATAGGGTTGCTAGGGTTCATGTGGTTAGCACATTTTGCTGGGGTCCCCCTGAAACACCCTAAACTTTTTTTTACAGAGTTTGAGAATCACATGTAGATCAACGACTGAACAGGAACCTGAAGTAAGTTTTAAGCACTCTTTATTTATTTTATTGGTGAAAGTTGGCCGGTACTGAGGGTGTACCTCAGTACGATGGTTTGGTTGTAAAAGTATTAATGGGTTCACTGAAGCTGTGCAGTTAATTCTAGTTCAGTATTAACTAATCAGAAGACTCACTGATCTAACATTTACAAGTAATTACTTTAGAAAATAATAGGGACTGCCTATCATTCAGCTCGCACTGCATCTTCTATGAGAGCTGCAATGTAAACAAACAACCGTCCCCATGAAACAACCGAAACTAAAGGATCCCTAGTTTTGTATGTATTTATTTTTTTAATTAGAGTGAAAATCTGCAGACAGAGATTTGGAGACTCCTTAGGGTGTTGAGATGATACTGCTTATTACTATTCTTTTTTTTACATTTAGCTGATCAAAGTCCTCGTAAAAAAATGCTCTGCACTGCACACAGAGTGGGGGAGTGTTTACTAATGAATGACATTGTTTCAGTTCTTTAAATGTTGAATTTCTTCAAATACCAAATTGATTGATTGATGTGCTTTATTTAGTAAGACATGAGAACAACAGTACATGGAAGTACAGATTCACAATACAAGGTCTACTAAACTGGGAGACTCATTAAGCACTGAGCTTGTTTAAGATGAGATCCCCATGCACACAAATCATGATGACATATAAGAGACAGACAGATATACACACTACTAAGTGCTGATATATTGCACTTTTACCTTAGCGCTAGGTATACTCTTGGTTGCTTGTTTTTGCAGAAAATGCACTAAAGACTTCTGGTGATTAGTAGTTTTCGTTCCCTACCTATGTTGAATACACTTATTGTAAGTCGCTTTGGATAAAAGCGTCTGCTAAATGACTGTAATGTAATGTAATGTACTATACAGAATGTCATACAATCAGCTTACAGGTTACTGGTATGAAGAGTGAAAAATATGTACAAGAGAAGAAAAAACGTTAAGACGTTAAGACTTAGACAGGGGCCATTTTCGAAACACATGAGATGCACCAAACAGAATCAGTATATCAATCATGGTGTCTCTAGTTAGTTCTTAATTTGCCATATTGATCATTGGATCTCAATGTTGGGGTTGGGGACCTCCAGGGGTCCTCCCCAGCTAAATGATTGATAGTTAATCTATCTTCATCATTCCAACACGTTCAACTAAATACAGCAAGATAACTATTTTGAATTTAATCTGAATTTCACTGTGATCTCCGTACCTACAGTATAGGCCTATAGACAGTAAAGTATATGGTCCGACAATATTGGACTGAATCATTCCTACATAATATATAATAACTAATAATAATAAATAATAAATATTCTTAGATTTGGGTTCCAGAGATAAACATCTTGTCAAATGGAGTTATGTGGTCTAATGCAAATATAATGTGGGGTCCTTGAAATTAGAGAGAATCATATGTAGATCAACAACAACCAAGTCTAGATACTAGATACTAGAATGTGTAAATTGGGGGATACTTGGAGACAATGACACACCTGAAGTGTGTGTAGATTATAGTGCTGTGCCAAGTGGGCCGACCAGACACATTTAAAATGCAAATAAGACAACAATAAGGTATAGTAGTGTGTGTGTGTGTGTGTGTGTGTGTGTGTGTGTGTGTGTGTGTGTGTGTGTGTGTGTGTGTGTGTGTGTGTGTGTGTGTGTGTGTGTGTGTGTGTGTGTGTGTGTGTGTGTGCGCGCGCGCGCGCGCACACACGCGTGTGTGTCTTAGCTCCGCCCCCTTAGCAGCCTCATCTGAGGCAATAAAAGCTTGACCTTCAGTTCAGATCAAACACACAACTCACAGTGAGGGAGGACAGACTGTCTTTCCACAGCTACAGGAGGCTCTGTCTTCACTTACACACCTCCTCCACCAGGGGGCGAAAGGCACTAGGAAGACAACAGTGCCTGGATCCTTCAGTGCGCATGTGTGAAACACGTAGTAAGTGCGTGTTGTGATCTTGGTGAAAAACGTGTCACAAAGGAGGTAAAAACGTGTCAGATGGAGTCAAATGTACGGCTGAAGATAAATGAACACATGACGTCGGTGGGAGAGGAGATATTGTGTGTTTTGGTCAAACAGCAGCGTGGTGCTGATGTTTGTTGTGCGAAGCTTGTCAGAGTGTGTGTGTTGGAGCGCCTCAGTGCGGCTGCAGAGTTCATGTTCAACCTCTTCCAGAGAGAGATAGAGACTCTAGAAACTCTGCTGGAGAAACAAAACAAACTGATGGACATCGATCTACACACTGCAGGTATGTCTGTTACACACACAACATCAAACTACACACTGCAGGTATATCTGTTACACACACAACATCAAACTACACACTGCAGGTATGTCTGTTACACACACAACATCAAACTACACACTGCAGTTATGTCTGTTACACACACAACATCAAACTACACACTGCAGGTATGTCTGTTACACACACAACATCAAACTACACACTGCAGGTATGTATGTTACACACACAACATCAAACTACACACTGCAGGTATGTCTGTTACACACACAACATCAAACTACACACTGCAGGTATGTCTGTTACACACACACAACATCAAACTACACACTGCAGGTATGTCTGTTACACACACAACATCAAATTACACACTGCAGGTATGACACAGCATTTACATGGTGAGGTGTTGTTAGTTTCAGTGATGTGTTCTACCGTGGTACGCTGTATACGTAGTATGGCCTGCAGATTTTTTTCGTCGCCACCGTATACGTTCAAAAACAGTTCGAAACGGCGTATCTGATACGTTGATACGCATCTGATACGCTGCACCCAGGAGTGGCTGGCTGGGGGCCGCAGCAATACAAACAGCAAGAATGTCGTCTGACTAGTCGAACTCTGAGATGAAGCCTTATCATGTGCGTGGCTATTGTTCTTGAGGTGATAATTAATGGCTACTGGCGAAGGAATTCACACATTTCAACGACCTGCCATTCACTTCATTGAACGTAGGTCACTGAATTGAGTACTTCATTAGTATTCAAATTGCGCGTCATAGCATAGCAAAATCTTGAATCTTCAATACAGTTTGTGTCTTCAATGCCAAGTTAATACTATTCTGTAATAGACACATGAATGCTCGCTGTTAACACTGCTATTATATCTGATAAGCCTAACCAGCATTTGTTTATAACAATCCTTGCACTTCTATGGTAATAAAAATAAATAAAAAATAAATGCATCCAAGGCTAAAAGCAGCTCCGAAGTGGTTGAGTTACAGGGTGATGCATATTGTAAGTGTAGCCTACTCAGTGTGTTACTGTGAAACTGGGCCTGAGTGGGCCTGGTCAAGTTTGTGCGGAGGAAAAACGCACGCGGAGCAGAAATGCGCGCGGAGCATAAACGCGCGCGGAGCATAAACGTGCGCGGAGCAGAAAAATACGTTTTTTATTACATTAATCAATTATACGCGCGTGCGGTGCGTGTGGGAGGAACTAGGGGGGGAATTGTTATAATATACCCTCCAAAAAAATCTAGAACACACCACTGGTTAGGTTGTACATCTGTTTTTGGGGATCATTGCTTGTAGATCAATAGACCAGCCATTAGGCTCCGTTTTGATGACTGAGTTTAACTTCCCCGTCCACACACCTATTCCCACACACCTACTTTTAAAGTTTAATGTTATACATATCTTTAGTCTCTATATATAGTCTAGTGACTAGTCCTTATTTATGTCGCATCAAAGTCCTTATTATTAATTTCGTGCTGTATTCCTTCATTCCAGACCAGTGTGTGGAGTCCAGTCTGCAGGTGAAGATCGATTCTCCAGACAGGACTGTTTCTATTAAACAGGAACCTGAAGACCACCTTGAACAGAAACCCAAAGACCACCTGGATCTCAGTAAGTTTTAAGCACTCTTTATTTATTGTATTGGTGAAAGTGGGCCGGTACTGAGGGTGTACCTCAGTGGGTGTACCCTCACTGAGTTACACTGAGGGTGTTCAGTATTAACTAATCACAAGACTCACTGATCTAACATTTACAAGTAATTACTTTCAAAAATAGGGACCGCCCCTCATTCAGCTCGCCTCACATCTTCTATGAGAGCTGCAATGTAAACACACAACGGCCACATTATTTTCAGCACAGACAGTGGCGTAACGCAGAATCGCGGGGCCTCCCCGTGGGAGTTTAACGTGAGGCCCACGTCCGCACGCGTGCATGTGCGTGCAAAAAAAATCGGGTCTAATTCGGTTCTATTTGACCAATATAAATCAAAATTTTTTTTTTTTGCTGTAAAAATATTTGTATCAGTGCAGGCGGGGCCCCCCCTGCTGGTGGCCCCCCCGCACCGCATCGCTTGCTACCCCTCCGTTACGCCACTGAGCACAGAGCGCAGCAGAGTTTATTTACAGCTGAAGTTATTCCAACTACTAAAGACATAAAACAGGAAACAAAGGAAAATGAAGCAATTAATTAATTAAAGTTTTTTTTTTGCCAGTGTGCAGACTATATTTGTATTTGTTGAACTGGACACTGAAGTGGATGTATGTGCACCAGCTTTTCATAAAGCAGAGGGAACACTGCATGATATCATGTTCTATAGAGTCTCATTGTATCTTTTTCCCTAGACTTCCTGCTCGCCCATGTGTGTAAAGAGGAGGTTTTCCCTGAAGAGGAGTGGAGCTCCAGTCTAGTCCAGGAAGAATCAAAATCTCCAAAATATGAGAGGAGCCCCAGTCTGGTCCAGGAGGAACCACAACTTCCACGGATTAAAGAGGAACAGGAGGAGCTACTCCAAAGACCAGAAGAGGCTGATGGGTCAATGTTGACATTACTAGCAGTGAAAAGTGAAGATGATGATGAAAACACAGAGACAGAGCCATTAGCCAGCACCTCAACTGAACACGTGAAAACACAAGCTGATGTAGAGCACTGTGGAAAATCACAACCAACTAGTAACCAGCTCCTCTCTTCACACTGTTCTGAATCAGACACTGAAGACAGTGATGAGTGGGAGGAGACTAGGGGAGATCAGTCAGCTTTAAACACACTGAAATCACACAAGACACAAACAGAGTGTGGCAAAATGTTTAATCAAAAGGTACATCTGATTCACACAGGGGAAAAGCCCTTTCAAAAGGGTGATCTAAAAATACACATGATGACTCATACAGGCGAAAAGCCCTTTTCTTGTTCAGTATGTGGTAAAGGCTGTGTTAACACATGGGATCTAGAAAGACACATGAGGACTCATACAGGCAAAAAGCCCTTTGCCTGTACAGTTTGTGGTAAAGGCTGTGTTAGCAAAAGTAAACTAAAAACACACACAAGGACTCATACAGGTGAAAAGCCCTTTTCTTGTAAAGTTTGTGGTAAAGGCTTTTCTCAAAAGGGTGATCTAAAAAAACACACGAGGACTCATACAGGCGAAAAGCCCTTTTCTTGTGCAGTTTGTGGTAAAGGCTTTGTTACCACAAGTCATCTAAAAAAACACACAATGACTCATACAGGCGAAAAGCCCTTTTCTTGTGCAGTTTGTGGTAAAGGCTTTGTTACCACAAGTCATCTAAAAACACACACGAGGACTCATACAGGTGAAAAGCCCTTTTCTTGTAAAGTTTGTGGTAAAGGCTTTTCTCAAAAGTGTGATCTACAAAGACACATGAGGACTCATACAGGGGCCTCTAGCCTTTAGTTAAAGCTAGTCACACAGACACATATATGATCATTCAGTCTTATCCAGGATGACAAAGAGAATGATACTAAA
This sequence comes from Gymnoscopelus braueri, assembly GCF_963280865.1. NCBI lineage: Eukaryota > Metazoa > Chordata > Actinopteri > Myctophiformes > Myctophidae > Gymnoscopelus > Gymnoscopelus braueri. The sequence goes on along the minus strand of NC_137621.1, from coordinate 5,822,639 downwards.
GCAGACGCATTACATAATTTGCCAATAAATAAAATAAACATTAATAGTTTCTTGTGATGGATTTTTATTTTATCTCTTATTTTCTATTCAACATGATGGAATTTATTTTTTATTTTTACATGTATTTATCTTTATAGCTTTATTCCCTCCAGCTCATTTACTTATTCAGTTACTGGAAGTACTATATGAGCATCACTGTGTCTGTCCACATTTGCCAGGATTTAACAAGTCATATTCATGCAATAATTATTATATTAATTGGTATGCAGTAAATAATGGTGCAGTAAAGTGCTGACAAACTGCTGATTTTGTGTAGTCACTCTGTGTTGACATGTGTGTTGTTTAGATTGTTTCAATATAATAGTACATAATATGGTAGATGCCAGGGAGACAATGTACATTGTCACCTAGTTTGATTACGTGTTTATATTCTACAGAGTTTTGTGTCTTTATAGAGGTCTTTTTATAGACTCAGATCCCCTTTCATCCCATGGGATTTTTCTTTAATAATTAAAGTATTAAAGCATCAGCATTGTACAATCCAGTCAATTAACCCTTTAAGACCGGGAACGCATCTGTGTCATTTTAGATTTATTTGGCTATTCAAAAATAGCAGATATACAAGCTCATAGCGCGGCACCGAGAAAATATTTAAGAATCGCCTCAGGTCTTAATGGGTTAAATGCCCCTAACACGTTTTCAAGTTTAATGGCCACAGGTAGGGAATGACCTCCTGTGTCTCCCATTGGTACATTTTGGCGTACTGAGTCTCTCACTGAACATGCTCCTTCTGCAAATATAGTGCATTTGTAATACATGTGATGATAAATAGCAACAAGGAATCAGTTGTTGAAATAAAGCAGTGAAGTACACATAAGTAATAAGCAATTAGAATCTAAAATCTTTATTTGTCAAACTCAAACATGGCACAAGCAGTGAAACTGTTACAACACAATACAATACCAGATAATAATATAAAATACAAAATAACACTGTGCGAGATACATAAAGGTAGAGGCAGGCAGAACAGCAGTATTACATATATATAAAGTATAGGCTACATTATATCGGTGGGAAGGAATGATCATCAGTGAGTGATGATCAGACCATCAAGTGTGAGTGGTTACCATTTAAAGGGATAGTTCACCCCCAAAATGACTGTTCTTTCTATCTATTAGTCACCCCATGGAGACTTGCATTCATGGATATTTATTTGTCGCATTCCTAAGACAATAATTTGATGACCAGAGCGGTTCTGGTAGGAGACACACAGAGTCTCCTTTGTGTCTCCTACCGGAACCGCTGCCTACCAGTCCGCTGGTCTTCAAATTATTAGCTTAGGAATGTAAAAAAATAATAATAATAATATCCATGAATTCACGTCTCCATGGGGTGATTAATCCATAGAACAAAAGTATTTTTTGGGGGGGTGAACTACCCCTTCAAATCAGTGGAGAGGATGGGATGAATAGTTGAATGGTCTCTATGTGATGTCTGCTAGAATCGCTGCATCGACAGCTAGATACAATCAAGTATACTTATTTACCTAATCAGGTCCAAATGCTGTGTAATATTATAATTAACTGGGTTGGGTACACAACACACTTAACTGGAGTCATATCAGCCTTCATTTCCCACATGAACATTTGGAATTAAAGGCTGTTGTGTCAGAGCCCAAAACTTCTGGCTTGAACATTAAGTAAGTAAGACAAAGTAAGTCATTACACATAGGCTAACTGAACTGAGCAAGAGCCACATACACACATATACCGTCACAACGCACAATTAACTTGAGCCACAACAAAACAGACCTCTAGCATTAACTTGAAAGGAAATTACAAACTCATTCATATAGTCTAATGGAAGAGACCAAGGGACACATACAGTACACTGTAACCTGTCACAGCTGTCACAAACATGATTCATTGCCAACCAGTCATCAGACCCCAACATGACAGAGTAAAAAGTAAATAGACTAACAGATTGAATCACATTACAGCATACATACAACACAAGCAGCAGCAGCAAAACTAACATGTTCCTACTAGTTAGTGATGTGTCGTTCATGATCGATTCGTTCAAAAGAACTAGTTAATTTCCCGCGAACGTGAACGAGCTTGTTCACTTTCTGAAACTGCTACGTTCACGAGCGACGAAAAAAAAAAACGCTCCCGCGATCGTGTTTTACACACATTATAAAACATACATTAACCACTTTAGCCCTATTTTATACCTAGGCTATTTGAAAATAGCAGATCTACAAGCTCACAACGCGTCGCATCGCGACGTCCACATGATTGATGCCTGTGTGTTGGCTCCCGTATATAGCACACGTTTCTGATATTCAATTAAGTAAAGTTAAAAGTATTGGCATCAAAATGTACTTAAAGTACCAAAAGTAAAAATACTCATTATGCCAGAATGTCAAGTGTTGTGAATGTGAGTGAGTGAAGGTCAAATATATAAAAGATATTTTTAAAATAGCAGATCTACAAGCTAATAGCAGATCTACAAGCTCAGACATCGCTGTGCGTTGTGAGCTTGTAGATCGGCTACTTTCAAATAGACAAAAGTATATAGGGCTGAAGTGGTTAATGTATGTTTTGTAATAATAATCAAAATCTACAAAGTAACTAGAAACTTAAGTTTTAAAATAATTGTTTTTGGTAGATATGCAGCAGACAGAGGAGATAGGGGGGTAACAGCAGAATGACATGGACCAAGTTATTGTGTAACATCCTGCTTCCATGTTCTACATTTCTGGCAGTGCTGTAAAAGATTCACCAGACAGCCATAAAACACTGCTTACCTTTCACAATAGAAAGAAAACACTGACAAAGATGGCGCCCTCAGCTACCTAGTTAGCTGAACTACTGTGTCCAGTGAGGGACAAAAAGGTGATGCTTGCTTAAAACAGGTGAAAGAAATTGGCAACAGTGACACCTACTGACATAAATAGGCTACTGCCTTACATCTACAAGCAAACATTCAATCGCCTGTCTTCAATATTGTCAAGAAGTTTATCCAATAAAAATGCAGAGAGTAGAAAACCATAACAATGTAAATCAGTGCTTGTTCTTTGAGGTACCGCTGGGATTTTAACCCATGATCTCCTGTTTACTAAAGAGGCGCTTTCAGCAGCTAAACCAAGCCTGATGTTAAATATAGAAGATGAGTAAATGAATCGTTAAAGTTCTAAACTAATACATCTTTTGACTTTCATGCTATATCTTACACACATGTATGGAAACAAAAAAACAAGAACAGAGATGTCTTTCCATACTGTTAGACAACAACACATTCTATTACACATGCTCAACCTGTAGAGGGCAGTGCATCACACATGTTCTGCACTTTGTAGACTGCAGAATGAATTCCACATTTTTTTGTAGGTGAAGATTGAAATGATAGAGGTGTATCATAGTTTGCCCAACACTCCCATACCATTAAATGGCAATTATTTGCGCCCAATGTGGGGCTCGAACCAACAACCCTGAGATTAAGAGTCTCATGCTCTACCGACTGAGTTAACCGGGCTTATTTCACCTATTACAGAGCTTCATTTTTGGACTATAAGCACATGTTACAGGTACCAGGATGTGGCACCTAGTAGCAGATATATGTTTACCTGGAAAACAGGTTAAAGTGGTTATGAAGAATAGAGGCAGTGAAACGTGGTCTGTTTCCACCGAGTCTTCTCTCAGTTATGAGCCGAACCAGCAGCACATGCGCACTAGACTACCTAGACGACTATCTCAGAAGGCAAAACAGGTTAATACCATGGTCTTGCACTGCCACCTATTGACCAAAGTTATTATTGATTTTGGTGAAAACACAGCATGTATCCTTAGATTTCAGGATATGCTTATGGTCCAAAAATGAAGCTCTGTAAAAGGTGAAAGAAGCCCGGTTAGCTCAGTCGGTAGAGCATGAGACTCTTAATCTCAGCGTCGTGGGTTCGAGCCCCACATTGGGCGCAAAGAATTGCCATTTAATGGTATGGGAGTGTTGGGCAAACTATGATTCATTTCAATCTGTAGATGAGGTACTCTTCACCTACACAAAAAAAATCATTCTGGAGTCTACAAAGTGCATAAAATGTGTGATGCACTGCCCTCTACAGCAGCGCTCCCAACCTCGACACGGCGGACCTTATTGTGCCGTGTGACATCCCTTGGGGTTCCGATTAAAATTTAGAATGAAAAAATAACAAAAGCCCATGTTATAACCTGCCGCATGTCCAACAATAAAACACATACAGGCCTACTAACGTTAAATCAACATACGTGTTAGTTTTCTTATAAAGTGCTTATAAATCACTCCAGTGTGTTTGTGTCAACGTAATCCGTGTAGTTTGTGGTGTTTAATTACTCCACGGAGAGAATCTCTTGCAACTTCAAGCCGCAGTACCGTCGATATAATATAACCGGAAAACTCGCCCCAAAAAATAGCCCCGTAAATAGCTGATCTACAAGCTCACAATGCACCACGCTATTTTCAAATATCCTAAGTATAAAACAGGTTCAAATAGTCTCGATTTTGATGCTATATGAAACACTTTGTTTACCCCCCCCCCTTTCCCCCTCTTCACAACATCTTGACCAAATTAGCTGATGTAAAAGCTCACAACGTGTTTAATTGCAACGCATTGTGAGCTTGTAGATTGCTATTTCCTGTGAATGTTTGCTTTTTATGACATGCCCAGAATAGGGTTGCTAGGGTTCATGTGGTTAGCACATTTTTGAAACACCCTAAACTAAAGGACCCCAATTTTTTTATGTTTTTTTTTTTAAATTACAGAGTTTGAGAATCACATGTAGATCAACGACTGAACAGGAACCTGAAGACCACCTGGATCTCAGTAAGTTTTAAGCACTCTTTATTTATTTGATTGAAAGTTGGCCGGTACTGAGGGTGTACCTCAGTACGATGGTTTGGTTGTAAAAGTATTAATGGGTTCACTGAAGCTGTGCAGTTAATTCTACTTCAGTATTAGCTAATCAGAAGACTCACTGATCTAACATTTAGAAGTAATTACTTTAGAAAATAATAGGGACTGCCTATATCATTCAGCTCGCACTGCATCTTCTATGAGAGCTGCAATGTAAACAACCAACCGTCCCCCTGAAACAACCAAAACTAAAGGACCCCTAGTTTTGTATGTATTTATTTTTTTAATTAGAGTGAAAATCTGCAGACAGAGATTTGGAGACTCCCTAGGGTGTTGAGATGATACTGCCTATTACTATTATTTTTTTACATTTAGCTGATCAAAGTCCTCGTAAAAAAAAATCTCTGCACTGCACACAGAGTGGGGGAGTGTTTACTAATGAATGACATTGTTTCAGTTCTTTAAATGTTGAATTTCTTCAAATACCAAATTGATTGATTGATGTACTTTATTTAGTAAGACATGAGAACAACAGTACATGGGAGTACAAATTCACAATACAAGGTCTACTAAACTGGAAGACTCATTAAGCACTGAGCTTGTTTAAGATGAGATCCCCATACACACAAATCATGATGATATATAAGAGACAGACAGATATACAGATATACACACTACTATACAGAATGTCATACAATCAGCTTACAGGTTACTGGTATGAAGAGTGAAAAATATGTACAAGAGAAGGAAAAAAATGGGGAGGGGGGGTAGGTTAAGACTTAGACAGGGGCCATTTTCGAAACACATGAGATGCACCAAACAGAATCAGTATATCAATCATGGTGTCTCTAGTTAGTTCTTAATTTGCCATATTGTTCATTGGATCTCAATGTTGGGGTTGGGGACCTCCATGGGTCCTCCCCAGCTAAATGATTGATAGTTAATCTATCTTCATCATTCCAACACGTTCAACTAAATACAGCAAGATAACTATTTTGAATTTGATCTGAATTTCACTGTGATCTCCGTACCTACAGTAGGCTATAGGCCTATAGACAGTAAAGTATATGGTCCGACAATATTGGACTGAATCATTCCTACATAATATATAATAACTAATAATAATAAATAATAAATATTCTTAGATTTGGGTTCCAGAGATAAACATCTTGTCAAATGGAGTTATGTGGTCTAATGCAAATATAATGTGGGGTCCTTGAAATTAGAGAGAATCATATGTAGATCAACGACAACCAAGTCTAGATACTAGATACTAGAATGTGTAAATTGGGGGATACTTGGAGACAATGACACACCTGAAGTGTGTGTAGATTATAATGCTGTGCCAAGTGGGCCGACCAGAGACATTTAAAATGCAAATAAGACAACAATAAGGTATAGTAGTGTGTGTGTGTGTGTGTGTGTGTGTGTGTGTGTGTGTGTGTGTGTGTGTGTGTGTGTGTGTGTGTGTGTGTGTGTGTGTGTGCGTGTGTGTATCTTAGCTCCGCCCCCTTAGCAGCCTCATCTGAGACAATAAAAGCTTGACCTTCAGTTCAGATCAAACACACAACTCACAGTGAGGGAGGACAGACTGTCTTTCCACAGCTACAGGAGGCTCTGTCTTCACTTACACACCTCCTCCACCAGGGGGAGAAAGGCACTAGGAAGACAACAGTGCCTGCCTGCCTGGATCCTTCAGTGCGCATATGAAACACGTAGTAAGTGCGTGTTGTGATCTTGGTGAAAAACGTGTCACAAAGGAGGTAAAAATGTGTCAAATGGAGTCAAATGTACGGCTGAAGATAAATGAACACATGACGTCGGTGGGAGAGGAGATATTGTGTGTGTTGGACAAACAGCAGCGTGGTGCTGATGTTTGTTGTGCGAAGCTTGTCAGAGTGTGTGTGTTGGAGCGCCTCAGTGCGGCTGCAGAGTTCATGTTCAACCTCTTCCAGAGAGAGATAGAGACTCTAGAAACTCTGCTGGAGAAACAAAACAAACTGATGGACATCGATCTACACACTGCAGGTATGTCTGTTACACACACAACATCAAACTACACACTGCAGGTATGTCTGTTACACACACAACATCAAACTACACACTGCAGGTATGTCTGTTACACACACAACATCAAACTACACACTGCAGTTATGTCTGTTACACACAACATCAAACTACACACTGCAGGTATGTCTGTTACACACACAACATCAAACTACACACCGCAGGTATGTCTGTTACACACACAACATCAAACTACACACTGCAGGTATGTCTGTTACACACACAACATCAAACTACACACTGCAGGTATGTCTGTTACACACAAAATCAAACTACACACTGCAGGTATGACACAGCATTTACATGGTGAGGTGTTGTTAGGTTCAGCGATGTGTTCTACCGTGGTACGCTGTATACGTAGTATGGCCTGCAGATTTTTTTCGTCGCCACCATATACGTTCAAAAACAGTTCGAAACGGCGTATCTGATACGTTGATACGCATCTGATACGCTGCACCCAGGAATGGCTGGCTGGGGGCCGCAGCAATACAAACAGCAAGAATGTCGTCTGACTAGTCTAACTCTGAGATGAAGCCTTATCATGTGCGTGGCTATTGTTCTTGAGGTGATAATGAATGGCTACTGGCGAAGGAATTCACACATTTCAACGACCTGTCATTCACTTCATTGAACGTAGGTCACTGAATTGAGTACTTCATTAGTATTCAAATTGCGCGTCATAGCACAGCAAAATCTTGAATCTTCAATACAGTTTGTGTCTTCAATGCCAAGTTAATACTATTCTGCAATAGATACATGAATGCTCGCTGTTAACACTGCTATTATATCTGATAAGCCTAACCAGCATTTTTTTATAACAATCCTTGCACTTCTATGGTAATAAAAATAAATAAAAAATAAATGCATCCAAGGCTAAAAGCAGCTCCGAAGTGGTTGAGTTACAGGGTGATTAACATTAGAAACAGTAGAAAATCAGTACAAAGCATATTGTAAGTGTAGCCTACTCAGTGTGTTACTGTGAAACTGGGCCTGAGTGGGCCTGGTCGAGTTTGTGCGGAGCAGAAACGCGCACGGTGGGGGGAACTAGGGAGGGAATTGTTATAGTATACCCTCCAAAAAAATCTAGAACACACCACTGGTTAGGTTATAGATCTGTTTTTGGGGATCATTGCTTGTAGATCAATAGACCAGCCATTAGGCTCCGTTTTGATGACTGAGTTTAACTTCCCCGTCCACACACCTATTCCCACACACCTACTTTTAAAGTTTAATGTTATACATATCTTTAGTCTCTATATATAGTCTAGTGACTAGTCCTTATGTCACATCAAAGTCCTTATTATTAATTTCGTGCTGTATTCCTTCATTCCAGACCAGTGTGTGGAGTCCAGTCTGCAGGTGAAGATCGGTTCTCCAGACAGGACTGTTTCTATTAAACAGGAACCTGAAGACCACCTTGAACAGAAACCCAAAGACCACCTGGATCTCAGTAAGTTTTAAGCACTCTTTATTTATTGTATTGGTGAAAGTGGGCCGGTACTGAGGGTGTACCTCAGTGGGTGTACCCTCACTGAGTTACACTGAGGGTGTTCAGTATTAACTAATCACAAGACTCACTGATCTAACATTTACAAGTAATTACTTTCAAAAATAGGGACCGCCCCTCATTCAGCTCGCCTCACATCTTCTATGAGAGCTGCAATGTAAACACACAACAGCCACATTATTTTCAGCACAGACAGTGGCGTAACGCAGAATCACGGGGCCTCCCCGCGGGAGTTTCACGTGAGGCCCACGTGCGTGCGCGTGCATGTGCGTGCAAAAAAAATGGGTCTAATTCGGGTCTATTTGACCAATATAAATCAACTTTTTTCTTTTTTTTTGCTGTAAAAATATTTGTATCAGCTTAGGCAGGGCCCCCCCTGCTGGTGGCCCCCCCGCACCACATCGCTTGCTACCCCTCCGTTACGCCACTGAGCACAGAGCGCAGCAGAGTTTATTTACAGCTGAAGTTATTCCAACTACTAAAGACATAAAACAGGAAACAAAGGAAAATGAAGCAATTAAAATGCAGTTAAAACAGCTGAGTTTTTTTTTGCCAGTGTGCAGACTTTATTTGTATTTGTTGAACTGGACACTGAAGTGGATGTATGTGCACCAGCTTTTCATAAAGCAGAGGGAACACTGCATGATATCATGTTCTATAGAGTCTCATTGTATCTTTTTCCCTAGACTTCCTGCTCGCCCATGTGTGTAAAGAGGAGGTTTCCCCTGAAGAGGAGTGGAGCTCCAGTCTAGTCCAGGAAGAATCAAAATCTCCAAAATATGAGAGGAGCCCCAGTCTGGTCCAGGAGGAACCACAACTTCCACGGATTAAAGAGGAACAGGAGGAGCTACTCCAAAGACCAGAAGAGGCTGATGGGTCAATGTTGACATTACTAGCAGTGAAAAGTGAAGATGATGATGAAAACACAGAGACAGAGCCTTTAGCCAGCACCTCAACTGAACATGTGAAAACACAAGCTGATGTAGAGCACTGTGGAAAATCACAACCAACTAGTGACCAGCTCCTCTCTTCACACTGTTCTGAATCAGACACTGAAGACAGTGATGAGTGGGAGGAGACTAGGGGAGATCAGTCAGCTTTAAACACACTGAAATCACACAAGACACAAACAGAGTGTGGCAAAATGTTTAATCAAAAGGTACATCTGATTCACACAGGGGAAAAGCCCTTTGCCTGTACAGTTTGTGGTAAAGGCTGTGTTAGCAAAAGTAAACTAAAAACACACATGAGGACTCATACAGGCGAAAAGCCCTTCTCTTGTACAGTTTGTGGTAAAGGCTGTTCTCACAAGGGTGATCTAAAAATACACATGATGACTCATACGGGCGAAAAGCCTTTTTCTTGTTCAGTATGTGGTAAAGGCTGTGTTAACACATGCGTTCTAAAAACACACATGAGGACTCATACAGGCGAAAAGCCCTTTTCTTGTACAGTTTGTGGTAAAGGCTGTTCTCGAAAGGGTGATCTAAAAAGACACACAATGACTCATACAGGCGAAAAGCCCTTTTCTTGTTCAGTATGTGGTAAAGGCTTTATTACCACAAGTCATCTAAAAAGACACATGGGGACTCATACAGGGGCCTCTAGCCTTTAGTTAAAGGAGAATTCCGGACAAATTAAGTGTTATCTTTCATGTCTCGTTACTCACCTAGCGACGTAAAAAGTGGCGTTCTTTTTTTCCATATATTCCCCTGTCGTCATTTTTTAAACACCCTCCGTTGTTATAATGGGAGCGAGTGGGTTAGTGAAGTTCGTCTATTATAACCAACGCAATGTTATTTTTTTCTCTACTACGATTCATTGTAGAGTCTCATGATAGTCAAACATGCGCTGAAAATTCCTGCGAGCCTGCCGTTAATGGCGAACGATTTAACACTGGTTGCTTGTTTCCAGAATCTGGCAACACGAGTTGCCAGGTTCTGGAAAGAAACAAGCATCCAGTGTTAAATCGTTCGCCATTAACGGCAGGCTCGCTCCCATTATAACAACGGAGGGTGTTTAAAAAATGACGACAGGGGAATATATGGAAAAAAATAACGCCACTTTTTACGTCGCTAGGTGAGTAACGAGACATGAAAGATAACACTTAATTTGTCCGGAATTCTCCTTTAAAGCTAGTCACACAGACACATATATGATCATTCAGTCTTATCCAGGATGACAAAGAGAATGATACTAAAGCAGAGGCGTTACATAATCTGCCAATAAATAAAATAAACATTAATAGTTTCTTGTGATGGATTTTTATTTCTCTTTCTCTTATTTTCTATTCAACATGATGGAATTACATTTTTTTTTTACATGTATTTATCTTTATAGCTTTATTCCCTCCAGCTCATTTACTTATTCAGTTACTGGTAGTACTATAAGCATCACTGTGTCTGTCCACATTTGCCAGGATTTAACAAGTCATATTCATTCATATCCATGCAATGATTATTATATTCATTGGTATGCAGTAAATAATGGTGCAGTAAAGTGCTGACAAACTGCTGAGTTTGTGTAGTCACTCTGTGTTGACATGTGTGTTGTTTAGATTGTTTCAATATAATAGTACATAATATGGTAGATGCCAGGGAGACAATGTACATTGTCACCTAGTTTGATTACGTGTTTATATTCTACAGAGTTTTGTGTCTTTATAGAGGTGTTTTTATAGACTCAGATCCCCTTTTATCCCATGGGATTTTGCTTTAATAATTAAAGTATTAAAGCATCAGCATTGTACAATCCAGTCAATTAAATGCCCCTAACACGTTTTCAAGTTTAATGGCCACAGGTAGGAATGACCTCCTGTGTCTCCCATTGGTACATTTTGGCGTAATGAGTCTCTCACTGAACATGCTCCTTCTGCAAATATAGTGCATTTGTAATAAATGTGATGATAAATAGCAACAAGGAATCAGTTGTTGAAATAAAGCAGTGAAGTACACATCAAAAATCTTTATTTGTCAAACTCAAACATGGCACAAGCAGTGAAACTGTTACAACACAATACAATACCAGATAATAATGTAAAATACAAAATAACACTGTGCGAGATACATAAAGGTAGAGGCAGGCAGAACAGCAGTATTATATATATATATATATATATAAAGTATAGGCTACATTATATCGGTGGGAAGGAATGATCATCAGTGAGTGATGATCAGACCATCAAGTGTGAGTGGTTACCATTTAAAGGGATAGTTCACCCCCAAAATGACTTTTCTTTCTATCTATTAGTCACCCCATGGAGACTTGCATTCATGGATATTTTTTTGTCGCATTCCTAAGCCAATACTTCGATGACCGGAGCGGTTCTGGTAGGAGACACAAAGAGTCTCCTTTGTGTCTCCTACCGGAACCGCTGCCTACCAGTCCGCTGGTCTTCAAATTATTAGCTTAGGAATGTGAAAAAAAAAGGAAAAAAAAATCCATGAATTCACGTCTCCATGGGGTGATTAATCCATAGAACAAAAGTATTTTTTTTGGGTGAACTATCCCTTCAAATCAGTGGAGAGGATGGGATGAATAGTTGAATGGTCTCTATGTGATGTCTGCTAGAATCGCTGCATCGACAGCAAGATACAATCAAGTATACTTATTTACCTAATCAGGTCCAAATGCTGTGTAATATCATAATTAACTGGGTTGGGTACACAACACACTTAACTGGAGTCACATCAGCCTTCATTTCCACACTTCTGGCTTGAACATTGAACTTGAAAGGAAAGTCTCCAAGTAAGTAATTACTTAAGTAAGTATATGTAAGAAAAAGTAAGTCATTACACATAGGCTAACTGAACTGAGCAAGAGCCACATACACACATATACCGTAACCTGTCACAACGCACAATTAACTTGAGCCACAACACAACAGACCTCTAGCATTAACTTTAAAGGAAATTACAAACTCATTCATATAGTCTAATGGAAGAGACCAAGGGACACATACAGTACACTGTAACCTGTCACAGCTGTCACAAACATGATTCATTGCCAACCAGTCCTCAGACCCCAACATGACAGAGTAACAAGTAAATAGAGTAACAGATTGAATCACATTACAGCATACATACAACACAAGCGAGCAGCAAAACTAACATGTTCCTACTAGGTAGTGATGTGTCGTTCATGATCGATTCGTTCAAAAGAACTAGTTAATTTCCCGCGAACGTGAACGAGCTCGTTCACTTTCTGAAACTGTTACGTTCACGCGCGACGTAAAAAATAAAACGCTCCCGCGATGGTGTTTTACACACATTATAAAACATACATTAACCACTTTAGCCCTATTTTATACCTAGGCTATTTGAAAATAGCAGATCTACAAGCTCACAACGCGTCGCGATGCGACGCGTTGTGAGCTTGTAGATCGGCTATTTTCAAATATGTTAGTACTTTTACTTTTGGTAGTTTAAGTATATTTTGATGCCAATTCTTTTGTACTTTTACTCAAGTCAATTTTGAACACTAGAAAATAGCGCTACTGAACGAGAACGTGAACGAATCATTTGAACGAATCATTTGAACGAATCATTTGAACGAATCATTTGAACGAATCATTTGAACGAATCATTGCCGTGAACGTGAACAAAATCGTTCGCTCACTGAAATTAACTTTTTTTAATTCCTTTCCATTGAATGGGGTGATTCATAGTAGATCGGGTGGACGGCCTGCAGGGTCAAACTTTGGAACCCATGGATAGAGAGGTAGAGCCCTCCTCTCTCTCTAGGTGGTCCTCAGACAAGCCCTTCAGACCTGGAGCTGCGTCTCCATGTCTTCTCCATCCTCCATACATCTGGCCAGCTGGCCGATACTCTCCAACCCTGCATTTTATGTTGCAAAACCACATAGGAAACAAGTGTTTGGTTATGCTTTTATGCGTTTATATCCTGGGTATCCCAAATCAAATACGTCCACATAGGTGGGTGTCAGGACAGCAGAGTCACTGCCCATCTCTCGCCGCATGCTGAAAACCCACCTCTTCACACTACCCTTCCTCTTTGCCTGGCCTACTTGTTCACTATCTGTACGAACGCTTGTTTTATTGTTGTATTGTTTTATTGGATCTTGTTTAGTCGATACACTTATTTGTTTTAGCTCTTGCTCATTTGATTTTGCTATTTTGTCTCATCTGTTTAAGAAAGTAGGTAGCTGATATATTGCACTTTTACCTTAGCGCTAGGTATACTCTTGGTTGCTTGTTTTTGCAGAAAATGCACTTAAGACTTCTGGTGATTAGTAGTTTTTGTTCCCCACCTATGTTGAATGCACTTATTGTAAGTCGCTTTGGATAAAAGCGTCTGTAATGTAATGTAATGTAATGTGGGACGCCCACATGATTGATGCCTGTGCGTTGGCTCCTGTATATAGCACAAGTTCCCGATATTCAATTAACTAAAGTTAAAAGTATTGGCATCAAAATGTACTTAAAGTACCAAAAGTAAAAAATACTCATTATGCCAGAATGTCAAGTGTTGTGAATGTGAGTGAGTGAAGGTCAAATATATAAAACATATTTTGAAAATAGCAGATCTACAAGCTCAGACATTGCTGCGCGTTGTGAGCTTGTAGATCGGCTGCTTTCGCCTTTCAAATAGACAAAAGTATATAGGGCTGAAGTGGTTAATGTATGTTTTGTAATAATAATCAAAATCTACAAAGTAACTAGAAACTTAAGTTTTCAAATAATTGTTTTTGGTAGAGATGCAGCAGACAGAGGAGATAACAATAAGAGGGGTAACAGCAGAATGACATGGACCAAGTTATTGTGTAACATCCTGCTTCCATGTTCTACATTTCTGGCAGTGCTGCAAAGATGTGCTGGCAGTGCTGTAAAGATTCATCAGACAGCCATAAAACACTGCTTACCTTTCACAATAGAAAGAAAACACTGACAAACATGGCGCCCTCAGCTGCCTAGTTAGCTGAACTACTGTGTCCAGTGAGGGACAAAAAGGTGATGCTTGCTTAAAACAGGTGAAAAGAAACAGTGACACCTACTGACATAAATAGGCTACTGCCTTAGATCTACAAGCAAAAATTCAATCGCCTGTCTTCAATATTGTCAAGAGGTTTATACAATAAAAATGCAGAGAGTAGTAAACAATAACAATGTAAATCAGTGCTTGTTCTTTGAGGTACCGCTGGGATTTTAACCCAGGATCTCCTGTTTACTAAAGAGGTGCTTTCAGCAGCTAAACCACGACACCTGCAAAAGCCTGATGTTAAATATAGAAGATGAGATGCTCTGATCGAGTAAATGAATCGTTAAAGTTCTAAACTAATACATCTTTTGACTTTCATGCTATATCTTACATACATGTATGGAAACAAAAAAACAAGAACAGAGATGTCTTTCCATACTGTTAGACAACACATTCTATTGCACATGCTCAACCTGTAGAGGGCAGTGCATCGCACATTCTCTGCACTTTGTAGACTCCAGAATGAATTCCAATTTTTTTTGTAGGTGAAGATTGAAATGATAGAGGTGTATCATAGTTTGCCCAACACTCCCATACCATTAAATGGCAATTATTTGTCCCCAATGTGGGGCTCGAACCCACGACCCTGAGATTAAGAGTCTCATGCTCTACCGACTGAGCCAACCGGGCTTATTTCACCTTTTACAGAGCTTCATTGTTCCACTATAAGCACATTTTACAGGTATCAGGATGTGGCACCTAGTAGCAGATATATGTTTACCTGGAAAACAGGTTAAAGTGGTTATGAAGAATAGAGACAGTGAAACGTGGTCTGTTTCCACCAAGTCTTCTCTCAGTTATGAGAAGAACCAGCAGCACATGCGCACTAGACTACCTAGACGACTATCTCAGAAGGCAAAACAGGTTATTACCATGGTCTTGCACTGCCACCTATTGGCCAAAGTTATTATTGATTTTGGTGAAAACATATCATGTATCCTTACATTTTAGGATATGCTTATGGTCCAAAAATGAAGCTCTGTAAAAGGTGAAATAAGCCCGGTTAGCTCAGTCGGTAGAGCAGGAGACTCTTAATCTCAGGGTCGTGGGTTCGAGCCCCACATTGGGCGCAAAGAATTGCCATTTAATGGTATGGGAGTGTTGGGCAAACTATGATTCATTTCAATCTGTAGATGAGGGACTCTTCACCTACACAAAAAAAACTCATTCTGGAGTCTACAAAGTGCAGAAAATGTGTGATGCACTGCCCTCTACAGCAGCGTTTCCCAACCTCGACACGGCGGACCTTATTGTGCCGTGTGACATGCCTTGGGGTTCCGATTAAGATTTAGAATGAAAAAATAACAACCCCCCCCCCCACCCCCACACAATAGATACGTGGGCTCAGGCTGCCGCTGCCTTGAGCTCATAGTCCGTCGCATACACAGAGGCACAGCCAATCGACCGTCGCCCATAGGAATGCAAATGTGTGGCTTTGTCTTCATGGGGGCATCACATGTACTCCCCTGGCAGGTACTCAGGGATGAAGGTGGGTCGGAACGGGCCGATACAGCGTTCAGCAGATCCGCCAAACAGGGGAAGAAGAGGGGCTGTCAAAAGCCCATGTTATAATCTGCCGCATGTCCAACAATAAAACACATACAGGCCTACTAACGTTAATTCAACATATGTGTTAGTTTCCTTATGAAGTGCTTATAAATCACTCCAGTGTGTTTGTGTCAACGTAATCCGTGTAGTTTGTGGTGTTTAATTACTCCACGGAGAGAATCTCTCGCAACTTCAAGCCGCGGTACCATCGATATAATATAACCGGAAAACTCGTCCCAAAAAATAGCCTCTTAAATAGCTGATCTACAAGCTCACAATGCACCACGCTATTTTCAAATATCCTAAGTATAAAACAGGTTAAAATAGTCTCAATTTTGATGCTATATGAAACAACAACATCTTGACCAAATTAGCTGATGTAAAAGCTCACAACGTGTTTAATTGCAACGCATTGTGAGCTTGTAGATTGCTATTTCCTGTGAATGTTTGCTTTATATGACATGCCCAGAATAGGGTAGGGTTCATGTGGTTAGCACATTTTGCTGGGGTCCCCCTGAAACACCCTAAACTAAAGGACCCCACATTTTTTATGTTTTTTTAATTTTTATTACAGAGTTTGAGAATCACATGTAGATCAACGACTGAACAGGAACCTGAAGACCACCTGGATCTCAATAAGTTTGAAGCACTCTTTATTTATTTTATTGCAAGTTGGCCGGTACTGAGGGTGTACCTCAGTACGAAGATTTGGTTGTAAAAGTATTAATGGGTTCACTGAAGCTGTGCAGTTAATTCTACTTCAGTATTAACTAATCAGAAGACTCACTGATCTAACATTTAGAAGTAATTACTTTAGAAAATAATAGGGACTGCCTATATCATTCAGCTCGCACCGCATCTTCTATGAGAGCTGCAATGTAATCAAACAAAGTCCTCGTAAAAAAATCTCTGCACTGCACACAGAGTGGGGGAGTGTTTACTAATGAATGACATTGTTTCAGTTCTTTAAATGTTGAATTTCTTCAAATACCAAATTGATTGATTGATGTACTTTATTTAGTAAGACATGAGAACAACAGTACATGGAAGTACAGATTCACAATACAAGGTCTACTAAACTGAAAGACTCATTAAGCACTGAGCTTGTTTAAGATGAGATCCCCATGCACACAAATCATGATGACATATAAGAGACAGACAGATATACACACTACTATACAGAATGTCATACAATCAGCTTACAGGTTACTGGTATGAAGAGTGAAAAATATGTACAAGAGAAGAAAAAAATGGGGAGGGGGGGTAGGTTAAGACTTAGACAGGGGCCATTTTTGAAACACATGAGATGCACCAAACAGAATCAGTATATCAATCATGGTGTCTCTAGTTAGTTCTTAATTTGCCATATTGATCATTGGATCTCAATGTTGGGGTTGGGGACCTCCAGGGGTCCTCCCCAGCTAAATGATTGATAGTTAATCTATCTTCATCATTCCAACACGTTCAACTAAATACAGCAAGATAACTATTTTGAATTTGATCTGAATTTCACTGTGATCTCCGTACCTACAGTATAGGCCTATAGACAGTAAAGTATATGGTCCGACAATATTGGACTGAATCATTCCTACATAATATATAATAACTAATAATAATAAATAATAAATATTCTTAGATTTGGGTTCCAGAGATAAACATCTTGTCAAATGGAGTTATGTGGGCTAATGCAAATATTATGTGGGGTCCTTGAAATTAGAGAGAATCATATGTAGATCAACGACAACCAAGTCTAGATACTAGATACTAGAATGTGTAAATTGGGGGATACTTGGAGACAATGACACACCTGAAGTGTGTGTAGATTATAGTGCTGTGCCAAGTGGGCCGACCAGACACATTTAAAATGCAAATAAGACAACAATAAGGTATAGTAGTGTGTGTGTGTGTGTGTGTGTGTGTGTGTGTGTGTGTGTGTGTGTGTGTGTGTGTGTGTGTGTGTGTGTGTGTGCGTGCGTGTGTGTGTGTGTGTCTTAGCTCCGCCCCCTTAGCAGCCTCGCCTGAGACAATAAAAGCTTGACCTTCAGTTCAGATCAAACACACAACTCACAGTGAGGGAGGACAGACTGTCTTTCCACAGCTACAGGAGGCTCTGTCTTCACTTACACACCTCCTCCACCAGAGGGCGAAAGGCACTAGGAAGACAACAGTGCCTGGATCCTTCAGTGCGCATGTGTGAAACACGTAGTAAGTGCGTGTTGTGATCTTGGTGAAAAACGTGTCACAAAGGAGTTAAAAACGTGTCAGATGGAGTCTGTACGGCTGAAGATAAATGAACACATGACGTCGGTGGGAGAGGAGATATTGTGTGTTTTGGACAAACAGCAGCGTGGTGCTGATGTTTGTTGTGCGAAGCTTGTCAGAGTGTGTGTGTTGGAGCGCCTCAGTGCGGCTGCAGAGTTCATGTTCAACCTCTTCCAGAGAGAGATAGAGACTCTAGAAACTCTGCTGGAGAAACAAAACAAACTGATGGACATCGATCTACACACTGCAGGTATGTCTGTTACACACACAACATCAAACTACACACTGCAGGTATGTCTGTTACACACACAACATCAAACTACACACTGCAGGTATGTCTGTTACACACACAACATCAAACTACACACTGCAGTTATGTCTGTTACACACACAACATCAAACTACACACTGCAGGTATGTCTGTTACACACACAACATAAAACTACACACCGCAGGTATGTCTGTTACACACACAACATCAAACTACACACTGCAGGTATGTCTGTTACACACACAACATCAAACTACACACTGCAGGTATGTCTGTTACACACAAAATCCAACTACACACTGCAGGTATGACACAGCATTTACATGGTGAGGTGTTGTTAGGTTCAGTGATGTGTTCTACCGTGGTACGCTGTATACGTAGTATGGCCTGCAGATTTTTTTCGTCGCCACCATATACGTCCAAAAACAGTTCGAAACGGCGTATCTGATACGTTGATACGCATCTGTTACGCTGCACCCAGGAGTGGCTGGCTGGGGGCCGCAGCAATACAAACAGCAAGAATGTCGTCTGACTAGTCTAACTCTGAGATGAAGCCTTATCATGTGCGTGGCTATTGTTCTTGAGGTGATAATTAATGGCTACTGGCGAAGGAATTCACACATTTCAACGACCATTCATTCACTTCATTGAACGTAGGTCCATGAATTGAGTACTTCATTAGTATTCAAATTGCGCGTCATAGCACAGCAAAATCTTGAATCTTCAATACAGTTTGTGTCTTCAATGCCAAGTTAATACTATTCTGTAATAGATACATGAATGCTCGCTGTTAACACTGCTATTATATCTGATAAGCCTAACCAGCATTTTTTTATAACAATCCTTGCACTTCTATGGTAATAAAAATAAATAAAAAATAAATGCATCCAAGGCTAAAAGCAGCTCCGAAGTGGTTGAGTTACAGGGTGATTAACATTAGAAACAGTAGAAAATCAGTACAAAGCATATTGTAAGTGTAGCCTACTCAGTGTGTTACTGTGAGACTGGGCCTGGTCGAGTTTGTGCGGAGCAGAAACGCGCGCGGAGCAGAAACGCGCACGGTGGGGGGAACTAGGGAGGGAATTGTTATAGTATACCCTCCAAAAAAATCTAGAACACACCACTGGTTAGGTTATAGATCTGTTTTTGGGGATCATTGCTTGTAGATCAATAGACCAGCCATTAGGCTCCGTTTTGATGACTGAGTTTAACTTCCCCGTCCACACATCTATTCCCACACACCTACTTTTAAAGTTTAATGTTATACATATCTTTAGTCTCTATATATAGTCTAGTGACTAGTCCTTATTTATGTCACATCAAAGTCCTTATGATTAATTTCGTGCTGTATTCCTTCATTCCAGACCAGTGTGTGGAGTCCAGTCTGCAGGTGAAGATCGGTTCTCCAGACAGGACTGTTTCTATTAAACAGGAACCTGAAGACCACCTTGAACAGAAACCCAAAGACCACCTGGATCTCAGTAAGTTTTAAGCACTCTTTATTTATTGTATTGGTGAAAGTGGGCCGGTACTGAGGGTGTACCTCAGTGTACCCTCACTGAGGTACACTGAGGGTGTACCTCAGTGGGTGTACCCTCACTGAGTTACACTGAGGGTGTTCAGTATTAACTAATCACAAGACTCACTGATCTAACATTTACAAGTAATTACTTTAAAAAATAGGGACCGCCCCTCATTCAGCTCGCCTCACATCTTCTATGAGAGCTGCAATGTAAACACACAACGGCCACATTATTTTCAGCACAGACAGTGGCGTAACGCAGAATCGCGGGGCCTCCCCGCGGGAGTTTCACGTGAGGCCCACGTGCGCGCGCGTGCAAGTGCGTGCAAAAAAATCGGGTCTAATTCGGGTCTAATTCGGTTCTATTTGATCAATATAAATCAACTTTTTTCTTTTTTTTGCTGTAAAAATATTTGTATCAGCGCAGGCGGGCCCCCCCCTGCTGGTGGCCCCCCCGCACCGCATCGCTTGCTACCCCTCCGTTACGCCACTGAGCGCAGCAGAGTTTATTTACAGCTGAAGTTATAACTACTAAAGACATCAAACAGGAAACAAAGGAAAATTAAGCAATTAAAATGCAGTTAAAACAGCTGAGTTTTTTTTTGCCAGTGTGCAGACTTTATTTGTATTTGTTGAACTGGACACTGAAGTGGATGTATGTGCACCAGCTTTTCATAAAGCAGAGGGAACACTGCATGATATCATGTTCTATAGAGTCTCATTGTATCTTTTTTCCTAGACTTCCTGCTCGCCCATGTGTGTAAAGAGGAGGTTTCCCCTGAAGAGGAGTGGAGCTCCAGTCTAGTCCAGGAAGAATCAAAATCTCCAAAATATGAGAGGAGCCCCAGTCTGGTCCAGGAGGAACCACAACTTCCACGGATTAAAGAGGAACAGGAGGAGCTACTCCAAAGACCAGAAGAGGCTGATGGGTCAATGTTGATATTACTAGCAGTGAAAAGTGAAGATGATGATGAAAACACAGAGACAGAGCCTTTAGCCAGCACCTCAACTGAACACGTGAAAACACAAGCTGATGTAGAGCACTGTGGAAAATCACAACCAACTAGTGACCAGCTCCTCTCTTCACACTGTTCTGAATCAGACACTGAAGACAGTGATGAGTGGGAGGAGACTAGGGGAGATCAGTCAGCTTTAAACACACTGAAATCACACAAGACACAAACAGAGTGTGGCAAAATGTTTAATCAAAAGGTACATCTGATTCACACAGGGGAAGAGCCCTTTGCCTGTACAGTTTGTGGTAAAGGCTGTGTTAGCAAAAGTAAACTAAAAACACACATGAGGACTCATCCAGGCAAAAAGCCCTTCTCTTGTACAGTTTGTGGTAAAGGCTGTTCTCAAAAGGGTGATCTAAAAATACACATGATGACTCATACAGGCGAAAAGCCCTTTTCTTGTTCAGTATGTGGTAAAGGCTGTGTTAACACATGGGATCTAGAAAGACACATGAGGACTCATACAGGCAAAAAGCCCTTTGCCTGTACAGTTTGTGGTAAAGGCTGTGTTAGCAAAAGTAAACTAAAAACACACACAAGGACTCATACAGGTGAAAAGCCCTTTTCTTGTAAAGTTTGTGGTAAAGGCTTTTCTCAAAAGGGTGATCTAAAAAAACACACGAGGACTCATACAGGCGAAAAGCCCTTTTCTTGTGCATTTTGTGGTAAAGGCTTTGTTACCACAAGTCATCTAAAAAAACACACAATGACTCATACAGGCGAAAAGCCCTTTTCTTGTGCAGTTTGTGGTAAAGGCTTTGTTACCACAAGTCATCTAAAAACACACACGAGGACTCATACAGGTGAAAAGCCCTTTTCTTGTAATGTTTGTGGTAAAGGCTTTTCTCAAAAGTGTGATCTAAAAAGACACATGAGGACTCATACAGGGGCCTCTAGCCTTTAGTTAAAGCTAGTCACACAGACACATATATGATCATTCAGTCTTATCCAGGATGACAAAGAGAATGATACTAAAGCAGACGCATTACATAATTTGCCAATAAATAAAATAAACATTAATAGTTTTTTGTGATGGATTTTTATTTTATCTCTTATTTTCTATTCAACATGATGGAATTTATTTTTTCTTTTTACATGTATTTATCTTTATAGCTTTATTCCCTCCAGCTCATTTACTTATTCAGTTACTGGAAGTACTATATGAGCATCACTGTGTCTGTCCACATTTGCCAGGATTTAAGTCATATTCATGCAATAATTATTATATTAATTGGTATGCAGTAAATAATGGTGCAGTAAAGTGCTGACAAACTGCTGAGTTTGTGTAGTCACTCTGTGTTGACATGTGTGTTTAGATTGTTTCAATATAATAGTACATAATATGGTAGATGCCAGGGAGACAATGTACATTGTCACCGAGTTTGATTACGTGTTTATATTCTACAGAGTTTTGTGTCTTTATAGAGGTCTTTTTATAGACTCAGATCCCCTTTCATCCCTTGGGATTTTTCTTTAATAATTAAAGTATTAAAGCATCAGCATTGTACAATCCAGTCAATTAACCCTTTAAGACCGGGAACGCATCTGTGTCATTTTAGATTTATTTGGCTATTCAAAAATAGCATATATACAAGCTCATAGCGCGGCACCGAGTGCCGCGGTATGAGCTTGTATATCCGCTATTTTTGAATATCTGCTATTTTTGAAAAAACTGTTAGGATTTAGAAAATATTTAAGAATCGCCTCAGGTCTTAATGGGTTAAAGGCCCCTAACACGTTTTCAAGTTTAATGGCCACAGGTAGGGAATGACCTCCTGTGTCTCCCATTGGTACATTTTGGCGTACTGAGTCTCTCACTGAACATGCTCCTTCTGCAAATATAGTGCATTTGTAATAAATGTGATGATAAATAGCAACAAGGAATCAGTTGTTGAAATAAAGCAGTGAAGTACACATAAGTAATAAGCAATTAGAATCAAAAATCTTTATTTGTCAAACTCAAACATGGCACAAGCAGTGAAACTGTTACAACACAATACAATACCAGATAATAATGTAAAATACAAAATAACACTGTGTGAGATACATAAAGGTAGAGGCAGGCAGAACAGCAGTATTATGTGTATATATATACATATATATATATATATATATATATATATATATATATATATATAAGTATAGGCTACATTATATCGGTGGGAAGGAATGATCATCAGTGAGTGATGATCAGACCATCAAGTGTGAGTGGTTACCATTTAAAGGGATAGTTCACCCCCAAAATGACTTTTCTTTCTTTCTATTAGTCACCCCATGGAGACTTGCATTCATGGATATTTTTTGTCACATTCCTAAGCCAATACTTTGATGACCAGAGCGGTTCTGGTAGGAGACACAAAGAGTCTCCTTTGTATCTCCTACCGGAACCGCTGCCTACCAGTCCACTGGTCTTCAAATTATTAGCTTAGGAATGTAAAAAAAACAAAACAAATATCCATGAATTCACGTCTCCATGGGGTGATTAATCCATAGAACAAAAGTATTTTTTTTGGTGAACTATCCCTTCAAATCAGTGGAGAGGATGGGATGAATAGTTGAATGGTCTCTATGTGATGTCTGCTAGAATCGCTGCATGGACAGCAAGATACAATCAAGTATACTTATTTACCTAATCAGGTCCAAATGCTGTGTAATATTATAATTAACTGGGTTGGGTACACAACACACTTAACTGGAGTCATATCAGCCTTCATTTCCACATGAACATTTGGAATTGAAGGCTGTTGCGTCAGCGCCCAAGACTTCTGGCTTGAACACTAAGTAAGTAAGACAAAGTAAGTCATTACACATAGGCTAACTGAACTGAGCAAGAGCCACATACACACATATACACCGTAACCTGTCACAACGCACAATTAACTTGAGCCACAACACGACAGACCTCTAGCATTAACTTTAAAGGGAATTACAAACTCATTCATATAGTCTAATGGAAGAGACCAAGGGACACATACAGTACAATGTAACCTGTCACAGCTGTCACAAACATGATTCATTGCCAACCAGTCATCAGACCCCAACATGACAGAGTAACAAGTAAATAGAGTAACAGATTGAATCACATTACAGCATACATACAACACAAGCAGCAGCAGCAAAGCTAACATGTTCCTACTAGGTAGTGATGTGTCGTTCATGATCGATTCGTTCAAAAGAACTAGTTAATTTCCCGCGAACGTGAACAAGCTCGTTCACTTTCTGAAACTGTTACGTTCACGCACAACGTTAAAAAAACACTCCCACGAATGTGTTTTACACACATTATAAAACATACATTAACCACTTTAGCCCTATTTTATACCTAGGCTATTTGAAAATAGCAGATCTACAAGCTCACAATGCGTTGTGAGCTTGTATATTGGCTATTTTCAATTATGTTAGTACTTTTACTTTTGGTAGTTTAAGTATATTTTGATGCCAATACTTTTGTAAAATAGCAGATCTACAAGCTCAGACATTGCAGCGTGTTGTGAGCTTGTAGATCGGCTACTTTCAAATAGACACAAGTATATAGGGCTGAAGTGGTTAATGTATGTTTTGTAATAATAATCAAAATCTACAAAGTAACTAGAAACCTAAGTTTTCAAATCATTGTTTTTGGTAGAGATGCAGCAGACAGAGGAGATAGGGGGGTAACAGCAGAATGACAAGCCATAAAACACTGCTTACCTTTCACAATAGAAAGAAAACACTGACAGACAAACATGGCACCCTCAGCTAACTAGTTAGCTGAACTACTGTGTCCAGTGAGGGACAAAAAGGTGATGCTTGCTTAAAACAGGTGAAAGAAATTGGCAACAGTGACACCTACTGACATAAATAGGCTACTGCCTTACATCTACATCCAAAAGTTCAATCCTGTCTTCAATATTGTCAAGAGGATAATACAATAAAATGTAGTGAGTAGAAAACTATAACAATGTAAATCAGTGCTTGCTCTTTGAGGTACCGCTGGGATTTTAACCCAGGATCTCCTGTTTACTAAAGAGGCGCTTTCAGCAGCTAAACCACGACACCTGCAAAAGCCTGATGTTAAATATAGAAGATGAGATGCTCTGATCGAGTAAATAAATCGTTAAAGTTCTAAACTAATACATCTTTTGACTTTCATGCTATATCTTACACACATGTATGGAAACAAAAAAACAAGAACAGAGATGTCTTTCCATACTGTTAGACAACAACACATTCTATTGCCCATGCGCAACCTGTAGAGGGCAGTGCATCACACACTTTCTGCACTTTGTAGACTCCAGAATGAATTCCAATTTTTTTTGTAGGTGAAGATTGAAATGATAGAGGTGTATCATAGTTTGCCCAACACTCCCATACCATTAAATGGCAATTATTTGCGCCCAATGTGGGGCTCGAACCAACAAACCTGAGATTAAGAGTCTCATGCTCTACCGACTGAGCCAACCGGGCTTATTTCACCTTTTACAGAGCTTCATTGTTCCACTATAAGCACATGTTACAGGTATCAGGATGTGGCACCTAGTAGCAGATATATGTTTACCTGGAAAACAGGTTAAAGTGGTTATGAAGAATAGAGACAGTGAAACGTGGTCTGTTTCCACCGAGTCTTCTCTCAGTTATGAGAAGAACCAGTAGCACATGCGCACTAGACTACCTAGACGACTATCTCAGAAGGCAAAACAGGTTAATATCATGGTCTTGCACTGCCACCTATTGAACAAAGTTATTATTGATTTTGGTGAAAACATATCATGTATCCTTACATTTTAGGATATGGTCCAAAAATTAAGCTCTGTAAAAAGTGAAATAAGCCTGGTTAGCTCAGTCGGTAGAGCATGAGACTCTTAATCTCAGGGTTGTGGGTTCGAGCCCCACATTGGGCGCAAAGAATTGCCATTTAATGGTATGGGCCGCTGCCTTGAGCTCATAGTCCGTCGCAGACACAGAGGCACAGCCAATCGACCTTCGCCCATAGGAATGCAAATGTGTGGCTTTGTCTTCATGGGGGCATCACATGTACTCCCCTGGCAGGTACTCAGGGATGAAAGTGGGTCGGAACGGGCCGATACGGCGTTCAGCAGATCCGCCAAACAGGGGAATAAGAGGGGCTGTCAAAAGCCCATGTTATAACCTGCCGCATGTCCAACAATAAAACACATACAGGCCTACTAACGTTAAATCAACATGTTCCTTATGAAGTGCTTATAAATCACTCCAGTGTGTTTGTGTCAACGTAATCCATGTAGTTTGTGGTGTTTAATTACTCCACGGAGAGAATCTCCTGCAACTTCAAGCCGCAGTACCGTCGATATCATATAACCGGAAAACTCGCCCCCAAAAAATAGCCCCGTAAATAGCTGATCTACAAGCTCACAATGCACCACGCTATTTTCAAATATCCTAAGTATAAAACAGGTTAAAATAGTCTCGATTTTGATGCTATATGAAACACTTTGTTTACCCCCCCCCCTTTCTCCCTCTTCACAACATCTTGACCAAATTAGCTGATGTAAAAGCTCACAACCTGTTTAATTGCAACGCATTGTGAGCTTGTAGATTGCTAT
Organism: Gymnoscopelus braueri; assembly: GCF_963280865.1. Taxonomy (NCBI): domain Eukaryota; kingdom Metazoa; phylum Chordata; class Actinopteri; order Myctophiformes; family Myctophidae; genus Gymnoscopelus; species Gymnoscopelus braueri. The sequence continues at coordinate 5,795,997 of NC_137621.1, read as the reverse complement.
TTCCTGCGAATGTTTGCTTTATATGACATGCCCAGAATAGGGTACGGTTCATGTGGTTAGCACATTTTGCTGGGGTCCCCCTGAAAAACTAAAGGACCCCACTTTTTTTTAATTTTATTACAGAGTTTGAGAATCACATGTAGATCAACGACTGAACAGGAACCTGAAGACCACCTGGATCTCAATAAGTTTTAAGCACTCTTTATTTATTTTATTGCAAGTTGGCCGGTACTGAGGGTGTACCTCAGTACGAAGATTTGGTAGTAAAAGTATTAATGGGTTCACTGAAGCTGTGCAGTTAATTCTACTTCAGTATTAACTAATCAGAAGAATACTGATCTAACATTTAGAAGTAATTACTTTAGAAAATAATAGGGACTGCCTATCATTCAGCTCGCACCGCATCTTCTATGAGAGCTGCAATGTAAACAAACAACCGTCCCCCTGAAACAACCGAAACTAAAGGACCCCTAGTTTTGTATGTATTTATTTTTTTAATTAGAGTGAAAATCTGCAGACAGAGATTTGGAGACTCCTTAGGGTGTTGAGATGATACTGCTTATTACTATTATTTTTTTACATTTAGCTGATCAAAGTCCTCGTAAAAAAAAAATCTCTGCACTGCACACAGAGTGGGGGAGTGTTTACTAATGAATGACATTGTTTCAGTTCTTTAAATGTTGAATTTCTTCAAATACCAAATTGATTGATTCATGTACTTTATTTAGTAAGACATGAGAACAACAGTAAATGGAAGTACAGATTCACAATACAAGGTCTACTAAACTGAAAGACTCATTAAGCACTGAGCTTGTTTAAGATGAGATCCCCATACACACAAATCATGATGACATATAAGAGACAGACAGATATACACACTACTATACAGAATGTCATACAATCAGCTTACAGGTTACTGGTATGAACTATGAAGAGTGAAAAATATGTACAAGAGAAGAAAAAAATGGGGAGGGGGGGGGTAGGTTAAGACTTAGACAGGGGCCATTTTCGAAACACATGAGATGCACCAAACAGAATCAGTATATCAATCATGGTGTCTCTAGTTAGTTCTTAATTTGCCATATTGATCATTGGATCTCAATTTAGGGGTTGGGGACCTCCAGGGGTCCTCCCCAGCTAAATGATTGATAGTTAATCTATCTTCATCATTCCAACACGTTCAACTAAATACAGCAAGATAACTATTTTGAATTTGATCTGAATTTCACTGTGATCTCCGTACCTACAGTATAGGCCTATAGACAGTAAAGTATATGGTCCGACAATATTGGACTGAATCATTCCTACATAATATATAATAACTAATAATAATAAATATTCTTAGATTTGGGTTCCAGAGATAAACATCTTGTCAAATGGAGTTATGTGTTGTAATGCAAATATAATGTGGGGTCCTTGAAATTAGAGAGAATCATATGTAGATCAACGACAACCAAGTATAGATACTAGATACTAGAATGTGTAAATTGGGGGATACTTGGAGACAATGACACACCTGAAGTGTGTGTAGATTATAGTGCTGTGCCAAGTGGGCCGACCAGACACATTTAAAATGCAAATAAGACAACAATAAGGTATAGTAGTGTGTGTGTGCGTGTGCGCGTGCGTGTGTGTGTGCGCGCGCGCGCGTGCGTGTGTGTATCTTAGCTCCGCCCCCTTAGTAGCCTCATCTGAGACAATAAAAGCTTGACCTTCAGTTCAGATCAAACACACAACTCACAGTGAGGGAGGACAGACTGTCTTTCCACAGCTACAGGAGGCTCTGTCTTCACTTACACACCTCCTCCACCAGGGGGCGAAAGGCACTAGGAAGACAACAGTGCCTGGATCCTTCAGTGCGCATGTGTGAAACACTTAGTAAGGTTGTGTTGTGATCTTGGTGAAAAACGTGTCACAAAGGAGGTAAAAACGTGTCAGATGGAGTCTGTACGGCTGAAGATAAATGAACACATGACGTCGGTGGGAGAGGAGATATTGTGTGTTTTGGACAAACAGCAGCGTGGTGCTGATGTTTGTTGTGCGAAGCTTGTCAGAGTGTGTGTGTTGGAGCGCCTCAGTGCGGCTGCAGAGTTCATGTTCAACCTCTTCCAGAGAGAGATAGAGACTCTAGAAACTCTGCTGGAGAAACAAAACAAACTGATGGACATCGATCTACACACTGCAGGTATGTCTGTTACACACACAACATCAAACTACACACTGCAGGTATGTCTGTTACACACACAACATCAAACTACACACTGCAGGTATGCCTGTTACACACACAACATCAAACTACACACTGCAGGTATGTCTGTTACACACACAACATCAAACTACACACTGCAGGTATGCCTGTTACACACACAACATCAAACTACACACTGCAGGTATGTCTGTTACACACACAACATCAAACTACACACTGCAGGTATGTCTGTTACACACACAACATCAAACTACACACTGCAGGTATGTCTGTTACACACACAACATCAAACTACACACTGCAGTAGCCATGGTTCACATGACGCTTGTATACAAGCGTCATGGTGCCGAGTCCCCCTGGTCTAAAGTTGTGTTCGATTTTTTCACATTGCCATCTCTCACATAAACATAAACGTTCAGATTTCAAATATAAAGTGCTTACCACCGAGCCACGGATGTTACAAGGCGATGCGGACCGCGATGAGTACCCGTATCTCCCGTATTGTTCAATAAAAAGCATTTTAATCCCATCGCCGGCCATTTTCTCCAAATTGTCTCCGATACTTTCAACCATGCGACACTAATGGTTGGGAGGTGTATTGCACTCTGATACATTACAAAACAAAAAAAATCTAAAAAAGAAAATGGCCGGCGATGGGATTAAAATGCTTTTTATTGAACAATACGGGAGATACGGGTACTCATCGCGGTCCGCATCGCCTTGTAACATCCGTGGCTCGGTGGTAAGCACTTTATATTTGAAATCTGAACGTTTATGTTTATGTGAGAGATGGCAATGTGAAAAAATCGAACACAACTTTAGACCAGGGGGACTCGGCACCATGACTGTCATGGTATGACAGTCATGTTTCAGGGCTAACACTGCAGGTATGTCTGTTACACACACAACATCAAACTACACACTGCAGGTATGTCTGTTACACACACAACATCAAACTACACACTGCAGGTATGACACAGCATTTACATGGTGAGGTGTTGTTAGGTTCTTTGATGTGTACGCTGTATACGTAGTATGGCCTGCAGATTTTTTTATACGTTCAAAAACAGTTCGAAACGGCGTATCTGATACGTTGATACGCATCTGATACGCTGCACCCAGGAGTGGCTGGCTGGGGGCCGCAGCAATACAAACAGCAAGAATGTCGTCTGACTAGTCTAACTCTGAGATGAAGTCTTATCATGTGCGTGGCTATTGTTCTTGAGGTGATAATTAATGGCTACTGTCGAAGGAATTCACACATTTCAACGACCTGCCATTCACTTCATTGAACGTACGTCACTGAATTGAGTACTTCATTAGTATTCAAATTGCGCGTCATAGCACAGCAAAATCTTGAATCTTCAATACAGTTTGTGTCTTCAATGCCAAGTTAATACTATTCTGTAATAGATACATGAATGCTCGCTGTTAACACTGCTATTATATCTGATAAGCCTAACCAGCATTTGTTTATAACAATCCTTGCGCTTCTATGGTAATAAAAATAAATAAAAAATAAATGTATCCAAGGCTAAAAGCAGCTCCGAAGTGGTTGAGTTACAGGGTGATTAACATAGAAACAGTAGAAAATCAGTACAAAGCATATTGTAAGTGTAGCCTACTCAGTGTGTCACTGTGAAACTGGGCCTGAGTGGGCCTGGTCGAGTTTGTGCAGAGCAGAAACGCGCACGGAGCGTGCGCTTTTTGTTTTTTACATTAATCAATTATACGCACGTGCGTGCGGTGCGTGTGGGAGGAACTAGGGGGGGGAATTGTTATAGTATACCCTCCAAAAAAATCAAGAACACACCACTGGTTAGGTTATAGATCTGTTTTTGGGGATCATTGCTTGTAGATCAATAGACCAGCCATTAGGCTCCGTTTTGATGACTGAGTTTAACTTCCCCGTCCACACACCTATTCCCACACACCTACTTTTAAAGTTTAATGTTATACATATCTTTAGTCTCTATATATAGTCTAGTGACTAGTCCTTATTTATGTCACATCAAAGTCCTTATTATTAATTTCGTGCTGTATTCCTTCATTCCAGACCAGTGTGTGGAGTCCAGTCTGCAGGTGAAGATCGGTTCTCCAGACAGGACTGTTTCTATTAAACAGGAACCTGAAGACTACCTTGAACAGAAACCCAAAGACCACCTGGATCTCAGTAAGTTTTAAGCACTCTTTATTTATTGTATTGGTGAAAGTGGGCCGGTACTGAGGGTGTACCTCAGTGGGTGTACCCTCACTGAGTTACACTGAGGGTGTTCAGTATTAACTAATCACAAGACTCACTGATCTAACATTTACAAGTAATTACTTTAAAAAATAGGGACCGCCCCTCATTCAGCTCGCCTCACATCTTCTATGAGAGCTGCAATGTAAACACACAACGGCCACATTATTTTCAGCACAGACAGTGGCGTAACGCAGAATCGCGGGGCCTCCCCGTGGGAGTTTCACGTGAGGCCCACGTCCGCGCGCGGGTCTAATTCGGGTCTAATTCGGTTCTATTTGACCAATATAAATCAACTTTTTTCTTTTTTTTGCTGTAAAAATATTTTTATCAGCGCAGGCGGGGCCCCCCCTGCTGGTGGCCCCCCCGCATCGCTTGCTACCCCTCCGTTACGCCACTGAGCACAAAGCGCAGCAGAGTTTATTTACAGCTGAAGTTATTCCAACTACTAAAGACATAAAACAGGAAACAAAGGAAAATGAAGCAATTGTTGAACTGGACACTGAAGTGGATGTATGTGCACCAGCTTTTCATAAGGCAGAGGGAACACTGCATGATATCATGTTCTATAGAGTCTCATTGTATCTTTTTCCCTAGACTTCCTGCTCGCCCATGTGTGTAAAGAGGAGGTTTTCCCTGAAGAGGAGTGGAGCTCCAGTCTAGTCCAGGAAGAATCAAAACCTCCAAAATGTGAGAGGAGCCCCAGTCTGGTCCAGGAGGAACCACAACTTCCACGGATTAAAGAGGAACAGGAGGAGCTACTCCAAAGACCAGAAGAGGCTGATGGGTCAATGTTGACATTACTAGCAGTGAAAAGTGAAGATGATGATGAAAACACAGAGACAGAGCCTTTAGCCAGCACCTCAACTGAACACGTGAAAACACAAGCTGATGTAGAGCACTGTGGAAAATCACAACCAACTAGTGACCAGCTCCTCTCTTCACACTGTTCTGAATCAGACACTGAAGACAGTGATGAGTGGAAGGAGACTAGGGGAGATCAGTCAGCTTTAAACACACTGAAATCACACAAGACACAAACAGAGTCTGGCAAAATGTTTAATCAAAAGGTACATCTGATTCACACAGGGGAAAAGCCCTTTGCATGTACAGTTTGTGGTAAAGACTGTGTTAGCAAAAGTAAACTAAAAACACACATGAGGACTCATACAGGCGAAAAGCCCTTCTCTTGTACAGTTTGTGGTAAAGGCTGTTCTCATAAGGGTGGTCTAAAAATACACATGATGACTCATACGGGCGAAAAGCCTTTTTCTTGTTCAGTATGTGGTAAAGGCTGTGTTAACACATCGGTCCTAAAAACACACATGAGGACTCATACAGGCGAAAAGCCCTTTTCTTGTACAGTTTGTGGTAAAGGCTGTTCTCGAAAGGGTGATCTAAAAAGACACACAATGACTCATACAGGCGAAAAGCCCTTTTCTTGTTCAGTATGTGGTAAAGGCTTTGTTACCACAAGTCATCTAAAAAGACACATGGGGACTCATACAGGGGCCTCTAGCCTTTAGTTAAAGCTAGTCACACAGACACATATATGATCATTCAGTCTTATCCAGGATGACAAAGAGAATGATACTAAAGCAGAGGCATTACATAATCTGCCAATAAATAAAATAAACATTAATAGTTTCTTGTGATGGATTTTTATTTCTCTTTCTCTTATTTTCTATTCAACATGATGGAATTAAATTTTTCTTTTTACATGTATTTATCTTTATAGCTTTATTCCCTCCAGCTCATTTACTTATTCAGTTACTGGTAGTACTATATGAGCATCACTGTGTCTGTCCACATTTGCCAGGATTTAACAAGTCATATTCATTCATATTCATGCAATAATTATTATATTCATTGGTATGCAGTAAATAATTGTGCAGTAAAGTGCTGACAAACTGCTGAGTTTGTGTAGTCACTCTGTGTTGACATGTGTGTTGTTTAGATTGTTTCAATATAATAGTACATAATATGGTAGATGCCAGGGAGACAATGTACATTGTCACCTAGTTTGATTACGTGTTTATATTCTACAGAGTTTTGTGTCTTTATAGAGGTCTTTTTATAGACTCAGATCCCCTTTCATCCCATGGGATTTTGCTTTAATAATTAAAGTATTAAAGCATCAGCATTGTACAATCCAGTCAATTAACCCTTTAAGACCGGGAACGCATCTGTGTCATTTTAGATTTCTTTGGCTATTCAAAAATAGCAGATATACAATATATATAGATAGATATACATATACTATTTTTGAAAAATCTTGAAAATATATTTTTTAGATTTTTTTCAAAAAACTGTTAGGATTTAGAAAATATTTAAGAATTGCCTCAGGTCTTAATAGGTTAAATGCCCCTGACACGTTTTCAAGTTTAATGGCCACAGGTAGGGAATGACCTCCTGTACAACACAATACAATACCAGATAATAATGTAAAATACAAAATAACACTGTGCGAGATACATAAAGGTAGAGGCAGGCAGAACAGCAGTATTATATATGTTACAGGACGATTGAATAACCAGGACGATTGAAGAAGGAGCGCTTGTTTTCAGGCAATTCTGTAAAACCAACGCTAGAGGGCAATGCAAGCCAGACTAGAGGGAGGGTGTGTGTGTGTGTGTGTGTGTGTGTGCGTGCGCGTTTGTACGCATGCACACACATGCGCACGCATGCACACACATGCGCACGCGCATGCACGCGCACGCGCATGCACGCGCACACACGCATTGTTTTAGTTTCTCCCTGAGAGACACACACACACACACACACACACACACACACACACACACACACACACACACACACACACACACAGTGATCCATGAAAATAACTATTCTGTCCCTATCGGTTTACAACTCGGACGGCGCTGTGTCGACTATCAGAGCATCGGCCGGTGGCGCGCCTCCTCGGCCTCAAGCTCTGCTGAGTCGGCGCGCCTCCGTCATGGACAATAACTATTATCACGTGCGTGTGAACGCGTGTTCAGCGTTCCCCTAGCGTAGCTTCCTGGTTGCTACGTGGGGGGGAACAACAACAGACAGGTCCGCGTCGCATCAAAGCCCCGCCTCGCCCCAAAGCCCCGTGCCTAAAAACGAGCGCTCTGTCTTCAATCGTCCTGGCTATTCAATCGTCCTGTGACATATATATATATAAAGTATAGGCTACATTATATCGGTGGGAAGGAATGATCATCAGTGAGTGATGATCAGACCATCAAGTGTGAGTGGTTACCATTTAAAGGGATAGTTCACCCCCAAAATGACTTTTCTTTCTATCTATTAGTCACCCCATGGAGACTTGCATTCATGGATATTTTTTTGTCGCATTCCTAAGCCAATACTTTGATGACCGGAGCGGTTCTGGTAGGAGACACAAAGAGTCTCCTTTGTGTCTCCTACCGGAACCGCTGCCTACCAGTCCGCTGGTCTTCAAATTATTGGCTTAGGAATGTAAAAAAAATTAAAAACAAATATCCATGAATTCATGTCAATGAATTCATGGGGTGATTAATCCATAGAACAAAAGGTGTTTTTTTGGTGAACTATCCCTTTCAAATCAGTGGAGAGGATGGGATGAATAGTTGAATGGTCTCTATGTGATGTCTGCTAGAATCGCTGCATCGACAGCAAGATACAATCAAGTATACTTATTTACCTAATCAGGTCCAAATGCTGTGTAATATTATAATTAACTGGGTTGGGTACACAACACACTTAACTGGAGTCACATCAGCCTTCATTTCCACATGAACATTTGGAATTGAAGGCTGTTGTGTCAGAGCCCAAAACTTCTGGCTTGAACATTAAGTAAGTAAGACAAAGTAAGTCATTACACATAGGCTAACTGAACTTAGCCTGGTAAACCCTCCCTCCGGAAATCTAATTTCCATTTGATTCCAGGAGTGAGTCTGGCCTGATGGCTTGTAGGCTATGGGCGTTTCTAGTGCATTACCAAAAAACCGAGCCTATCAGCGTCGTCGCACATCGTTCTGTGATTGACAGCGACAGTTGGCCAATCAGGTGGCGAGTTCGAGTGAGCCCGAATGGCACCGAGTGCAGCCTGAATGCAGCCGACAAAACACGAACGGCAGCCATCTTTTCTGTCCGTTTTTTTTACTTCAAAAAGCTCTCAAACTTCTATTTTGAGGCACGGAATTTACTTATAAGATATCGTTTGGATAGAATTTAGTTGTTTAACTTCATATATGTGGTCAATTAATCATGACAGGGCCTATTTAAAAATACAAATGTAGAGAACCGGCAGGGGCGGGCAGTGACACGCATGTATCCGAATAAGGCAACCCATTTTGGGCATGGCCGTCTCAAAAGTCCCGTTGCGTCACATTAGTCTGGTGAACTGCTGATTGGCTGAAGGGGAAAAAAGATCATTGGCTGAATGGGTTGTCAGTCAACGGTATTACTCCCGCCCAACTCCAGCCCACATCCAATATTGCAGAATGGGCGATCAGGCCAGACTCACTCCTGGAATCAAATGGAAATTAGATTTCCGGAGGGAGGGTTTACCAGGCTAAACTGAACTGAGCAAGAGCCACATACACACATATACACCGTAACCTGTCACAATGCACAATTAACTTGAGCCACAACACAACAGACCTCTAGCATTAACTTTAAAGGAAATTAAAAACTCATTCATATAGTCTAATGGAAGAGACCAAGGGACACATACAATGTAACCTGTCACAGCTGTCACAAACATGATTCATTGCCAACCAGTCATCAGACCCCAACATGACAGAGTAACAAGTAAATAGAGTAACAGATTGAATCATATTACAGCATACATACAACACAAGCAGCAGCAGCAAAACTAACATGTTCCTACTAGGTAGTGATGTGACGTTCATGATCGATTAGTTCAAAAGAACTAGTTAATTTCCCGCGAAACTGTTACGTTCACGAGCGACGTAAAAAAAAACGCTCCCGCGATGGTGTTTTACACACATTATAAAACATACATTAACCACTTTAGCCCTATTTTATACCTAGGCTATTTGAAAATAGCAGATCTACAAGCTCACAACGCGTCGCATCGCGACGCGTTGTGAGCTTGTAGATCGGCTATTTTCAAATATGTTAGTAGCCTACTTTTACTTTTGGTAGTTTAAGTATATTTTGATGCCAATACTTTTGTACTTTTACTCAAGTCAATTTTGAACACTAGACAATAGCGCTACTGAACGAGAACGTGAATGAATCATTTGAACGAATCATTGCCGTGAACGTGAACGAAATCGTTCGCTCACTGAAATTAACTTTTTTTCCCACCACTAGTTCCTACCTTGAGCCGTCTTCTACTTGACTTCATCAGTTGTGTAGGACGTGACGGCTTGCAGGGTCAAACTTTGGAACTCATGGATAGAGAGATAGAGCCCCCCCCTCTCTAGGTGGTCCTCAGACAAGCCCTTCAGACCTGGAGCTGCGTCTTCATGTCTTCTCCATCCTCCATACATCTGGCCAGCTGGCCGATACTCTCCAACCCTACATTTTATGGTGCAAAACCACATAGGAAACAAGTGTTTCGTTATGCTTTTATCCCAAATCAAATACGTCCACATAGGTGGGTGTTAGCCTGGTAAACCCTCCCTCCAGAAATCTCATTTGTATTTTATTTGAAATCAAATGGAAATGAGAATTCCGGAGGGAGGGGCTTTACCAGGCTAGGTGGGTGTGGGACGCCCACATGATTGATGCCTGTGTGTTGGCTCCTGTATATAGCACAAGTTTACGATATTCAATTAAGTAAAGTTAAAAGTATTGGCATCAAAATGTACTTAAAAAGTCAAAATACTCATTATGCCAGAATGTCAAGTGTTGTGAATGGTCAAATATATAAAAAATATTTTGAAAATAGCAGATCTACAAGCTCAGACATGCTCAGACGCTTTGTGAGCTTGTAGATCGGCTACTTTCAAATAGACAAAAGTATATAGGGCTGAAGTGGTTAATGTATGTTTTGTAATAATAATCTAAATCTACAAAGTAACTAGAAACCTAAGTTTTCAAATAATTGCAGTGGAGTAAAAGTACAATATTTGGAGCTGAGATGTAATGGAGTAGAAGTAAAAGTATTGAAAATTGATCCTCCAGTACTCCAGTAAAGTAAAAAATACTTCAGTATTTACTTTACTTGAGTACATGTACTTAGTTACTTTACAGCACTGCCAGAAATGTAGAACATGGAAGCAGGATGTTACACAATAACTTTGGTCCATGTCATTCTGCTGTTACCCCCCCCCCCCCCCCCATCTCCTCTGTCTGCTGCATCTCTACCAAAAACAGCCTGAAATGTTTAAGATGAGGGCAAACTAAAGACCAGGAGACAGTTTACTATAAGTAACACATTGATTGAAAATAGGGGGAAACAATTAGCCTAACTGTACAAACCAAGCTAAAAGCTCATAAAACGAACACACTAATTTGATCTGCACAAAACGTTTAAAAAAAGTTTAAAAACAACAATCTATTGATGGGAGAGTGAATTTACCATGCTTGATGAGCGCATGTCTCAAGTTGTTTGCGGTGCAGCTGCAATGTTAACGAGGTGGGAGGGCACTTGACATCATCACTGCATCAGTCAGTTTTACTTTCACTATTCACGTGCTGGGACCAGTTGCACCACCTCACACTAAGTTCAAACGTAGCCTAGTTATAGCTTAAATGGCTTTTAAAAAAGCCATTTAACCCATTTAGCCGGGAAAGTATTTGTCATTTTTAGATTTCTTTGGCTATTCAAAAATAGCAGATCTACAAGCTCATAGGCGGCACCGAGTGCCGCGCTATGAGCTTGTAGATCTGCTATGTTTTGTTTTTTAATGTGAAAATTTGTGCTAATCTTTAAATATATATATATATTTTTTTTAAATGTATATTCAACGATTTGCACAAATGTTCACGATTTTTCAAAAAATAGCAGATCTACAAGCTCATAGCGCGCGCTATGAGCTTGTAGATCTGCTATTTTTGAATAGCCAAAGACATCTAAAATGACAGAGATACTTTCCCGGATTGAATGTGTTTAAGCTATAACTAGGCTTAGTGTGAGGTGGTGCAACTGGCCCCAGCAGCTGAATAGTGAAAGTAAAACTGACTGATGGCAGTCATTATGAATAATAATAATTATGATAGAGAAATGTTTATTATTTGTCTAAATGTTCTTCTTGATAAGGGCCACGGGTCTTGGGCAGTGGTGTAAAGTAACTAAGTAAGTAAATCAAAGTTTTAGTAACTCCACTCCACTGCGCCCCCTACAGATTTTGTTAATAAAAAAGTTCCATTGACCAAATCTGTAGGGGGCGCAGTGGAGTTTGTTCCCCATCCGGTGGAATATTTTCTATTCTGGCCATAAAGTGTATTTTAGACAGGAGGTGGGGGCCCACTAGGCTTTCTTAAAACCGCCTTTGTTTTAGTGAGTAGCGAAAGCGTATTTGTGTTCAGGCAATGGCCTAAAAGTAACATAGCGTTAAGGAGAACTCCTTCTAAAGCTATGGACCAGAGCTATAAGTCTACGGCAGTGTTTGTGCCTGAAACCTGCTTCTAGGGAGTGTTCAGCAACCTGCATTTCTTTCCTTTTTTTCCCTTTTCTGTTTTTGGGTCCCATGAGTCCCTTCCTAGAAATATAGCCTACAGCATTGGTTCTCAAAGTGGGGTTTGGGGACCCCCAGGGGTCCTTGAGGGAGTTCCAGGGGGTCCCCAGCTAAATGATGGATAGTTAGGAACCAAATGGACCCTTATGGGTCTGTAACTCTGAGTGTACAAATGGATTTGGTTCCATTTGTATACTCTCAGAGTAGGCTAATTTGTACACTCTCAGAGTTAAATGAACATTGATTTTACAATATAAATTGGGGTCCCAGAGATAGAAATGCCATAAAATAGGGGTCCGTAGCCTTATGCATGCCAAACTGGGGGTCCTTTAATTAAAATGGTTGAGAATTGACTGCTAGAGCTGTAAAAATCATCTCTTATGGGGGGTCCGTGGCATATCTTTTCAAATGGGGGTCCGTGGGCTAATAAGTGTCAATTTGGGGGTCCTTGACATGAAAAAGTTTGAGAACCACTGGCCTACAGTAACTGTAGGCCACATTTACTCGAGTACTGTACTCAAGTAAATGTTACTGTCAACTACTGGCCAATAACACATAATTCGTTTTGAGTCTTAAAGGATGTGTAAGTGATATAAAACAAGTTGAAGCTCTCTGCATAACCATTGCTATATACAGTAAACATTATCAGTGTCACCTGTCACAGTTCCACCTGTTACCACTGGATGGCAGCGAAGCTCCATGATAGCAAAGCCTGTTCATGTTTTATGTTGCTGCTAAACATCTCCAGTACTTCTTCCACTGACACACATCACTGTCTGGATCTTACAGTCTATGGTCTGGATGGGACAGTCACACTGTCTGGATGCAGTGGTGGGAAAAGTACTCAAATGTTTTACTTAAGTACTGGAAGTACTTTTAAGTGAATAAAATAAACATTAATAGTTGCTTGTGATAGTTTCTTGTGATGAATCTTTATTTTATCTTGTGTGTGGATCTTATTTTCTATTCAACATGATGAATTTCATTTTTGTATTTGTTTTTTACATTTATTTATCTTTATAGCATTATTCCCTCCAGCTCATTTACTTATTCAGTTACTGGTAGTACTATATGAGCATCACTGTGTCTGTCCACACTTGCCAGGATTTAACAAGTCATATTCATTCATATTCATCTAATACTTATTATGTTCATTGATATGCAGTAAATAATGGTGCAGTAAAGTGCTGACAAACTGTTGGGTTTGTGTAGCTGTTCACAGTGTGTTGACATCTGTGTTGTTTAGATTGTTTCAATATAATAGTACATAATATGGTAGATGCCAGGGAGACAGTGTACATTGTCACCTAGTTTGATTACATGTTTATATTCCATGTCTTTATAGAGGTGTTTTTATAGACTCAGATCCCCTTTTATCCCTTGGGATTTTTAAATCATTAAGGTATTATTAAAGCATCTGCCCTGTGCCTAAATAAAATAGCATATCATTTGTGTTTTGAGAGGTGTTAGTGTGTCTTTATATAATGCTTTCACCAAAAACAATAATAACTTTGGTCAATAGGTGGCAGTGTAAGCCCATGGTATTAACCTGTCTTGCCTTCTGAGATTGTCATTGAGGTAATCTACAGGTTGAGCATGTCCAATAGATTGTGCTGTTGTCTAACAGTATGGAAAGACATCTCTGTTCTTGTTTCCATATGTAAGATATAGCATGAAAATGTATTAGTTTAGAACTTTTAAAATCCCAGATTGGGCAAACTATGATACACCTCAATCATTTCAATCTGTAAATGAGGTTTAGAACTTTAACGATTAATTTACTTGATCAGAGAGCATCACATGTTCTGTCTTTAACATCAGGCTGTTAAGCAGGTATCGTGGCTTAGCTGGTGAAAGCGCCTGTCTTGTAAACAGGAGATCCTGGGTTCAAATCCCAGCGGTACCTCAAAGAGCAAGCACTGATGTATATTGTTATGGTTTTCTACTCACTACATTTTTATTTTATAAACCTCTTGTGATTATTTAAGACAGGCAATTGAATTGTTGCATGCAACAATTCAAGGTAGAAGATGAGTTGCTCTGATCAAGTAAATGAATCGTTAAAGTTCTAAACTAATGCATTTTTCATGCTATATTTTACATATGGAAACAAAAAAAAACAAGAACAGAGACGTCGGAAAATGATGCGCTGTGATTGGCAAGTAGTCACTTTGATAGGCAGTTTGCCTTCCCAAAAATGGAGCCCGCAGATACAGACGCCCCAGAGTCAGAGGAGGCTTCTACATTTATATGTCTATGAACAGCACTGGGTACCATTTGTATTGTCTTTAGTATGACCCGACTGGGGAATCAAACCCCAACCTCCCAATCTATGGGCAGAATCTCTAAACACAAGGCCACTGAGCTACCAATCTGCAGGAAACTCATCGTCAAATAAAAAAGAAAAACAGCGTCCCCAGTGTTTTTCACTTTTGCATTTGACTCTGGGGGGTGATGATTAACTAGACCTATGCGGCTGGAAACCGGCGTTTGGTCTCTGCCCTCAGCCCTCCACTTCCGGTGGTGCGCCTATGTTTTCATTCCCACTAACAATATTTCTCCACGGAACACTAACACCACTTCTCCCAGAGAACATGGATCGTTTTGGTTATAAGCCCACTTGTTTCTATGATGAAAGAACAAGTTAAAATGTTACTAACTTTCCGTGGTTTTGTCGGCTCCGAGGACGCTATTGTTAAATGAGTTTCGGTTTGTTTCCAGTGGGAAGCGAGCAGCACACATGTAAATCCCGCCCACTACATTTGATTGGGTAAAGCGCGGCCTGCTTCCTGATCTGAAGGCACGCCCACTTGCAAGCTAACGCGCACACGTTCTGAACGGGGCTACCGACAGATTCAGTAGCGCAGCTCTGAATCTGTTCTTGAGAGATTACTGAGCTATACGAAATACTGTGAGTCACGCCCTCCATTCACACATACATACATAAACAGCCAAATATTAACACAACATGACCTCCAATCATACCACCACTCAGTATAGTCACTATTAAGACATCATTTCCTTCATGGTTCACAATACGGCCAAATGTAACGGATCCATGAAGCTGTGTGTGTGTGTGTGTGTGTGTGTGTGTGTGTGTGTGTGTGTGTGTGTGTGTGTGTGTGTGTGTGTGAGACACTGCATTGGGATTGATTTCCATTTGTCTTCATAAAGGGCTTCATTGTAAGCATGCTGACGTTAGCAATCCCATGTGTGTGTGTGTGTGTGTGTGTGTGTGTGTGTGTGTGTGTGTGCGTGCGTGCGTGCGTGCGTGCGTGCGTGCGTGCGTGCGTGCGTGCGTGCGTGCGTGCGTGTGTGTGTGTGTTCCGTGTGTGTGTGTGTGTGTGTCGGTGTGTGTGCGTGCACTGTGGGCTAGGAGAAATGTCCTCACAGATATAGTAGAATGTGTGAACCACTGCAATACATTGTGAGGATCAATTGAGCCACAGTCCTCACAGGAGAAATGGTTGTTTTTTAAATCACTTGTTCGATTTAGACTTGAGTTATGAGAAGAACCAGCAGCGCATGCGCACTAGACTACCTAGACGACTATCTCAGAAGGCAAAACAGGTTAATACCATGTTCTGGCACTGCCACCCATCGACCAAAGTTATTATTGATTTTGATGAAAACATATAAGGTACTCAACCTGAGTTTGAAACGTAAATTAAAACACAAACACTCCTCAAAACACTGTGAAACACTGTTGGGCAAACTATGATACACCTCTATCATTTCAATCTGTAGGTGAGGTACTCTTCACCTACACAAAAATGTGCTACTCATTCTGGAGTCTACAAAGTGCTTTAGAGTCTCATGCTCTACTGACTGAGCGAACCAGGCCTGCTTTAGCCTTTACAAAGCTATTTTTTGCTATTTTTGACAGTTTTGGACATATGAGGTTTCCACCCAACAGAGCAGATATGTAGGTCACAGGACTCCCAGCAAGCACTTCTCACTTGAAAAAAACACATTAATTATTTTAGTTAGCAGTTAATTAGCAGTGAAGATATTCAAACGTGGAGAGAGAGGGTTTTATTCATTAAAACTTTGACCGTAATAAAATAAAATAACCACCACCACCACAAAACTCTGTTTAATTCATATTGGTCATAATTATTATTTTATCTCCTCAACATGAGGCAAAAAAGTCTTATTAGCTCGTATTAGTCATAATTATGTATTTTATGATAGTCGTAATGATCTACCAATTTATCTTTCGCTCTGTCTCTTTCTCTCTCTCTCTCCTCTCCCTTTCTCTCTCCCTCCCTCCCCTTTCTCCCCCCCCCCACCACTCTCTCTCTCTCTCAATCAGACCTCTCAGCTTCCATAAAATGACAGTAATAATCAGGTTATTTCTCATCAGTCATAAATAATGTTATAAAATCTCTCTCTCTCTCTCTCTTTCTCGCACGCACGCACGCACGCACGCACGCACGCACGCACGCACGCACGCACGCACGCACGCACGCACGCACGCACGCACGCACGCACTCACTCACTCACTCACTCACTCACTCACTCACTCAATTATCATACAAAGCAGATAATCATGTCATTTTATTTTAGTCATAAATAATGACAAATTCACAGTGTTCATGAAACCTCTGCTCAACTCTGTCTGTCTGTCTGTCTGTCTGTCTGTCCCTCTCTTTTGTGCAAGTGGGGGTTGGGTTCTCTTTGTGCCAGGAATGAATGATTCTCTCTCTCTCTCTCTCTCTCTCTCTCTCTCTCTCTCTCTCTCTCTCTCTCTCTCTCTCTCTCTCTCTCTCTCTCTCTCTCTCTCTCTCTCTCTCTCTCTCTCTTCTCTCTCTCTCTCTCTCTCTCTCTCTCTCTCTCTCTCTCTCTCTCTCTCTCTCTCTCTCTCTCTCTCTCTCTCTCTCTCTCTCTCTCTCTGGTAGATAAGCACATAGGAGGGTGTCAGCTTCCAGCGTCGTGTCCATCCATCTTGCCAGTAGTCAGCTCTGTGCTGGCCGTACCAGAGGAGACTCTGTCTGTACCCTGTTCATTCATTCATTCACTGTGAACTAACCAACCCACTGACAGAGAGAGAGAGAGAGAGAGAGAGAGAGAGAGAGAGAGAGAGAGAGAGAGAGAGAGAGAGAGAGAGAGAGAGAGAATAGTTAAAGCAATGAAGGACGAGTTAGGGGGATTGAGGGAAAGAGAGGGAGGAGAAAGTGAGAGTAAACGAGGAAAAGGGGAGGCAAAGGGGATACAGAGGGGGGGGGAGAAAAGAGGGGTGAGTGGGAGAGAGAGAGGGAGAGAGAAAGAGAAAGAAGGTAGAAAAGTAGAACCAAGAGAGAGGCTTAATCAAAGAAAATGAGAGTACTTAGGGAAAGAAAGAAAGAAAGAAAGAAAGAATTGGTTGGTTGGTTGGTTGGTTGGTTGGTTGGTTGGTTGGTTGATTGATTGATTGATTGATTGATTGATTGATTGATTGATTGATTGATTAATGATGGTATCGGCAATATCGTCCTTAAAATCTAAAGCTGCAAACTAAAGTTGTCAAATTGACATACTCAAGTAAGGTAAAATAACATACAAATGTTAACTTTTTTTGAGTACTTGAGTAAATACACTTCCACCATGCCCATGTCCCCTCTCCATTCCACATGGGTAAATGTTTCCCAAACAGTGGGTCGGGACCCATTTGTGGGCCGTCGAGCAATTTTTTATGTGAGTATTTATGTATTTTTCGGAAAAATAAATTTAAACATTTAATATACAAATTTGACACATTTTAAAATAAACAAACACAAATAAATAAATAAATAAAACAAGCTTGTAGATCGGCTATTTACACTAGTTTGGGTCACGGTGAGACATCACATTTCTCTTTTGGGTCTCAAGCTAAAAAGATGGGAACCATTGTGTTAAAAATAGCAGATATACAAGCTCGTAGCGCGGCACCGAGTGCCGCGCTACGAGCTTGTAGATCTGCTATTTTTGAAAAATTGTGATTTTTTTTTTAAAAATATTTTTTTCAAAAAACTGTTTTTTTTTAAAGAATCGGACTCAGGTCTTAATGGGTTAATGAGTCTCCGTCAGAGCCAGAGAGGCACAACAAAACCACAGAGTCTATTTCACAGCATCTGGACAAAGACACAGTGTGGCGACAATAAGCTCAATGAGCAACAAACACACACATTAAGAAAATAAGCCATCATTACATCAGTAAATAAGGCAATCATTTCAGGCCATAATCATGCAGCCCCACCACAGAGCCAATCAAAGTGTGCGTGCACGACTCCAAAGCATTCTCTTATTACTTTTCTTATTATTGTCTCTCTCTCTCTCTCTCTCTCTCTCTCTCTCTCTCTCTCTCTCGTTTTTTTTGCATTTTGCAATTTAGCAGCGGTGTCATGATTGAATGTTTTTATAACCTTATGTTGACTGCTGGATTAGGAGATCCAAGGACACACCGGGTGCGCGCGTGTGTGTGTGCGTGTGCGTGTACGTGTGTGTGTGTTATGAGGCTGTAAAGTGAGTCCAGACCAAATGAAACTCGCGGTCCTTGAGATGGAGAGACAGATGCTGGGCTAAATGTCAGAGATGAGGAGCAGAGATGGAGATTGATCGGGTGGGGGTGGGGGTGGGGGTGGGTGTGGAGGTGGAGGACAGAGAGCTGTGTGGAGGACGAATGGGAGAGAGGATAGAGGATAGATCAGGGGTCTTCAACATTTTTCAGCCCAAGGACCCCCTGGCTGAGAGAGAGATGAAGCAGGGACCCCCGCTGCTCTCTAGACTGACCTATCTGAACTCTCTCAAGCTGACCTCTGGGTCACCAGGCTTTCCACAACAAGGAGGAAAGTGTTTTCATTACAAACTGACCAGTTGAAGAATACCAAATAAAGGATTCCAAGAACTGCTTGTCAAAGAAACGTGTCGGATTAATCAAATTCATTTAATCTGGTTGAGGGCTGTCATTTGAGAAGAGACCGTTTTATTGTTAGTTTCCGCTCGCCTGATCAGGGGCGGACTTAAGGATCTGGAGGCCCCAGGCGAACGGTAGTATGAGACCCCCTCCACAGATTATTTTTTAACAGAATAGATGTAATTTCCAGTATTCTGGTGCATTTTGGGAGTTTGATACTTTTATCAGACTTTACTAACATGGGATCCATTAAAAAGCTAAAAGTAGGGCTACAGAAATGTATTTTATTTTTTTCATGAGGCCCCCTAACTCTTGAGGCCCCAGGCGGTCGCCTAACCTTGCCTACAGTTAAGTCCGCCACTGCGCCTGATGATGCAAACGTTATATCCTCTCTAGTAGGGCTGTGCCAATTTCACGAAACGATACGATATTGGACTCACAACATCGATACGATACGATATATGGCACTTTTTTAATATGAAAATATATGGGGGGGAAAAGCTTATGAAAATATATGGGGGGGAAAGATGTTGTTTTTACCATATTATCATGAACATTAGTGAGGACAAATTATATGAAGATAGTTGGGTGAGGTGGTCCTTGAACAAAATACATTTATTTTTCATTTTCAGAAATATCTACAATCTCATCAAAGGCATCGCGTTGTGACACGTTGTGAGCTTGTAGATCGGCAATTTTCACCTTCCTCTACAGCTGCCAAACTCCAGTGGGACATTTTCAGGAGGAAATCCACATGCGCGCGCTCTCTCTCTCTCTCTCTCTCTCTCTCTCTCTCTCTCTCGTCTGTTTCTGCATCATTTTCCAGTAGTGAGAGGCTGGAGGTGGAGCAGGGGTCACACATCGCCTGGAGAGCCACCGGAGGAAGGAAATAATGAGTGTGTGTGTGTGTGTGTGTGTGTGTGTGTGTGTGTGTGTGTGTGTGTGTGTGTGTGTGTGTGTGTGTGTGTGTGTGTGTGTGTGTGTGTGTGTGTGTGTGTAGCAGCAGGACTGACAGCTCTCCAGAGACAAGCTGTAGAAACCCATTAGAAACAGCTGGAACTGCTCCTCTTCCTGTCTCTGTGGGATCATCACACACGCACACGCACACGCACACGCACACACACACACACACACACACAGAAGGCTTTGCTCTCTACTCCTTCCCTACGGAATAGTCACAGGTCTACAACTGTTTTCTCCTCTCCCCTCCCCTCCTCTCCTCTCCTCTCCTCTCTTCTCCTCTCCTCTCCCCCCCCCTCTCCTCTCCTCTCCTCTCCTCTCCTCTCCTCTCCTCTCCTCTCCTCTCCTCTCCTCTCCTCTCCTCTCATCATGTCTCCAGAGTCACCTCAATTATAAAACAAGATGGCGGCTCCACTGTAGTCTTTCTCGCCTCTCTCATAAAGAAAACGTAAATCCCCCCCGACGACAAACCATCCTGTCCTTGGAAGACCTCATGCAGTTCTTGACGAATCACGTTGTTTTGTTTTTCGGTTGCACAACATGGCGTGCGCTACATTAGGTAGGTAGGTGGGGAAGAAGAAGAAGACAATTGTGATGCCTTTAAAATAATTCATGGCAAGCTCTGCTCAAATTGTCCCCGAAGAAACAAACAAACAAAAAAACAACTGTCGAAAAAAATCTTCTTTCATGTTGATCCAGAAGTGTCCTTCAGCGCTTGGAAACAAGTCGACAGAAGGCTGTTTGTTGTGATTCAAACACAAAGTGTAATACACTCCCCTCTCTCTGCGTTATATTATTTGAAGATCACACATAAAAACAAGAGAGTGCACAGTAAGCATGTCTGATAGTGTCCATATTATACAGCACTGAACTGGTTTGTTTCTGTGCAATTAGTCTACTGAGCGGCCTCAGGTCTTAAAGAGATAGTTCACCCAAAAATGATCTTTTTTTCTATCAATTACTCACCCCATGGAGACTTGGATTCATGGATATTTCTTGTTTTTTTGTCACATTCCTAAGCCAATAATTTGATGACCAGGAGCCGGAACCTATTTGACCAGGAGCACACGCAGGCACACACATAGATTTAAAACTACTTTAAATTCGCACCTCAACAAAGTTTTCAAAGGCTCCCGACTCACGCCTAGCGAATTAACATAGGAATAAGCCTAGATGCATATCAAGTGTCCATTGTGTGACTTGCAGTGTAGGTGTTTTAAGCGACGTGCGCGTCGCGTCATTGAAATAGAGTGCAAGAACATACCAAATGAGCATTGCATGCCTGGACACAAAGGAGACCCTTATTGTCTCCAACCGGAAACCGCTGCCGGCCATCAAATTATTGGCTTATTAGGAATGCGACAAAAATTAAACAATATCCATGAATTCAGGTCTCCATAGGGTGACTAATCGGGGGGCTATATGGCTATCCGGTGGTGCAAAAAGTGGAAATTTAACAAGTGTCATTACAAATTAAACATTCTTTCAAAAAACACAACATGGGGAAAGGCAAAGGATTGTAACACCGGCAGTATCGTGTTAAGGTGCCCACAAGCATCTGAATGAAGTCTCAAAGTCACAGAGTCAAACGTGAGAGCGATGAGAATGGATGTTGTTGCAGTGAGAGGAAGAGGAGGTCACAGTTATTGCAAGGTTAGCAGTAAATGTTGCATCAGTTATCTCTTAGAAATACAGTCAGCCCCGGGGCTGTGATGTCCCAGCCTCACATGCCCTCTGGATGGATCAAATAAGGATGTCTTCACTTTGTACTCTGGCCCCAGTGCTGGAATTGTACCAACACTGCCCCCTTGTGTCAGGGTATTTAAGCTCCTTCCCTCTCTGTGTCTGAGAGATGAATGAGCATTCCTCAACACTTTGTCTACTTAAATACCCTAACACTAGGGGGCAGTGTTGGTACAATTACAGCACTTACAATTACAGCACTGGGTGTGACATGCTTAACCTATTTAGAGAGGGGGGGAAATCGGTGTAATTTCTTTGGCTATTGAAAAAAAGCAGATCTACAAGCTCATAGCGCGGCACCGAGTGCCGCACTACGAGCTTGTAGATCTGCTATTTTTGAAAAAGTGTGAACATTGGTGCAAATCTTTGAATATGTATATATATAAATATATATATATATATATATTTTTTAAAGCAAACATTTGTAACTCAAATCTTTGCTTCTGGGGATTCTACTAATGTCTCCTAAATCCAGTTTTCTGAAAGTCAGTGGTGCTCAAACGTTTTCATGTCAAGGACCCCCACATTTATATGCATTTGGCCGCGGACCCCCCCATCTCAAAATATTTAGTTCCGGGGACCCCCCACGAAGCAAAGATCTGAGTGGCCTAACACGTATCCATCTGGGGGTCCTTGGCATGTATGTCTGTTTATGTTGGTCTTAATGGCTTCCTGTGTAACAACAACAGCTCTCGGGCATGTAAGGCTGCAAGGGGCCGGTCATGCCTTGGAATCCTCCAGAGAGATCCTCTCTGTCATGGTTTATATGCTACACTGTGTTCCATATTGCAAAGTCCCAGAGGCTACAATTCATACCGTATCGTCTCTGTCGTGTGGAAACCTCATATATTTATGTTCATAACTGTTACTTTTCAGGATTCAAATTTGAAAAAACAGCAAAAGTAGATCTACAAGCTCGAAACGCGTCGCTGCGGATGTTCAGTGGTTTCCCACTAGATGGTGCTGTTCGCCAACCCGCAATCACCTGCACCATCTGACTCCCTCAAGAGGCACAGAAGCATCAAAACCACGTGGTCGCAAAAAAAAACAGCACGTCCACTTCCGTGTAAAAGAAAAAGAAAAGAAAAGGACTTTTTTCTCTGCTTTCTGTTGTTGTTTTCGGCGAAAACCCCCTCATTCAACTGCCCACAACTATGGAATGGAGCAGCGCGGCGTTACAATTTTCTTTGTCCGGGTCTACGAGACCCCCTACGCCTTTTAGAGCGAATCGGCGGGTCGATCGTTGTGAAACATAATATTCTAAGATTTTTCACAGGTTAGTGAAAACACTCGCTCGCTGGCAGGGGCAACATAGACCATGTTTTAAAGGATCTACACCATGAATTTAAAAAAAATATTTTATATTTAATATCATATGGTGTATGTCCCTCAAACCTTTTTCAAAAGGTTTGAGCCCAAATCATCACTCAGATATACTCATCCCAAGTCAATTGTCTCTGGCTTATACAGCACTTTCAGCTGCAATACCAAAACGTCCTCTTGGGCAGGGGGGGGCTACTGAGCAATTATGTCTGGCCAGCATCAATGCAATGGCAATGCAAGTGATGTCACTTGCATTGCCATTCTGAAATGGCCTGTTCAGACACGCCCATTCTGAAAATCTCTGAAATGAGAATGAATGACTGAATGTTAAAAAAATATATTTTTTGGGGTACAAGAGACACTGGGGAGCCCAAAAAATACCCCCCCCCCCAAAAAAAAAATGAAATTCATGGTGTGGTCCCTTTAACTCTGGCAGTCAATGAGTTAAAAAAACCAAAAACAAAGAGTTAGAATATGGAGATAAGAGGTTTCTGTCTGTCTCACTGTGATGCGGGCCATTACAAATAAAAACATGATGCAGGTTCAATGACAACCGGAGCTTACTGCAGTGGGCATGGCCTAATGCGGTGCGGATTCTCAAAGTGGAACTTTAGCTACAAGTTATAAATACATTAAATGCCAACTTTGCCAAGGTTTCAAAATTCATTCAGACGTACCGACTCATAACAAGCTAATCAATCAAACAATGTAATGGAACGCTTAAACCTCCCACTATGTGTAAATGTGAGTTAATTAATTTTGAAGGCATTTCGTAATTATGAGACTAAATGTTTCCCTTGAGCACCTACGCGTGTATGTCCACATTTCTGCTGAGTCACTGTGTGTGTGTGTGTGTGTGTGTGTGTGTGTGTGTGTGTGTGTGTGTGTGTGTGTGTGTGTGTGTGTGTGTGTGTGTGTGTGTGTGTGTGTGTGTGTGTGTGTGTGTGTCTGGGGAAAGATCTGTGCTTCACCAGAGGACCATCACTCTGTCTGCTTATTGCTCTGGCAGTTTGATCGCCCCAACGGCACACCAACCACTATACAGACTGATAGAGAGAGAGAGAGAGAGAGAGAGAGAGAGAGAGAGAGAGAGAGAGAGAGAGAGATGATAAGGATGACAGACAGAGAGAGTGATATCTTTACTGTCCGGCATAAACAGTCTATATTTCAGGGTTTTTTTTTCTCCTTTTTTTTATTAATGCCCTACTTTGTCGTACAACTGTGTCGCGCAAAGAGTATCAAAAATAGTCAAAAATAGTCCATCTACGACATACATGGGGCAACTGGCGGCCCGGGGGGCCACATGCGGCCCCCACCTTCACTTAATGCGGCCCGCAGGTTAATATCAACATACTGATATATTATTGATTTCAGCTGTTACAATTCCAAACATGCAAACATGACCCGCTTTGTCTATATTAGTAGCTTAATGCCTAGTATTAAAATTCTATTGTCTTTTTTATGCCCAATGTATTTGTATTTAAGTTCATAAAGTTAACATAAGGTATAACTAAACACATTTGAAATTAAATAAAAATTTTACTTTTTAGGAGTTCAATTAAAAAGTAGCACAAAACTAATCTGGATTCCAATCAAAAAATTGCAAAAGTAGCCG
Organism: Gymnoscopelus braueri; assembly: GCF_963280865.1. Taxonomy (NCBI): domain Eukaryota; kingdom Metazoa; phylum Chordata; class Actinopteri; order Myctophiformes; family Myctophidae; genus Gymnoscopelus; species Gymnoscopelus braueri. The sequence continues at coordinate 5,771,409 of NC_137621.1, read as the reverse complement.
ATCTACAAGCTTAAAACGTGTCGCACCGCAACGCGTTTTTGAGCTTGTATACTCGGCTATTTTTGCTACTGTTGTGTGACATAGAATGGCGAAGTACGGCATTCATTCACAAAAAAAGTTAAAATACGGAGATAAGAGGTGTCTGCCCTACAGTATATGCAATGTGGCCCTCTGGAGTGAGTGTGGAAATATAGTTGCATCACCACTTTCACCAGTGATCTACAAGCTCATCTTGTAGATTGGCTAGAGTAGACAGTGTGTAGGTCACACGAATGAGGTGGAAATAAATCTCATGAAGTTAATTAAAAGTTCCTGTTGATGATGATGAGACACACTGTCTGCAAAATGTGAAGGACATGAAGGGTACACAAAGTACATTTACTTGAGTACTGTTCTAGCAGCTGTACTTTACTGGAGTAACCTGTAGAGCTTGTAGATCTGATCTCTCTCTCTCGCTCTCTCTCTGTGCGTGCGTATGTGTGTGTGTGTGTGTGTGAGAGAGAGAGAGAGAGAGAGAGAGAGAGAGAGAGAGCAGAGAGAGAGAGAGAGAGAGAGAGAGAGAGAGAGAGAGAGAGAGAGAAGATCAGATTTGTCTTCAATATCTGTCTGTCTGTCTATAGGTCTGTCTATAGGTCTGTCTGTCTGTCTGTCTGTCTGTCTGTCTGTCTGTCTGTCTGTCTGTCTGTCTGTCTGTCTGTCTATATGTCTATATGTCTGTCTGTCTGTCTGTCCTGTCTGTCTATATGTCTGTCGACATGTATCTTCAGTTTCCGATGGAGCTTGCTGCATGAAAATGAATTCCACTCCCATGTCCCTCTGTGATGTAAAACCTGTTCAATACAAGTGATTCTGATTGTTACCATGTTCCACATGCAGTTCTGTGT